>NC_090658.1:92409364-92712394 GCF_013368605.1 Nyctibius grandis | reverse complement strand
TTACAATAATTTCTGTCTTTATTTTCCATTGAACAACATGGGCCTCATATTAAACAGTTTCAAGTGTATTTGAGAGACGAAAGGTGACAGAACTGGTAATTACCTCATTTCTCATTAAAGATGACTTAGTACCCCAGGGATCCATATTAGAATAAATATTCTATCTCCTGTTTATTAACCTTTGTTCTTCAAAATGGTGAATGAGTGCTGATAAAGTCATCGTTATTGTGCCTGCCTCAGGAGCTGATGATGTTTCCCCAGCTCCTAATATGATTTGGAGTCACCTTACAAAAAATAAACATAACTTGATTCTATTATGCTCCAGACTGTCTGTATTTCTAACATATACTTTAAACCTAAATATACAGGCAGTATCAGCTGATGTCTCACTATCTAATATGAATGAAACCTACTACGTAACTCTCGTATAGTTTTGTATACACTAAGCTGTAGTGAAGCAAGCGCAGAAATACACAGAGTCCCTAAGTTTCCTTGGCCAATGTTTCTTCTGGAGGGTGAGCTCTTTTTGGTAAGGAACACAAACTTTCTTATGTTGCATGAGAACTGTCATCTGTCTTGTTTCCAACAGTAGCCAGAGCAAGCTGCTTTAACAGGAAGCTCCCCAAATCCTAAATTTGGCTTTTACAGAACAACTTATTTGCTCAAACCCAAGATAAATGTCCTGAAGCAGGAGAGTTTATACTGCTTCAATAACTGATAATTTTACATCTGACAATTCCCCCTTAATGCCAGGCTAACAAAGTATTATTGTTTCGACTGCAGAACCTTAAAAGAAACAGAACAAACAATGAGGAAATAGAATAAGCATTGATTTAATAACAAAACAGGACTGTGCCTTGATGAAGAATAGGCAGCTGCAGTCAAGAAAAAAAGTGGAATATCTGGGTAATACCATGTCATTTTGGACAAACTTGGTAGGAATAAGTCCAGTAAGTATAAGAAACAAGGTAACTGGGATCAAGAGGACTAAACTCTAAATGGGCTCAGTCACCATCTTCAGATTAAAGTAACTTGGTAGCATTTATTACCCTTGTGCATATTAATATTTTTGGACTCAGTGACCAGTGACAAGAAGAAGATGTTCCTTCATAGCTCTATCGTATTTGTCTTTGTATAAAACTTCATAATATTTTTTTTCCCCCAATCCAAAAAAAGTGACAAATTGGATGTCCTGTAAGGATTTCAAAGCTGCCAAAGAGATTCAGGGCTGAGTTCAAACATCCTGCTATGGATGCCTGTCATGGACACTGAAATTACTTTAATCATTGCCTGTCTAATAAGCCACGACTGTGGACCCCAGACAGTGGATGCTCTGAATCACTCATTAAGTTTCTAAACAGTTCATGGGGGGATGGATAGAATATGGTTCTCAAACACGCAGCCTCTACCAGCACTAAGTTTCCACTGATATTAAAAAAAAATCTCTGAGGAAAAAATCCTGCATTTATATAGCCTCTTTATTTTTTGCTATAAGGATCCCCAAGAATGATGACAACCGTTTTTGATAAGAACTGGAAGATATACCTAAAAGTCAGCTACACTGATTGCTTTGTTACCTTTTAACTTCTCTGCCTGATGGTCACACTGACAGGTTTGACACTTTATTTAGTGGGGATTGGTAGTGATATCTTTTTGGCTAGACACTCGCCTTATTATTTTCCTGTGTATCTCCTCCAAGGGCTGATTCATTTCAGTAGCAGTTGATGCAAGCAGAACCCATTGGAGCACAAAGTGACGGATGAAAATATGAAGGCTTTCAGTTATTCAGCTCAGTACTCATAAGTGATACAGGGAGCCACACCAGAGGCAGGTAGCCAGGGAATTTGCTGAAGTCCCTCAAATTTGTACACTTTACTGAGTTTGGAAGGGAACACTCAGCTTTCCTAGTTTACTTACTAACTGAAGATTGTACAGTGTGAATCAAAACACAATCAATCCTCCATTTCTCTCTCTGCTTGAGAGACCTAGCCAATTCTCTTAGACTGCAGAATCTCAATCTTGCTGTATATGACAGGTATACAATGAAAACGAGCTCAGTATGATTTCAAATGAAAAAAAAATGACAGTGGGAAATACATAGCAAGAGAAGAGAGTCCATGTCTCATCTTTCCTAGATGAGTATCTCAGCTATGGGCTAAATAGTCTTTCTCACACTCAGGGAATATTTTACAGTTCCACAGGATGCTGAGTGGATTTAATAGGTGAGATCATAAGTGGTACAGCTGGGTCAGTCCAATCAGTCACTGAAACTCAAGGAAGGAGGTCCTGCTCTTCAGCACCTTTGTCTTCCTCTTTTCTGCCCTACCAGGAGAAACTAAACCAACAAAACCAAGGTGAATTCTTCTGCATAGTGAATCATAGCAATGTGCTGTGTGGTCAGAAAGCCATCAGAGCTGGCATGGAGAAGAGGGCAGGACTACATGGCTGGCACAGCAGAGCCACATTTGTCACTGAGCCATTAGATGATACCACTGAGACAGCCCCATATCTGGAAAGAGCCCTGTCTTATATACCTCATGTCCTGGTGATGAGTCTATTCGTCACATGCTGATGGTCAGATCTCCTCAGGCAAAGGTGGGATCTGAATCTGCGTCTTCTACAGCCCACATAAGTGTTCTGCCCACTTGGTCAGCATATAAAACTAGGACTTGCGTTTCTCCACTCCTGTTAAAAAAGGAAGCCTAATATTCACCACTCTTTTTTTTTTTTTCAAAAAAAAAGAAAGAATATAGCGCTTAACTCAGGGAAAGAGTTCAGAGTTGTTAACATGCAGGAGCCTGTCTCCCGAGCACCTCCCGCTCGCTAGCTTAGGTGGCTGCTTGCATTTTTCCCATCCCTGTGGCCCCCGGGGATGCAGCCTGGTGGGGATGTGAACAGTGTGGGCTTCATAATTCCACCAGGCTTCTCCGCCAGTCCAACGTGCTGCAGCATCTCACTTTCATTTGTCAAGCTTACTTTCAGGGTGCCCTCAGCCTTAAAATAGTTGCTAGGAAGTGCTGCTTTTTGCTTGGGAAAACAAAAAGAGGAATGTGAAAAGAACTGGGTAAGTACTTAGGGGTGTACGTTATTACATCTATGCCTTTTTTGCCTTGCTTAAGAGATGGTGCAATAATTCCCTTTGTTGCTTTATGACTTAAAAGTGGGAGCACGATGCTAACAAATGTTCTGACATGATTGCTGGTAAACTACTTGCATCCCCAGCAAACTAGGAGCTGCTCATGAACAAAGAAAGAAATGGAGAAAGATAATCTCACCCTTAACACGGAGGTTCACTCTTTCAGAGAGGAATAAAAACACAGCATGACTCGAGTGCACCGGTGCCAAACTCCCTCAGGACCACTGAGATTCAGGTATGCTCACCACCATCCTGCTAAGAGCCTTGGTAGCGATCTCTCACTGCGGGAAGAGGTGACTTCCCCTCCTCGTCCCTAGGAGACCACCATCCCCGTTGCCTATTAGGGCTGCGGCAGCCTTCGGCAGCAAACATCTTGTTTTTAACCAAGTACTTTAACTCCAGCTGGGTTAAAGCAAAATCCAAGCAGGAGCATTTATTTAAAGCATCCAAAATAGACACCACAATAACAAAGGGGTTTTAAGGCATAAGAAAGAAGGTTATACTCAGCCTGCTTACAGGGGAAAGTATAAAAGGTCCTTTTTATTCAGTATCCTGCTCTTTTGTCGCAGGTGCTCTCCTGACATGTCAGGGATGCTGTCTCCCTGTGTGTCATGTGTCGCAGGCTGCGCTTGTTAGAGAAAAACCTGTCCTCCACACCAACATCTATAACTAATCTTCTTTTCAGGGTCTCTGAGCAGACTTAATTTTTCCTCTTGAAACTTTCTTTCTTTCCATCTGAAACTTACTTCTAGCTTATTCAGCAGATGATCTTGACACTTCTCCAGTTAAATTAAGAAAGTCTCACTTCTCTGGAGCTGCAAATGTCACTTTGTCAGACCAGCTGTCATCCTCTGTACTTTACTAGCCAACAAGCACCTTCTTGACTGAGTGCTGCTTTACCTGCTTAAGCTCTCCTTCCTTGCTATGGTGACTCAATTGCTTTTAATGTGGAGGTGTCTCTAGGTACTGAAGTTTGTATTTAAAATCAGCTAGAACATTCATAAACACCCTTGGCACAAACATCTAACGCAACAAGTGAACACGGTCTTTATTATCCCTTGAATGAGATGGTAACACTGGGCTTAAGACAACTGAAGGAGACAGAGGGGAAAACCTTTCTTCCAAACATGCCATGAAAATATCACAAAGCATTGACAACTTAACAGTCTTTGCCACCTATAACAAATATTTTCCTGAAAAATGTTGTATTTTCAACACACATTAACTCTCCATGGAACAAACAGCAAATCCAATACAAAAAAAACAATCGAGGGGAAAAGTCCAAGCCGTTTTGCATGTACATTTGAATAAGGGTCAATTTTATTTCAAGAGGAGTCTGCTCTTGGGATGACCTGTTTCCTTTAAGGCTTTCTGTATGTTCCGGGACAGGATGACAAGTGAATGACAGTGGAGCTGACAGCTCTATTAGCTTCAGAAACAGGATGGGCAAAAGCTGTGTTGCATCACCTCTGGATAATGAGCTGGATTTCTGACTGCAACCCAGATTCTTGCAGGACAAGCCGCGATGTGACAGGTTAGTGGAAGATGAAGTAACAGAACCTGAGGACCTATTTTATATCCAGAGCCTTTACTAACATACCTACTATATATAGTGCAAAGAAGGCAGGAAAAGTCCTGCATAAGAGCTCTAGGCTCAGGAGAAAGCAGATTTCAGTTACCTGCAAAAGGCTTCCCAGACAAGCCTTTGAGGAAGATGCTGTGAGTGTAGTCATCCTAATGTTTTCCCCTGGCAGCACTCCATCCTAATGTTTATACAGGTCAGGTTGCTTGTTCCTCTCCTTTCCCTTCCCACTTGCACCACAGCTCAGGGGATCAGAGTTAGTGGCTGTAGGAGGGTCATTGCCTCAGTTTCTACTCCAGGATCTTTCTGTTCTCTCATTCCAAATCAAGAAAGGCAAGACAGGAATCCCAGGGAGAAGCCAGGCTGTGTTCCTACATCTTGGCATGCAGCGGAGATGGAGGCAGGTCCCTGTGTAAAGGCATTAGCGCGTGATGATCGAATGCATTTATACCACAGCGACTAAGTCAGACATGGTGTTTGCCTACAGCCAGGAAGCTCTCTGTTTGGGAATTACTGGTATTCAGTGCATTCAAACAAACGTTGTTTTTCCCCTATTAAAACATCAACTTGAATCATAACAAGCTACCCAGACATGGGCTGTTGCTAGGCTTGCCTAAAACATTGGCAGTTGCTCTTTTTTGTCTCATCTGGCTTGGTTAGCTGTTGTAGAAACCTGCTTCTTCCAAGTTTTTCCACCGAAATGCTTAACTGTGGAGAAATTTCTTCCATCACCTTCCCATTCTTTGCCTGTGAAAAAAACCTTGTAAATAAGAAGGATTTAAAAGAAGAGAAAGAAAAAAAAATTTAAAAAGCACACAAAACCCTAAAACACCAACACTTTTTGTTTCTGTTCTGAGGTGGTATTGAAAACACCATTTACTGAGAAAAAAAGTGAAAAATATCTGAAAGAATGAACATATTCCAAGAGATATTTAGGCTATTATCTTTGTGGAAAAAAACCATCTTTTTGTGGAAAGGTTTTAAAACTCTTTTATTAGGTATTTAATGTATGTCAAAAGTCAAGAAGGGAACAGAAAAAGGCTCTCTATTATGCAGAAGCAGAGAGACAGACACACAATAGGCATAGGGACAATATTGTTTGCCATATTCCTAACTCAGACCCTTCAGAGCTGCAAGACAGTGAAAATCCTTGTAGGATTCCTTACATTCTTTCACATAACAACTCTCAGCACCCGTTCTCTCCCTGCATTAACACAATTCATAACACATTCAACAGAAAAAGTTATTTCCATCGTTTAGTTCATAACTTAAGTCCAAAAGACACAGAAGGGCCTCCATTTGTGAAACAGTGAAAATAAATTTAACGGGGAAGCGGGAGGTGCTACTGGTTGCCTTTCAACTATTCTCTTATTAGATGTACTAAATATACTTCTCAAACATACTTTCAGATGGAGAGTACTGGAATTGCTGTATCTCTGCAAAGAAGAGGGAAAAAATTGCATGTTGATCTGAGAAAAGCAGATACGGAAGGTGATCCATAGGACTAAAGAGTGACAGGAAATTCAGAAACTGCAAGGCATTAATGAGATGTATTGATTTAATTAGTCAGCGTAACATCATTTATCATGTTAACCACAAGAGACGTGCCCATAAAAGCTAGTGTTTGAAGGTCACACTCATATGTAACATACCTACTACGCTACACACATGTCCAGCTATAGAGATCCGTTTTACTTAGACTTGGAAAGAAGTTATTGAAAGACAATTTTGAAAAGCCTCCATATGAATAACACAGTGTTATACGTTGTAACCGGGTCCATTCATCCTCTTAATAATCTGGAGTTTCTGGATTCCCAATATTTAGTGGATTAAAATGTCAGAGGTAAACAATAAGGACTTACTTGAATAGTGGTATCTGTACCAAAGTTGGAATCCTCAAGTTTCAGGGCATTTCATTGTTTTATAACAGCAGGTTCATGCCTGTCAGTCTTTTCTCCCTATTGCCTCTGCCTGTTCATTATTCAGGAAAGAACTTAAATAATGATAAGGCTCCGAAAGAATTCTCAGTAGCAAAAAGCTTCTTAAGGATTCATTTATGGTCTCAGCTACACAGGGGTAAGACTCAAGTACCCTGACAAAGTGAAAAGAGTTCCTGGGGATACATACCAGCATAAATGAGAGCTTAATTTGGCCCTAAATTAGAAACTCTTTGTCAGCTGGGGGCTCGGATATTCTACAGCATTCGGTGCTGCCCCTCTGACACTGGGTATTTTTCTGTCTAATTGGAATTTCCTTTCCTTAGTGTGAAATTATTACTATTTTTATTTTTTTAATGCCATTTTCTTTTTCATTTTCTGACTTATAAAGCTTGTGAAAAGTGTTTTGCAAGTGTTTATATTTGTTTCAGCTTTTAAGCAGTGCATGGAGCTGTTATGCTTTCCTAAGCACATATTTCTTTAACTGAAACTCCTATTTAATAAAAGCCATAATAGGACCCATGTTTATTAATATCCTCATCCACCTTCCCACTAGGAAGAATTAGAAAGGCATCCCCCCAGGAGCATACACCTTCCACACCCTCGACCCGCTGGCCTGGAAGCACAGCTTCGCCCCTGATTGCGTGAACCCTCGGCCAGGGGAAATCTCAAATAGATTGCAACAACACGACACTTTGCCAAGCAACAGCCCTCCTGCATGTCAGGGGGTGGGAAAGCGTTCAGCACTAACAACTACACAAGTCATAATCAGCATGGGTTTGGACTAGGCTGCAGTGACTTCTGCTTGCGCACATTTCGGATGCCTCAGAGCCGAACAAGGACGTTGGAAATTAGAGCCCGCTCACAACTTTTTCAGTAAATCTGTTTGTGCTATATTTAAACTTCCTTTACAGTGGCTGCACAGGAGAGCCGGTCTGAAGGATGTTTTCTGCTACAGAGAGAAGGGAGGTTTGTGTTGTTTTGGCTCCGTTACGTGCAGAACACAGAGAACTGAAGTCTTAATATAGTTGTTCTTCTTTCTTTGTCACCTTCGCCCCTGCTTGTTACCTTTCAAAGTTTCCTTCGGGGTAATTTAAAACACTTTTCTAAAGTTAACACAGTACTAAAGGACCATTTCTAGCACGAAACAGCCAAAGTAATTGCCCAGGGAAGCTGATGTTACTTTCAGAGGTTAGAGGGCTACGTTCCTACCGACATAAAAGATACAGGTTGCACAGGCTTAAGAGTATTTGCATGGTGCATTAATAGCATGAAAGGAAAAAGCCTGGCTAGTAGGTTTTCAGTGAGAATGCAGGCAGTCGTCAGGACTCACTGGAAGAGTCCAGCCTTAAGCTTTCTAGCCTGTTTAATGTAATATTGGCTTTAGGACCTTGCCTTACTCTTCAGGTGTTGTTTCTCTTGCAGGGTTCTCAAGTAGCAAGGGAACATCAGCAAATATATGAAATTCTGTCTGATACTATCTATATGAGGGACAGGACATTTCTTTGCCCGTACCTCTGTTAAACCTTCCTATATTACATACCCTTCCTAATGACCTGTAGGATGTTCAGCCCAGATAACACAACGGCACTCAGATTGTACGAAAATTGCACATACTTGAGAAGTCACCTCTTGCTCCTCAGTCAGTGGCAACAAGGAAAGACAGCATCCGTCCTAGGTCTTCACAGCTGCCTGTAAAAGAAGGGACGTCCCAGGCAATTTATCTGAGCATCTGGAGTGCAGCTTTTCTGCTTTGGAAACGGAGTCTCCCAGAATCCCTTCCAAAGACAGGATTGTTCCCCCTTTTGCAAGGCAAATGTTAGATCTGGATGGCAGAGGTGGGATTACATCTTTTAAGGTTAACACTTGCTCCTTTATTCAAGGCAGAAAATTCCAAATCTCTCATCAAAGCAACACACATAATGCATAACCCATTTAACTTGTTTTTCAAACAGATGGATTAGAACAAAACAAGCAGTGCACATTTTAAGAAGACTGGATACCAGTAATGCCAACTCTGTGAGAGTATAAATAAGCTGCTGCAGTTTAACAGAAAGCAGAATTTCCTAGACTAGCATACACTAATGGCTCATTGGCTAAAATAGATCTGCAGTCTCCGTTTGCTGTAGAAGCCCAGCTACTCCGCTGATCTCAACAAAAGAACGATCGCAACTACAATAAACACCCTGGGATCTTGAAAAATATGGGAAGATATCAGCTGCTGTTAAACAGTGTAGAAATAACACATTAGTGAAACTAATAAATAAATACAAATATGTTTAAGGTATCCTCTTTAAAGACGCTATCCTGTGGGTTAAAGATCTGAAGATTTAGCTTTTAACTGTTCTGGCATACAAGGAACTCATCCTCTCCCCTGTGTAAGTGCTTCAGTTCTTGTTCCTGGCTACATAAATCACAGGCAGGGTAAACACATTACGAGTTAAGAGAAGGAAATAATATGATCTCCTAGCAGACGCTGGGAGCAACAGCTTTTCACACACGTGCCAAAATGCCATGCAACTATCAGTATGGAACAAGGTACACCACCTTTTACAAACAATCTAGAGCAAATTCATATTTTATCTATTAAATCCTTGACAGCTTACCCCAAAACTCAGTCTTTAACACATTTCTCCCATAACATCTCTTTCAAGTCTAGACTCCACTTTTCTCCCATTTTTTAAGTGCAGATGAGAGACATAGCTAGAGACAGGTACAGATACACAAAGAAGAACTAAGTGCCCAAATCCCAGAGTGCCAGCCACAAAGCCCGAGGATATCCAGTAACACTGGGCAAAAGCCATAGCGCTGAGAGATGAAAAAAGTCTCTGCTCTGATGTAATTTGACAGTGAAGAAGAAGGGTTGACAGAGCCCATAGATGCTCCTGACATGTGACAATTCCCTCAGGGTGGTGGATACACCTGAAAGTGGGAGACAAACAGATAATACATTGACCACGTTGTCCACATTTTGTGATCACAAATCAGTTTTCTGTTGACAAGGCTCATTTTTCACGGCAGCATCTTCATCTCCTAGCCTTTGCCAAACAGTTATAACTTCATCAGTGCATTCGGGAACACATTTAACAAAATTGCCTTTTGCAGAAGTGAGATAGTACCAAAGCAATGCAATTCTGAAAAACAACACCACAGAGGAAAGGAGAAAAGATATCTGGAAAAACTAGTGAAGATGGCCCTCAATTTCCTAGTAAAACACCCCAGTGTATAGTTGCTTGCCTATTATTCTCTTTATGAATTACAGTAAAATGAAATTAACAGTTTTGCAATGTGTGCAACACCATTTCATTAGAAGGCTAAGAAGTCAATATTGTTCGTTATTATCAGTAAACTATCTCAGTATGAAGACTGCTCATATGTGACGTTTAATCTTGAATTCTTCATGAAATCAGATGTACAAAATATTATTATTTGAAGGAGTGAGCACAGACCCTGAAGCTGTATAGGAGGCTGTGTCTAAACACATGATAAGCTCAGAATTCCTTAGTGCTTTCCTTCAAATAATCAAAAGCCTTTTCATATACATCATCAAAAACTTAAACCTATACATAGATTATGTGACAAAAAACTTCAAGGTAGAAAATACCAAATGTAAATTTGCATGTGTCCTTCTGTGCATTACTGTATCATCTTTGATTAGAGGATCACATTCAACTAATAACTAATAATAGCCAATGTTGTCTTCTGTAGCTGTACATATGGCATACCTGTGCATTTGTTGTGTGTGCATTAGGATAATAAAGACCATGATATGTTTTAATATACAAAATACATTGCTAATCAGACAAAGATTCCTTCAGAAACTCTACTCATTCATCCATCCTTCCCCTCATAAAGCCAGGCCACTACCATTAGCAGCCTTATGTTTGAACAACACTAGCTTGACATAAATTGTTACTTGAAACAGATTTAAGCAAGACAAAACACTTCTAGTTGGTGGTGGTAGGCAGAGGAATGCAGAACATCACAGTGACAGACCAACCATCCTTTAGCTGACCAATGTAGCCTGCATTTTAGAAACACCAGTGACAAGGCAAAAATCGTGCAATGTATAGAATCATAGAATGGTTTGGGTTGGAAGGGAAGGGACCTTAAAGATCATCCACAACTTCTCTGGGCAACCTGTTCCAGTGTCTCACTACCCTCACAGGAAAGAATTTCTTCCTAATATCTAATCTAAATCTACCCTCTCTCAGTGTAAAACTGTTACCCCATGTCCTATCACTACATGTCCCTCTCCCGCTTTCCTGTAGGTCCCCTTCAGGTACTGGAAGGCTGCTAGAAGGTCTCCCCAGAGCTTTCTCTTCTCCAGGCAGAATAGCCCCAACTCTCTCAGCCTGTCTTCATAGGAGAGGTGCTCCAGCCCTCTGGGCATCTTTGTGGCCCTCCTCTGGACTTGTTCCAACAGCTCCATGTCCTTCGTATGTTGGGGGCCCCAGAACTGGACGCAGTACTCCAGGTGTTTACATTCACAAGAGTGGAGTAGAGGGGCAGAATCACCTCCCTTGACCTGCTGGCCACGCTGCTTTTGATGCAGCCCAGGATATGGCTGGCCTTCTGGGCTGCAAGTACACGTTGCCGGCTCATGTTGAGCTTCTCGTCAACCAACACCCCCAAGTCCTTCTCCTCAGGGCTGCTCTCAACCCATTCTTCACCCAGCCTGTATTTGTGCTTGGGATTGCCCCGATCCACATGGAGGACCTTGCACTTGACCTTGTTGAACTTCATGCGGTTTGCACAGGTCCAGCTCTCAAGCCTGTCAAGGTCCCTCTGGATGGCATCCCTTCCCTCCAGCATGTCGACCACACCGCACATCTTGGTGTCGTCGGCAACTTGCTGAGGGCACACTCAATCCCACTGTCCATGTCACCGACAAAGATGTTAAACAGGACCAGTCCCAATACCGACCCCTGAGGAACGCCACTCGTCACTGGTCACCACTTGGACATCGAGCCGTTGACTGTAACTCTTTGAGCGCGACATCCAGCCAATTCCTTATCCACTGAGTGGTCCATCCATCAAGTCCATGTCTCTTCAATTTAGAGACAAAGATGTCATGTGGGACAGTGTCAAATGCTTTGCACAAGTCCAGGTAGATGACATCAGTTGCTCTTCCCCTATCCACCAACGCTGTAACCTCGCCGTAGAAGGTCACCAAATTTGTCAGGCATGATTTGCCCTTAGTGAAGCCATGTTGGCTGTCACCAATCACCTCCTTGATTTCTGTGTGCCACAATATAGTTTCCAGGAGGATCTTCTCCATGATCTTGCCAGGCACAGAGGTGAGACTGACTGGCCTGTAGTTCCCTGGGTCTTCCTTTTTTCCCTTCTTGAAGACAGGGGTTATGTTTCCCCTTTTCCAGTCAGTGGGAACTTCACCAGACTGCCACGACTTCTCAAAAATGATGGATAGCGGCTTAGCAACTTCATCCGCCAGTTCCCTCAGGACCCGTGGATGCATCTCATCAGGTCCCATGGACTTGTGCACCTCCAGGTTCCTTAGATGGTCTCGAACCTGATCTTCCTACAGTGGGTGGCTCTTCATCCTCCCAGTCCCTGCCTTTGCCTTCTGTGACTTGGGTGGTGAGGCTAGAGCACTTGCCAGTGAAGACTGAGGACAAAAAGTCATTGAGTACCTCAGCCTTCTCCATATCCCAGGTAACCAGGTATCCCGTTTCCTTCCGGAGAGTGCCCACATTTTCCCTACTCTTCCTTTTATCACTGACATACCTACAGAAGCATTTCTTGTTGTTCTTGACATCCCTGGCCAGATTTAATTCTATCAGGGCTTTAGCTTTCCTAACCTGGTCCCTGGCTGCTCAGACAATTTCCCTGTATTCTTCCCAGGCTACCTGCCCTTGCTTCCACTCTCTGTAGGCTACATTCTTGTGCCTGAGTTTATGCAGGAGCTCCTTGTTCATCCATGCAGACCTCCTGGTGTATACTCAATGGATAACATTTTTAAACACAGCTTGATGACAAAAAAGTTCCTTCCAGCTAAGTCTTGATTAAATATGTCAATGACCTAGCACCTGCTGTCTGTGCTGCTGTCTCATGGAGCTTTGAATCAAGTCTATGACCCCAAAGTCCTCTCTTCAACTTCAAAACCTGGGCTCAGGAGAAAAACCTCACAGTGGACTCTCCAGTTATGGAGAGACCTCACAGAGAATCTCTGGACCATGGCAAACCCAAACACCTTCCCCTCCAAGGCAGGCTTCTGTCACTCGCCTCTTCTAACAGATACACCAAGCAGGGCATACATTTAAAACAAGCAAGCGACCGCACCCTGCTCACCCCCACCAGATCAAAACAACAGGCCTATTGCACCACCCCTCTGCAGCGAGGAAGGGTCAGTGACACTTGAGAGGTGCTACCTGTGTTATGGAAGGCACAAAGCCACTCTGACTCTACAGTGGTGACAAACATATCATGCAGAATGCCGGATCTGAAGAGTCCATAATTTTAAAAAGCTTATATAGGATATATGCATTATTATTAGTCTGGGATACAAATAACAATACATATGGAAAAACTAAAGCACAGATCTGTCAGAGGTCTGTCAAACGTCTCTCTGAAAGTTTGTACGCTCAGTCAGGAATAGTATGAATCTCCCAGGTCCTGTCTATGGCCACAAAGCTATCAAGGCTAAAACATCAAGTGTCTAAGCTCAGAGCAGCAACATTTTCCATTAAAAACTACTGGAATTTGACCAGTATCTTGCTCCCACTACTATACTTCAGTCTCAACTTATCATCAGGCTGTGTTTGGTACTCACAGCAGAAGGGCCGGAATATAACACTGTGTTTTTACAGGAGCATTCAGTCACTGGAATGACGTTCTCTTTGTACCAAACATTAAAATTAACTGCTCCAGAATTCAGTATGGACCAAAAAAAAAAAAAAAAAAATCTCTAATGAACCAGCAACAGAGCGCTACACAAGAACAAGATAATCAGCGATATAGCTGAAATATATAATACACCAACATCTGTCCACTGCAGGTGGGGGGACTCCATTCACTGGAGCATTTGTGTTACATGTATGGTCAGGAACATGTATGGTCCAGTGAGTGTCGATGACAGCTGAAGGGCTGATTCTTCTTGGTAGGTCAGGACTGGCAGAGGGCTCGGGATGACGGCATTGAGATCCTGACTCCTGCTGATGTCTGAATTGAATCCCCAAGGTTCAACCTCTCAGTGGAAACCAGAAAGTCAGAAGCATCATAGATAAAGATGAGGATCAGGAAAACTAAGGAAAGGACCAAACATACAAAGCACAAGGTCATGCACTTATGAAATAATCGTATTTTTCTGCCAGAGAATGATGGCATTCTTTGGGTCTCCACAGTTGGAAATGGAAGGGAAGAAGACCTGAGGTGTTTGCTATGAACCACCAGTGTGCTGCACACATGAAAAAAAGAGAAGCACTCGCTAATGCGTGAAGTGGTGTTCCCAAACGAAATAACATTCGGAAGCATTAATGTCACTTTGCTAAGATGCACACCTTGTGCATGATTTTCTCACTCCTGCACAAAGGGGATTAATTCAAAGTGGGACAGACACAGAATTTGGTAGAAAGCAAAGTCTATCTTTGGGAAAGAAAACATTGATAAAATGAACACCGAGGTGATAGGATTGTTCCCTAAACATGGAATGAGGTTTAAGAACCCCAAAAGAAACCTACCTACCGATATTAAAGAATGCGGTTGGCACAACAACAAATGGGTGTAAATTAGCCAGGGATACACTTATCTGAGAAACTGGAAGATTCCTATCAGAAGAGTGAGGCTCCGGGTCAGGTTTCCAGTAAGGACAGCAGGACCAAAAAAAACCAAACCTGATTAAATTTAGGGTGGATCAGGATATGAAAGGGGTCATATGAGAGAGAACCATGTGATAGAGTGCCAGCCGTAACAAGAGATTGGGTTTAAGGGATGGAAAAGTCTTACAGGTTCTGAACTCCAGATCTTTCGAAAATGCTTTAAAATGATGTTCTAGGGCCAAAATAAAAATGATTAATACTAATAATGGAACATTTGCCGAGTAGAGCAAGAGAAAAAAATCCATTTTAAAATGTGAAATGATACACAACCAAACAAATAGCCCCTGTGAGGTCTTTTTTACTTACTAGTCTTCTGGTAACTATAACAACAAATTGCCTCTAGTTTCTACTTTAAACAAAAATTTTCAACATTTGGTGAAAGCTAATATACTCTTGTGTAAATGGTGACTCTTGCTGAGCAAGTGTCAAAATCTAGAAGAGGAGGACGGAACAGATTGTAATGCATGCCCTAGTAAATCCACAGGTAATTAGAAATATTTGTAAAATAAATCATCATTACTATATGACAAAATGTTCTTTTGAGTTCATGTGATCATTGAAAAAACCCAACAGATTAGGAAATACGTTTTCATTTGCGAATTATGATGCCAATTCCAAAATGCCCAGCCCACCAAGATGTTTCTTCATATGCCTGTGGCAATCTAAAAAGCACTTTTGAGGACAGGAAAAATTTCCTTCAAGCACGTTGTTAATATATTTTCCCTGTAAGCATCTTACAGAGCCCTCTGTCGCGCTATGCTCCCCATCTTCTGCCGGGCTCGCTCACGCCTTGTTTACTTACCTACACAGAGAACTGCCAGAGCTGCCAGAGCTGTGTTTGCTCGATCAGAACAGACACTGCTCTTTGTGCACTCGAGATAAGAGGTTGTAACAGTCAAGCTGTGTTTGTGCATCTCAACCACAAAATATGATCTTAATAATTACCGTGAATCAACTAAAACAATAACTGGTATCTTCTTCTCAATAGCCATTAATTTAAAAGGCACTCTTAATTTAGTGCATTTTCATTTTGCTTCACGTGTTGGAGAATATTTATTCCAACAAATTTACAAAGCCCCTTCTCAGCAACAAAGCACAAGCTGTAAATTGTCCTGTACCTCCGTTTTCTTTCAAAGCTCAAACAAAGGACTGTTCTTGCCTTTCTCTTATTACGTCCACATAAATCAAAGCCTGGTAAAGGGCAAGTCTGGTAATCTGAGCAAACAGCCTACACTAACTATATGATTGGATCGTTACATGTCATGCTTCCTATTAGTCACGGACAGAAACTTTTGACAAAGTTTGCAAAGAAGCTGAGAGAAGAGCCATTGCATCATGGATGTATTCAATAAGCCTACTAATCTAGGAGTACATCATGCAGAGCTGATAGCACACTGACTGAATTTCTTTCTTCCCTCTTATTTTTTTACGTCTAATGTAATTTTCTACTGCATTTTCACTTGTGAGCTGTGATGAGCCCTCCCGTTACAATGGCACAATGATGACGACTGACTCCATGTCTGTCCAGGTGTGGTCTCGGGCATTTCTCGGACATATCCAGCCCCATGTCCATACATGCGCCAACTCAATTCTGTATTCTGAAGTGGGACTGACAGGGGAAGACAAGAGACCTCACCTCCCTCCTGTCCACACTGCGCATCGTTGGCTGATGTAAATTGGCAATGGCTCCATTAAAGTCAGGAGAGCTGCAGCAGTTTTATCATACTTGACAGTCTGCCCCCCTGTCTGTGTAACTCAGTTTATGGCCACACGGGGACTTTTTTTCCTGGCTGCACTGCTGAGCAAACAACCTTGTCACTGATGATAGGAGAATTGTGACCCTTATGATACAGTCATAGTTTTAAAAGTGAGGAAACACATGAAGGTAAAAGACAAGATGGCCAGCCAATTGGGGTTTAATTAACTGGTGTCAATAATGAAGGTGTAAAGCCCCTAAGCTGGTGGAGCTGGCAGTGACACAAACACATGGTAGAGTCCATCTGCAGTTGGCTAGGAGAGAAATGAAAGGACGCAAAGTCTAAAATTGAAACCTCAAAGTGATGCTCTGGAGGAACGAAAATGAAGGCAGCAAAACAGAAAGAAAATTACTGAAAAGCATTTGCATTTAAACCCAGAATGTTCGAGTGCAAAAACAGACATTGTAAATTTTAATTAAAGTAGCTTCTTATATGTAAAAGTTTATCTACACAGAAAAGTAAAACAGAAGTAAGCTAGAACTTGCCCTTCAGCTCACAGGGTAATACCAGTATAGGTCCCTGATCAACCCATTGGTTATTATTATTATTCTTTTTACCCTAATCTACTCGGTCAGGGATTTAAACTAAGTTAGAAAGCCACCCTAATTTTGGAATTAAAATAACCCCATTGGGACGCAATTTGGCACGCTAATTTAACTATCCCATTTAAATGGTCAAACGTGTTTAAAAGAAGTGACAAGCCCTACACTAATATAATCACCCTGTGACTTGATAATGACAGAAACAATACTGGTGTCTGTTGTTGCTAATGGAGAGAACAGCACTGGTCTGAGAGATAGGCATGGTTTGTGCACCACACCAATAGCCATCTTTATAACTTTATAGCATATTAGAATTAAAGCTGACATTTTTAATATCTTCTTGTTGCTGTATACTATTTGGAAAGTGCACATTAGGAAAGAATGCACATCTATCTCCGTTAATGTGAGTTGAGGACTTCTTAACGTCATTGCTGATTTATTATTATTACTTGAAGACTGTGCTTGGCACCACAGAAAGCAAAAATTAAGACACTTTCTGCTGTGAAAAATGCAGAGTGTGACAGATAGATACAAAATGCTGGGGAAACAGGGGAAGCAATAAGTAGGACCAAACATTTTCTAAGAGCACAGCTTCTAGGCCAGCTCCTATCTTGGCACACGCTTTTCCATCTGCACGGAGATACTGTCTCCACACTTCTAAACTAAACTAGCTTTCTATTATGGATGTATCCAAACATTGTATTGAGACTAGACTAAAATGTACCAGGGATGCTAAGAAAATAACACAGTAACTAATTGTACTTTGTAATTACACAACTTTTCAAAATGCTGATGCCAACAAGCAAATGGCATCATGCTATTCAACAGGCAGAGAAATGGAGGCAAGAGCAGTGATAGGGAAAGGTCAAGGAAGGAGCCTTGACGGGAACTCAACAGGTTTTCTGAACCCAAGCCCATTTTTTATGAGAGCCCATGGTTCACTGCTGAGATAATCCTGAAAAAAAGTCCAAGTTTCTCTTTTATGAGGCAGCTACAATGCAAGAAAGTGACAAATGAAGCTGTCACACCTCAAATCCACTGCTAGCTCAGTAGGAAAGATCATGTAAGAAATAAGAGGGGAAAACTAAAAGCCAAGAAAGTTGTCTTCAGAAACATGAGTTTTGAATAATGTATTGCCTCGTACCTGGGAAAGTATCAAAACCATTTTTTTTTTAATACGGCCAAAGAAATCTATTTTCAAATGAAACCCGTCCAAGGCATTTATATGTTATCATACGTGGTCTGATATTTTCCAGATAATGTCAACAGTTAAATGTTAATGGAGGTCTCAGAGTGAGAACCAACAGAACGAAAACATGCTGGCCACTAAGCATGTCGAATTGCCCTGCCTCTGTAGAGATGCAGACAGGCAGTTGTGGCCATTGGGAAGCTGAGGAAGGAAAATGTCCCCAGATGGGAGGGCAGTTGGAATAGAAAGATTTATTCTTTTTCTGTTGGGCACTTCACAGATTCTGTTTCCAGTTGAGGTGGGTCGACCCTGGCCAGCAGCTAAGCACCTGCTCAGCTGCTCACTCACCTCCCCCCTCCTCCCCATTCCTCCACCAGCATGATAAGGCAGAGGACAGGAAGAGCAAAATCAAGAAAACTGTTCATTGAGATAAACACAGTTTAATAAGTGAAGGAGAGGGGGGAAAAAAAAACAAACCAAGTGATGCAAGGGCAGTAACTCATCACCTCCCACAAATAGACCGATGCCCAGCTATTCTCTGAGCAACCACCACCTTGGAAGACACCCCTCTCCCCCTTTCTTCCTCTACCCCCAGTTTTTACTGCTGTGCATGGTGCTGTATGGTATAGAATATCCCTTTGGCCAATTCAGGTCAGCTGTCCCCACTGTGTCACCCCTCCTAACTTCTTGCCTACCCTCAAGCCTTTTCACTGGGGGGAGGTGAGGGCAGTGTGGGAAATAAAAGAGAAGGCCTTGATGCTGCGCATGCACAGTTCAGCAACAATCAAAACACTGGTGTGCCATCAGCGCTGTTGGAGCCACAAATCCAAACCACAGCACCATACAGGCTGCTATGAAGGACGTTAACTCCGCCAGCAGACCCAGTACGCCAATGTATAGGGTATAAAACAAGGGAAAGCTTTAAGCATATATAGGCAGAGGGCAAGCTCCTAAAAAGCTTAATGTTGTAAGTGCACATACTGGGCTTAGTGCTCTCTCAGGATTTGCTTCCTGAGACAGCTGCAGCACTGACTAAGTCGAAGCATGACCATGACTGGAGCCATTAGCTCCTACAGGTGACTGACACACCAGACAGGATGGGGTTGATTTATGTTTCATCTCTGGAATGTTTTTTTTCCCCAAAAAAATACTCTCGGTGAAATGTCTGCACTCATTCTGGAACCACGTACGTTACTAGAGGCAGATCAACTCTTCATGGCCACAATACCAAATGAGGCAGGACATGACAGAGATTGAACCTCAAAAGCATAAATCTTCTCTGACCTAAGATTTCTCCATACATGCAAAACCATAACAGGGGTCATTTAAATAGGTTGGAAAAGATTTCAAAGTTGGAGTATTTCTGTGTGATACGAATGTCTTCCATCTGCAAATTGCTCAGTCATATTCTGGGAAGCTGAAACTGTCACAGAAATTAAGCAGAACAAACAGTAAACTAATTTAGAAAATATATTTTATTCATAAAATGAGTAAACATTGGTGCATAGACAAAATATAGCTAGGTAATTTAGTCCCTGAATACAAAACGCAGAATATTTTTGTTCTTCCTTGAATACTGAAAACTAAAATAATAACAGATAACCAAGATGATATCCAGACTGGGTGCTGGGAGGCCTCAGCAACTTGTCTTTGGATGTGTAAAACCCAGGGAAGTTATCCAACACTTTGCAGGGTACTTCCTACATTATGATCATTTCATCATCAAATGAGTAAAGGGCATGTTAACGTTCCTTGAAATTCAGGAATATTCACGGAACGACTTTAACAAGAATATTCCCTTCAGAACCCATTCTCTCAAAATATAGCTGTTTTCCAACAAGGTGGCATGTTTTTATTTTAAGAGTTTAAAGACGGACTTTGAAAAAGGCAGCCTACATAAACAGGTTCCCTCCTTTCTTTTTTCTGTTTGGACACCTTTTTGTATACATTTTGAGAACACAAGAATTGTCACACTAGGTCAGATGAACCATTCCAGTACCTGAGTCTGATTTGCCAAGAGCAGTTGCTTAAGGAAAACTGCAGACAAGCTAGGCAGATATCAGATAAGACCCTGGAGGGATGAGGGGTCCAAGAGAGATGGTTGATATTAAAGGATCACCTCCTTCTAGCTCAAGAGCAGTCCATCCCAATAAGCAGGAATTGAAGCAAAATGCCAGAAGGCATCTTTTCTGCTCCTTAGCCTATGCACTTATACCATCCTGCTCCCCTGGATAAGGGAAGGCAAAACTTGCTGTCAACTAAGTAAGCAGTCCACTCCAAACCCAAAAATGGTAACAGCTTGTGTTCCACAGAAATGTGCTTTCGTTCATGTGGAAGGCAGCTGAGCATCCACAACAGAGAACGACAATTTAGAGTAGCTGTATTGGCTTGCTACAAGTATCTTTCACCTCTAGCAGTTTCTGCAAGCTAGTCTTCACACACATGCTCTTTTTTGAAGTTGAAGGATAATTATTCCAAGTAAACATAAAACCTTCATTCTCCAACACATTATCAATTTAAAAAAAATCTACATGATGTATAGGAATACAGAAACTGTCTTCCTTCTCTCTCAAGAATGAAGGTAAACCTTAATGTGGACACAATATACATGATAAACATATGTTTGACAAAAACCAGATTTTATATTTTAAAGTTGGACCTCTAACTTTACCAGAATAAAGAAAATAAAGAACTTACGCTAGTATCCATGACATTAAATATTTTAAAACCTCACTTTGCTACCAGTTGTGAATTTTCCTAAGGACATAGAGGTCACAATCAAACACTGTCTGATAAGGGAGTACACTAAGATAGCCAGATAATTTCTTTTCGGCAACGAAGAGACCATAACCGTCATCCCAGCTGGATGTGACAGGAGTGACAGGTCAGTCACTCTTAAAATGACATCTAAGAATGTACCGGATGCCAAAGTTAACTCTCTCTGCCTTTGGTTTTGAAACACATCCAGATATGAAGAATAACACACCACAGCCCCATTTTGTTTTGTATTGCCAGTGGATTTTTTTCCAGAAGCCACACCATGGGAAGGTATCTGTACATTTCTGTTGAAAATGAATTTGAGAATAGTTTTCAACACAGGTATAGGCGTTCTTCACATCTTCAAAAAGGCAACCTGCAAAAGGAAGCAAAACCAATACTGTGATTAGTCTCAACACTGCAGGTAAAACAAAGACGTTTAACTGTATTAACTGAAATTACATATTATAATAATCTTGTCACTTAAAAATAATAACACACTAACGCAATGAGAGAGCAGAGGCTATATTTGAGAGCAGTGTTACTTTCCAACCACTTTTCTACCTAATATGTCTCCTAAAAATTCCCAAGCTTACTCTTTTTGCTCAAGCGCTGCGCTTGTTGCTGGACTACATATCAACCCCCTTTTTTTTTTTCCCAGAATAGCAAAGCACAAGGTGTTCATCTTTTCTGACTTAAAATGCTATTTGGAAGTATTTTGAAACTACCTTAGATTAAATCTTTGATACATCCCTGTTTTGCCCATTAGCTTGTTTGAACAGTGCTGTTGCTGTAAGTGAAATCCTGATTCCCAAAGTCAGGATGGAAAGTCCTGATGAAAAGTTCAAAGTCATAAAGAAAAAATGCCTTACATTTTAAAATGACCAGGAACCAAAATCCTGCTCTAGGGCAGAAGACAAATACTTGCATACGATCAGAAGATAGCAAATGATGTACCTCTTCGTTTTAGTGCGCTAAGTGGACTGTCATGTCTAACAGCTATTTAGAGGGTAGGTGATCTATCAAATACAAGAGACCTCTAAGATTTCTGGTGTCCCAACTCATTTGTTCTTGGTCACATGCATGCAGCAGTTTCCCCTGCGTGGTTTTGTTTTTGTTTAGCATTCTTCAGAACTTGCAGGATACTAACTCAGAAAGTTAAGTTAGCTGACTGAAACACAATCGCATGTCCAGATTCTCCTCTGCCAAGGAGATTGCTTCAGATATTCAATTGGGAACTTTGCTCATCACAAGGACAGAAAAAAAGATGGACAGATGCCACAACAGAAGGACAAAAGAAAAAAAAAAAAGGAAAAAAAAAAGACCACCAGGTTACACAACAGTCTTCTGAAAATATAACCTGTTTCTCCTACTCCATGAAAACCACCGAAGAAAAAAACATTTGAGACATACTCTTCCCCTATTTTCTCTCCAAGACCTTTCAACAGTCACTTAAGTGAAGATTCATATTACCATCAATTACCACTTTGGATTTTCAGAGCTGACCCTCAATCACCACTCTGCTTGATGCTATGACTAAAGAATGCATGAAGCATGATCAACCAGAAGGAACTGAATTAAAGCATAAACTACTACTGAGTCTTCAGAACAGAGGGCAAAGCAGAGTAAAAACATTTATTTTGGATCCTATGCCCAAAGAATGTTTAAGAGAGAGTTATATGTCTGCCAAAGAGGATGCAAAAAATTCAGTAAGTTTTAAATACCTAAGAAGTTTCTCAGAAAATCATTCATACAAAGGATTCATGTCTAAAATAACATGACTACGAGGCATGACAATAGCAATTCTTGGTTACGAATGAAAAAATACCAAGTTATCTCACTTCCTGAACATCTCTTGCTACTCTAACAGTATTAACGTATTAGAAAGCTGCAATGTTACTACATGAAAGGGTTTGTACAGGTAAGACAACTGAGACCCCCGAAAGCTTCCACATTTCTGAATCATTCTTTTCTTCATCCAAACTGGAATTAAAATTCAGAAACAAGAATTTTCATGCAGAACATAAATTTTCATAAATGTCTGTAGGCAAAGCTGGCCAGCAAATAGCCAGCTGGCCAGAGTGGAAGTCTGCCTGCTTTCCCATGAAAATCTCATCACACTGACATATTCCCACTGAGTGTTTTCATTCAGCTCAACGAGCACTTTCCAACAGTAGTTGCTACATCAAAAACATTTCTGTCAGCTCAACAAAGGGGTGTTGTAAAAGCTAGAAACTACTCATCATGCAGGGAAATTTATCCACTAGGCCAAAGACTCCCACCCTGAAAGACATAAAATGAAAGGAAAATCAATATGCCTGTCACCTTTCTCATGATCTAGTGGCTCAGATGAATAGAGACAGACACATAATTAATAGCAAATGTAAAATCTTACCTATGCAGAACAGTCTTAAGTAACACATGCTAGGGATGAAATCCTGGCACAAATTAGGTCAAGGACAAAACTCACATTGACTTTAACAAGGTCATAAATTTGTCCTTGCATTGCAAAGAAGAAAAAAATCAAGAAAAGCAATAACCATCTCAACACACAAGACAGAAAATTTCAAGCAGATTTTTCTACCAGAGATTGCAGGCTCCTTTGATACACAGTTTTAGGTATCATTAGAGTGAATATATTTGTTTAATTTGACTACTTGCTATATTTTATAATGCATGAAATACACTTTTTCAGTCCTTTGAGAGGATTATTTGCAACATAATGTTTCCCTAGGCTGCCAGGCTCCCCTACTACCCAATAAATTGAAAAACATCAAAAGGAATCATTTATCACTGTCTGGATTTATATTTACTACCAATGTGAATAAAAAGAGCACATTAGATCATCCCTACAGCTGACATAGCCAACAAAAAAAGGGATAACACATGGAAATCATAAGCTGTTGTCCTGGTTTGGCCCAAACCAGGCCAATTAGTCTTAGAGAAACAAAGGTCACTGCTAAATTCCTCACTGCTTACGAGTGAAGAGCCGAAGGGGGGTCACACCTGCAGGGAGGAGCAGACAGGGCAGGTGACCCAAGATTGACCAACGAGGTATTCCATCCCACACACGGGCCCTCCTGTCTCCCACTGATTGGTACCAGCTTTGCCAATTCTCCAGTTAAAAGCCTGCAGGTGTGATGGCAGGGGGAGCTACTGCATTTTCCCCTCTGCCTGTGCTGGGGAGAGCAACTCTGCCTGAGGAGGATTTCCAAGCTCTCGATCTTGGTTTTGTATATATTTGTATATATTTGATTATTTCTATTATTCTTATTATACTCTTTTTCATTACCATAGTTTATTAAAACTGTTTTAACTTTCCAACCCGTAAGTCTCTCTCCCTTTTCCCTTTCCCTTAGGGTGGGGGGGAGAGGGTTAACAGAGAGCGTCTGCCACCGGGTTAATAGCCGGCCCAGCTTTAAACCGTGACAGCTGTTTAAAAAACACCTGCAACACATGAAGATGTTTCAGAACAGAACCAACTGAAACTAAACCACTTACAAAGTTTCACATTATCCAAAGTTCAATATGAATCATATAAAGTATTTCTTTATCACAACTGTTACTGTAGATGCTCTTGGATCTCTAAACAGAAGTAAACTGTATGTTCTACATAATAAATGAATTACCATAGGTTGAGAAAGTGGGACTAACTGGTTCTCCCCCAGTTCTCCATCTATTAGGATACTTTCTGTGCAAGACAGACAAGTACTGGCCTCTTCAAGGTCTAGTAGCAACTCTTTCAGCAAAGTCTGCAAATGCTGTATTTCACAGCTACTAGTATAGTTTGAAAGAAAAATAATGTGCTGAAAAGCTATCTATCTACAAATTAAGGTTTATCACTAAATTCAGAATAAAAGTCAGTTCTCTAATCAGTTTATTCAAGGATTTTTTATTGACCTTACTTCAGCACATTGTCCCCTTCTTAAAGCACTCAGGATAGCTAATATCAATCCCTCGTTAAGAATGATTTTTGTACTCTAGCATCCTTACTTTTATGACAGGATACATTGTTTTTTCATTTTCTCTCAATTATCTCTGAAGATGATAATCTTACTCTCTCTCAGAGTATTAAGTGCATCTCAGCACTCCACCCCATTAGTTTCCACACAGCCATAAGCTGCTGAGACCTCTGGATAATGAACAAACATAAACTCCACATTTTCAAGCATTTTAAGAGATATCAATACAGAGGGAGCAGCAGAGCACCACAGACATACAAATGATATATCCTACAAAATCACTTCTTCTGTAAACAATAAAGCAGCAACAACTTTGTTAAAAGCTTTCGGAGCCAGGGTAAGTTAAGAAATCACAGGTTGTGATGTTCAGTTCTAGAAGCTGTGCTCTTTTAGTTTTCCCAGGAAAACAGGAAAATGCAAAATGTCAAACTGTTAAGCATACTCCAGACTACACGGGAACGGTACTGAGGACTGAAAAAAGCATCCTGACAGAGACTGTACTTATACGGTCAAACTTGGCAACAGATCTCCAACTGTCTTTTGCATATTCCAAACCCAATCAGAGACTGGCCGGGGCAACTGGCTCTGGCTGACCCTGCTTGAGCAGTGGGGTTGGACGGGGCAGTCTCCAGAGGTGTCCTCCAGCCTCAGCCATTCTGCGACTCTGTGACAATTTTGTACGTACACACACTCAGGTGAGTGAAACAGCAGCACTATGCTGGTGGAAACTCTTTTACTATAAGCTACAAAAACAGAGGCTGACAATATTCTTTCCTCAGTAGGGAGAAGGTAGTTATGTGGTTATAGGTTTCAGTCTTTCTGAAACTGTCCAATAACATTTTATTTTATGGAGTGTTTCATCAAGCTGCACCTCAAAGCATTTTCCTGACTTAATACAATAAAAATCTCATGGAACACAGCGGGGTAAGGTCATTTTCTACTGACTTAAGCATCCAGTCACAGAGTCAAACACTGAGGAGTAACAGGTGAAAGAAAAAAGTTGTAATTTCAGAAAATATTTTAAAAGCTATGGAGACCTAGTGAAATAGGGAGATAAAAGCAGGTGGTTCCAGATGGCAAAAGCTGCTGGAAAGAAATCTCTTCTGCCCAAGTGGTAATACTGGGTGAGCGGGCAGAGCGGATGACTGCTGTAAGAGAAGCAGAAGCGTGACTAGAGGCAACTAAACAACATATTTTAAAGAAATGCAATCTGTAAATCCAGTGCATACAATCTGTCTTGTGGAGCTGACAACAGACAGAGGAAACGCAGCACTAAGAGAAAATTATATTCTCAGCTAAGCAAAGGAAAAGCAGTTTGATCTTTCAATCAGCTGCAAGAACCAGAAAAGAAGCCAGATCCTTATTTC
Organism: Nyctibius grandis; assembly: GCF_013368605.1. Taxonomy (NCBI): domain Eukaryota; kingdom Metazoa; phylum Chordata; class Aves; order Nyctibiiformes; family Nyctibiidae; genus Nyctibius; species Nyctibius grandis. Next base: position 92,686,327 of record NC_090658.1, on the reverse strand, counting down.
AACAAAACAGGGAAACAACCTGTATGCCAAAAGATGCATTCCCATGCTCTAACACAAACTTTTAAACTGTTTTTATGTTTGCATTCTCTTTAAAGGAGACCAAGTGAATTGCGCATAAAGATATCTGTGTATGTCTCTCAAAGCTGCAGGACACAGAAGTTCTAATATCTACATCTCTCCCAAGAGCCAGAAAAAAGTAGGTAAAAGACATACTACAGAATTTCTCTTCAGTATTAGAGAGGGAATTGTACTTCTGTTTACTCCTGCATAATTATAAAGGAAAATAGTGGGTTGAAAGTAGTTACATATGCTTCAGTTTCAGCAGAATGGACCCATTAAACCTACTAATGCTTCCTGAAATATGACCGCTCTGGTTTTGCTTTTCCGTTGCACAACAAAGAGAAGAACTCCACCACCAGGCTCAAAACTGAAGCTTAAATGCATAAAAGACATTTTACTGTTGTCTTCTTTGAACATTAGAACAACTTTTAAACACTACCACACACAGTTCATAATGCTACATTGTGTTTTAGAAGAACACAACTTACACAGCTATCTTAAATCATACCTACTGCAAGCAGAGAAGCTGTACATAAACAGATAACCATGCACATGTGCTAGTGTGAAATCAGGCGCGACTGAATGACTGCAGAGGAAACGCTGATTATACACCAAGGAGGCTACAGCCTACAATCACCATCAAATGCTGTATTCGTTTCCACTCAAGGCTGACAGGTAATCAAGCAATGCCATGCCATCCATGTGTGCAGGAAGAGAATAACTTTCCCCAAAAGACATGGACAGCTGTGGGCAGACCTCTGCTCCTAGATCCAGCTGTGCTGGTGGGAGACATGAACGTCACAGGCTCAATGGTATCTCTCTGCTGCGAGGTACTGTTCCTCTCTCCCCACAAAACGCCATTTCAAGCTTTCTACCCAGTGTCTGGTGAAATCAGACTGGTGTGCTAAACTGTGATCTGCGCTAACAGGATTGATTTAGCCTAGAAACAAGAAAGGGAGGGCTTGCACAAACAATTCTGCTGGCAGATCACAGGGGAGAGACTAAGCTCTGGTGGAAACAAGGGTGAAGAGCTGAAAATAGTGGGGTTTTTCCACATGTACAGCTGGATTTGGGAGATAACATATACTCCAAGCCTCAGACCAAAGTCTAATTCACATACAGATTTGTATTGCCAGAAAAGCTATGGTTAGTGCTAAGTGTTATGGTTTAAGCCTTAATAATTACAGCTAGTACAACTGCTTGGGTGGTTGCAATTATAGTGCAATCAAGATGCCCTGTACACAGAATACACCTCTACCTTGAAAAAAGAATCAGAGAAAGTAATATAAACATGTTTGTGTGAGTATAACTGAGCCTACATTTAAACCCCACCCCATATTTAATAATGCACTGGTACAACTACAGCAACAATGTGCACAAACACACAGAGAAGACCATAATCCTGCCTGATACATTTCTCACTCCCGTAAAATAAAGACAGATCAAGGAGTGGGAGGATTAAAGCATCTGCACCACCTCTAGGTCCCACCTCTATAAATATCTGATTTCTGATAAACTCTGCTCAAAGTCTGGTGTTCCCACAGCTGCTGACGAGGGACAGAGGAGCCAAAGGAATACTGCTTTCTCTGAGGCGCGACAGTGCTCTTCCCATTCCTGCACCACCATCAGAAGCAGCGACGTCTTATAGCTGTTACCATCACCCTGTGGATTAGCAACTATTGGCAATGGCTGATTATAAATAGCCACATTAAAACTTAAGAGTTTGCCTGCCTACCCATACTACACAGTTTACACATTTGCTCTCACCTAACAGTCTGGGACCAAGTTGGCTGATGCACAAATAACCTGTTCCAGAAATACGTTTTGGCACCAGTGTGAATGAATGGACACAAAGCAGATGGCATTAGATGAGCAGAGACGTGAGAGAACATTAACTGCTATATTTACACTCGCCCCCACTGAATCCACAGACCCATAAAAAAGCAGCTGTCTTTTCCACACTGAATGCTACCAAGCTGTTGCATATTACCCCTACATCTCTGAGGCTGCTCCCGGGAAGTGCAAAGGCATTTTTTAGAGGAAACTGGAGAGGAAGGCAGCGTACTCACTACTAGAAGAATGAAAGGAGCCAGAAATGTCCCTACCTTGACAGTGTAGGATTTACTTGCCTTAAGATAGCCTCCTGGTAGCCTGCAAACTCCCTGGCTGTACTCCAGCTGCAAAGTTGCCCTCCATTACACTGATGTTTAATTCTCTTTTTTCTACACTCCAGGATCTTGGAATCATAGCTGAACGTTACGTCACTGTGTGCCTGTTTCCCCTATGTCACAGTGGTCACGTAAACAGACTTGGCTGCTCTAATATCCCCTCAACAGCCAATCAATGGCAGCCACTTATCACAACGTGTCAAAAATAATTTTCAGGTTCTCTCAGATAGGGAAAGTTTCCCAACATGATATAAATGCCATGCAGTGAGAAGCCTGGTTTTGAGTATGCATCAAAACATGAAAATGTGTTTTATATAATTACCCTTCCTTGGCATTTTTGGACTAAGCAAACCGAGGAACCATCAGCCTGTGCTCATAGCAGCAGAACTTCACACCGCTAGGCTGGTAAGTCTTAAATACTTTACTATGGAAAACAAACAATTTCAAACAAAAATGTCACTAGAGGAATATGAGCCCCTTGAAAGGGTAACTAAAACAATACTACAATACTACAGCTTGACTGAACAGATATAGTCGGACAAGCCGAGCTTCAACTATTTAATCAAATAAGAAGCTAAAATCTAAGGTCACTATAAAAGCCTTCATGACTATCACTATCATGCCTGAATTCCAATGGAGACAGAAACTAAAATATATCCAGAATACTCTCACAGCCAAACACAGCAGCACTGTGCTGCACAGGACTATGTGGTGATGGCAATAATGAAGTCAACAGAAGCACAGGTTGTGGAACTGTGTTATCCTGACAAGCTAAAACCCTGCAAATTGGGTTGAAGAATAAGGGTATGTAGAATGGCAGCTTTGCAATCTGACCCACTAACCCCTATGGGGCTCAAATTTGGGTGTGGAAGAGAGGACATTTTGTGAAGGATTCTTACCTCACTCACTCCACAGGAGGTCAAGGTCATTCTTTAGCATATGTCTCTGCAAGGAATTTCCCATCTCAAAGAGAAGTTGTTTCAAGTAGCTCTAAGGTCTTACAGGAAACATATTTTTGGTCAGTGCTATACTACCACAGAAGCAGAGGAACACAGGTGGCAATGAAAGCTGGGGAGAACTTGGCTTCAGTAGACCTATCATCTAAACAGCCAGATTCCCCAGCACTACTAGGAGAAGGTTAGGGAAAGGCTTTCCAGTCTTCATTGCAGGAAGAAACTTACTAGAAGAATGTCACCCTCATAAATCACTTCTTCTGTCCAAGCTGGGGAAGATATAAAATATAACCAAAACAACCAAGCAGAAAGAGAATTAGATTCCTTTCAGTTAATTGCTAGTGGAATTAATTGTAACCAAAGCAAGGATTTATTTTTTAAATATGATTTCTCAATCTGGTAATGCCCCTTCAGGATTTATAAAATAAAACTATCTATAAATCAGCATACATTCTTTCAAGTCATCCTTCCTAAAAGTATTAAATTCTTATAAGAATGAAGCTGGATTTGAAATGTGACAGAGATAAATGAGAAAAAGCAAGAGATTCCTCCAAAGTCCCGGGCTGTGCACGTGCACGGCAAGCCATCTCTTTGCTAATGTAACAGTTGCATGCTGAAGCTTGCCTAAGCTTTAGAGGGAAAACTCTAAGCAGCTGCAAAACCAGTAGAAAATAAAACTCTGCATGTTTTTATTTTATATGAAGATAACCTATTTTTTTTTTTTTGTTTAGATCAAGTAGTTCTTTATGTGAACAAATGAAAAGGTTTTCTGGGTTGGTTTTTTTTCAGGTTAAGTTGAGAATGTTATTAATCTTTTGTTTCTTTACATCTAGATACGAGAAGCCCCAAAACTTCATGACTTTATTTTGTCTTTTGCCAAGCCTTCCTCATTAGGCTATACCTCTTTTATTTCCACTGCAGACGTTAATGATGGGTACCACAAGAAGCAAGACAGGCACAGAAACAGCAGTATTATTTACCTTTGTAATTTTTAAATACAGTTTCTCTCTTGAATGCAAACCACAGGGGGGGATGGAACTTAGTACTAATGTTGCATCATAATTACTGATCCAAAGCGAACAGGGCTACAAAACCCACGGAGTTTAGGATTTTCTTTGTCAACACCAGATGATGTTTGGTTTTCACTGTAGTAATTACCATGCCAAACTTCACACTAATCAGGCAACCTGAGCAGCACATATTTTTCTGCATCAAGTGGTTTTAAAGTGCTGTAGAAAAGACATTCCTTTAAGCACATACATGTATGGGCAGTTGGGAGACACATATTAATCTAAAACAAAGCACTGCAAGCTGCTGTGTCAATTTAGAGCATGCTAGCTACATCCTAAAGCTAGAGACATGTGAACAAATTAATCCATGGCAAAACAAACTGGAACGTATGATGCTCCTAAAAACTTTCTAGCTCCACCAAAAAGTGTTGCACAAGGCTGAATTAGAGGAGGTCATGTTTGCCACCCTGTCAAAGACCCGCACTCCAGTGTGGTAATTTCACCAAATTACCTGAAATCTTCTTTCTCCTATTTTTAACCACTACCCCTAACATTTTTGTCCTCACATCAATCAATCCTTCTCCCCTAAACCCACACAATACACCTTCAGTCAGGATTTACCTCCAGCCTATGCTATGGCTCATATACTAGAGTAAGAGACAAAGTCCCCATGCCGTCTTGCTCACACTGTTTCCCTAGGAAAAGCAGGATTACTACAAAAATAATTATTTGTTTCCCAGCTGCAGCAGCAGGTAAAATCTGCAAGCCAGAATCCCCTTCAGGGCCTGGCTGGAGATGCCTGTTTCTTGCTTGTGTTTCTTGTCTTTTTTCTCCTGCTCCTCCAGCCCTTAACAGGAGAAAAACCAGCAGGCTAGGATTATTTCAATTTTAGAAGCAACACAGTGGAAAGCTAAAGAGAACAAGGAACTGAACTGGAAACATAAGGACAAAGGAGGAGAAAGCAGTATCTCTTGCTAAAGACTGAAGTGTAGGCAAGTATTCGCACTAAATAAAGCAGATACGTAAATGGTGTGGTGCATTATCAAGGCTATCACACAAGTACCCACTGAAAAAATTATTTGGGTTTCCCTGATGCTCTCCACAACTCTCAGTGTAATAGTAATACAGTTATCTGCAGGATTCAGCACTGGCAAGACAACAGAGCTATTAGATATTCATGTTGTAGGTCAATGCATTTTTTAATTTTAATTTAATGAAAACCAATCTTTCTCTCTTTGTCCAAATTTAGCTGCCTGTTAAAGAGTCTGAGGCCACTCATAAGACATCTTTCTCATCTCTTACACCAAGATGCTATAGAAAATCCAACAGACAGGTAAAACTGGCACGAGAAACTATAGAGCAGCACCAGAGGTCACCTGCTCTGTCTTCAAACTGACTGTCAGGAAAAGCTATATTAAAAACTATTGTGGTAAAGTGCTTTAAAAACAAAGAGGCAACAAAGAAACAAGCCAACCACTTCCAGTTAATACTCTACCTGCTGATGGCCTGGTGGGAGAAGTTCCAGTTTATTTCTGCTTTTGAAACTTTATGGAAAAAGACAAGTTTGAAAAATTAGCTGCTTAAATTCCCTCTTTGCTTCCTCGCAGTTAAAACTGGAATGAGAATAAATACCTCCCTGCATGAGGTATAAGGATTAATTTGTTTGTGTATATAAATGGGTATTTAAGTATCAACTACTATTTTATTTTTAACACCTTATTGGGACTACTGCATTCCTACCCAAGTTCAGCTTTTGGCAAGTGATTAGGATTGAGTTAAAATGGGAACAGGTGTTTGGAAGATGATATGGCTGTAATAAAAGCACTAACCAAGAAGATGAAGGGAAAAATAATTTAAATATGGCATTCATTTGTATCCTGCGAAATAGAGACACACCCAAAAGAAAATGCAAAATCACAACAACTGAGGGATATTTAGGAAAATGCCTTTGCCTGCTGTGATTCGATCCCAGGGGGACACAGTCTGAGCAGGGTTGTTCTTTGGTCCCAGGTCATCCTGTTCTTGTACAATCTCATGATGCCTGTTAAAAGGCCAGGCATTCAATAAACAACAGGTTCATTGCTTAATGCTGGTTGGGTAATAAAACATTTTCAAAGCTTCAAAAGGATGTAGGAGTTTAAGGTCCCCATCATTGAGATTTGAGCTCATAAATTATATCAGGTATTTTTACTGTGTGGATTTCTGGCCTCTGAGATCCCTACAACCATTACTAGGTCAAACTTATTTTTATTTCTAGGGATTGAGCATACTCTTTTGCCAGCTGCAGTCAGAAGAAAAGCTGAAACCATCCATTTCAAGGCTCAAGCTCATGAAAACAGATTTTTCTTAGTAAAAAGAAGAGTTACTGACCTTGAAGCTTCATAAGAAAACACGGTATTCACCATTTTTAGAATATCTTTCCCTCATCAATAAAACAATTGAAGAGAAAAGCTTTCAAGTGTTTTTTTGAAAACAGACTGTGCTCAAACCCCAATCCTGCAAGTTAAACCTGTTTGCATCAAGATGTACTACTAATTTCATACAATATAAAAAAGCAAATAAAGCAATGATTTTTAAAAGCAAAGGTTTCGGGGGGAGGGGGGAAGGTGTTGTAAGGTGTATGGTTTTTATTATTACTTTGTTTATTGCCGTACCCCATGATGGTTTCATATAAGAGTAGGACATAATGTACAAAATAAATAAAATTTAACTATGGAGATACAGGCAAGACTCTTTGTGTGCAGCATGGGTCCTCAGCTGTGAGAACTCCCAGCACGGTTGACTCTCAAAAGTCAAAAGTTAGACCGAGAATATTGTAAGAAACTAAAATGCTTGCCTAGAGTATATTGAAGTCCCTTATGTCTTTCACTATGAAAAAGCTTTCCTGTGGCCTGTGGAACAACTGACTGAAGAATGTAGTAATGCAATTTCTGCATGCTAGATGTTTATTTTGCTGGTATTAAATGATTTCTGCATTTTAAGAAGGTTTAATACAATTATCTTTGACTTCAGTACATTTAAGATGCAGCCTTTCTAAGTATTTCTTGTCAGTAGTCACCCATGAGAGAATTGGTCTATTAAATTATCAAGACAGTAAGGAAGGGTTTAAAATGACTGACAACAGAGAATTATCTCTTTGAAAACAATACTGAAGAAAACAATTTTGACCTGAGACAAATTCACATGTCCTTTTGATTCTAATAACTTCATCAACAAGAACATGATTATTCAGAAGCTGAACTTGGCCCTGTATCATTGATTCTGCATATACATTTGAACAGCTCTGAGCAGCTCTATTTAACTCATTTGTCCAAGGGAGGCAATTATTCATGTGGTGAAGTGCTTATGGGAGTCAAATCTAGACTCATAAATGGCTTATGGATTCCTGCCCCTGACAGGCATCAGACAACTCTAAATACTTACTATCTGTTGGGACAGAATTGGAAAATTTTAATGAATACATCAGTTAATGATCATTTCTGAAGCCACTGGAAGAAAATGAATTTGACTTCCACAAGGAAGGATTGTACAAGGAACCAAAGAGATTTTAAGATGGAGCTTGACTAACTGATGATACGTGACATGTTATCTGCAATAGCAGGGGACTAAACTTTACGAAACACAAGAGTTCTACATGGTCCTAGCTACAAACCATATCAACTACTGCAAGTCTATGGGGTAAAAACTGATCACAAAAGCTAGGACAAACATCTGACAGGCTAGAATCCAGAGCTAAACCCTTTCTGAAAGAGTCTTTTCATCAGATTCCCATCCTAGCCTGTCAACAGAGCAGCAACAGTGGGAAATGTAAGATAACACTCTGCAAGCAGAGGTCAGAGGGACCCCACTCTCTCTGGCACCGGGACGGTAACCTCCACTGCAGGGGCAGGACTGACCTTTTGAGACAATGACCTTTTACATACCCTAGCATCACCAGAAGATTCTGAGTCTCAGAACCCTGATGTCCTTCCTCTCAATAAACCACCACTATCAAAAACAGGAAAAAAAATACATAGGCATTTAATAATTCAAAACCAAACCCCCCATTCCAAGTACAGCCGTTTTTCTTGCCAATTGAAATGTCAAAGATTATACAGAGACCCTAGTAGCCTTCACTAATGTTTTTCCCCATAGAAGTATGCATTTCTTTGGTGGCAGTTTAAGCAATAAGCAAATGCTCTTGCAAACTTCCCCCCCCTGCTGTGTTGGTACAGCTGCATAGTCACTGGATAATGGGGAAGGAGCAGAAGGAAGAGACAAGGTGACATGAACAAGAGGCCAGGGGAGATGAGAGGCCTACCTCAAACCAGATCGAATAGGTTGCTGCTGAATACAAAACTACCACGCTCGATACCACAGCAATGGGAGCTAATGTAAAGGCTATTAAAATAGTCAAAATAAAGCTATAGGCAATGTCATGTGAATGAACACTGAATGGACATGGTATTAAAATGGCTGGAAATACACTCTGAAAGCAGTGTGGCTTGTGGACAGCTTGTCATGTCATTCAGCCTTATCCAAAGAAGTCACATAAGCAATACAGAAGGCAGCTTTCTCTATTATATCATATTCTGTTACTTTTGGAAGTTATTTTCATGTCTGATTTATCCTGGAAAATATAGGTAAATGATCCCATTTGTCTTCCCAGACCTCCAAGTGACACTGCCTAGAAACCCCAGACCTTTGCTCTCTCCAAAGATCTCCATTATTTCTTCCGAACTGTGAGTAAGAGTTCACATCCTTCAAGATATGAAATGTAAAAAAAGAAAAGCAAACCAACACAAAAACCTCAGGCATTTACATACATTTAATCAAAACCACCAAACCCACCTCCCAAGAAAGTCATCAGAGAATTGGACTTATGAAGTTGAGTGCAGGTTCATCTATGCATCAGTGCACCCTTTCTTCTTCCATCACTCTTATTTATCTACTTAATTTCAAATAAGAATGTAACAGCTCTGAAACTGAAGGCTATGTGTCCATCATCTACCACAGCATATACATGCACAGTGATGGAACCAAAGGCCTCAACAAGAAAGAAATTACTGTGAGCAACAGCCATCTCTCTTCACAGACAACTTACGTAGCTCACAAACAAACTGTTCCTCCAGTATTCGTCTTCTGCAGCCTCTCTTTCCTGTCTATTTTTGCCATGCTTTGATTTAAATTTGAAAATATTCTCCCTGGATCATGCACTGTGCTTTTAATTTTTCAGCCAAGTGCTATGCACAGCTTTTGTTCGTAATAGTAACAGATTGCCCAAGGACACACACAATGAGTCATGGAAAGAGTCAGGATTTCCTGGCTCTTAATCTGATGCTCAGACAAGGCCTCTCATGTTTCCAGTTTTCAGGGGCTGGCAGGTGGGGGGAAGAGAAGAGAAAGGAAGGAAAAAAAGATGGAGAGAGACTTTTTTAGATAAGCTAAATAGACAACCAGAAAAAACCCTGCACAAGCTCTTTCCCTTCTCAGTTTCAGATGACTGATGTAACAGTAATCGCAAGATCTGCTGAAGAGCTTAAATCTGTTTTTAAAAAATGTAACAGAACAGAGCAAAAATATTAAGGGGTAGCAAAAAGACACAAAAATTTGCCGTTTCTCAAAGCAGAAACAAAATAACCAGTTTGCTCAACAAGCCTGGAAACAGAAGAGAAAGGAATTTACATGCTTTCAGGGCAAGGGGATTTGGAAAGCTTGCTCCTGAACAGGAGGGTGGGTAGCAGAATTAGCATATGCCCACCCCATAACTGTGAAAAAATCTAGGGGTTGTGAACATGCAAGTAGGTGACATGAATCAACTCTCACTTGAGCACACTTCAAAAACACTCTGTGTGTTACACTAGTCTATTTAACTTAGGAAGCTGGCTCCCTCAAGACCACCTATAATTAGCAAGAGATGAGGAACATTCAAGAGACAGATTTAGATCATGCAGAAATGATGTATCAGCAGCCCGAAAATAATTAACATCCATCCTAATAATGCCACCTACACCAAAAGACCGAGCAACAGTTTACAAGACCCATAACATCACACAGGAACAGCAAAATAACTTTTCAACCACACAGAAGTACGCAACCCATCGTATTCTGAAAAGGGATCCAAGCAAAAAAACATATGGATTTTGAGACAAGTTGTACTCATTTATCACTCCAAAGGACAGCTCACATGTGGGCTTTGGCAGCACTCTGGCTAACTGGCTAAAATGAGACCCATTTCAAAATAAAATAGATGTAAAAACACCAGTGCCAGTAAAGACATTAACTGCAATTACACATATATGCACACATGTATGGGATATTCAGGGACTGCTTGTCTCAGTGGGCTAGGATAAAGAGATTATTTAGAGTCTACTGCCTCAGGATACAGGCAACTCAAGGTCTGCGCATTTTGTTACTATCTGTATTACAGCAACAGCAAAAAGTCTTGCTGTATTCATGACAAATATCTGCACTCCAACCTAACCCTCACTGAAGAGATCTAGAGCAACAGCTATCAGGTACAGTCAGCCCTACATCACCGGAATGGAAATGGCTTCTTTGGGTCCCTACTCACTCTAATTAAAGGATTAACTGCAATGACAGCCATCACCATGAACAGCAAACTATTTTAGCAGAGGATGAGAACCAAGTGAGCCAGGAGGTGGTTCTTTCCAGATTCTCAATGAGACACAAGCAGTAAGTACTACAGCATTAGCCTGTATGTTGACAGGGGCCCCGATGACAAAGGACGCAGAAAGGCCGAGGTACTCAATGCTCTCTTTTCTTCAGTCTTTACTGGTATGACCAGCCTGCAGGAATCCCAGGCCCCTGAGACCAGTGGGCAAGTCTGGAACAAGAAGACTTACCCTTGGTGAAGGAGGACCAGGTTACAGATCACTTAAAGTGGACATGCATCTGCATAGGAAAAGTGTTGCTAGCAAATTGAGGGAGGTGATCCTTCACCTCAACTCAGCACTGGTAAGGTGACATCTGGAGTGCTGGGTCCAGGTCTGGGCTCCTCAGTACAAGAAAGATACCGACTTACTGAAGAGAGGTAAGGGCTAACAAGGGGCCACGATGATGACTAAGGGATTGGAGCATCTTCCATATGAGGAGAGGTTGAGAGCTGGGACTGTTCAGCCTGGAGAAGGTCCAGGGGGATCACATCAATGTGTATAAATACCTGATGGGAGGGAATGAAGATGAGAGAGCCAGACTCCTCCCAGTAGTGCCCACTAATTGGACAAGAGGCAATAAGCACAAATGAAAGAGCATGAAATTCCTTCCGAAAACAAGAAAATACTTTTTTACTGTGAGGATGGTAGAACACTGGCACATGTTGCCCAGCGAGGTTGTGGAGCCTCCATCCTCGGAGATATTTAAAACCCAACTGGACATGGTCCCAGGCAACCTGCTCTAGCTGACTGTGCTTTAGCACAGGGGGTTGCACTAGATCATATCAAGAGGTCACTTCCAACCTCAGTGACTCTGGGACTCTGTAGATATGCTTCTGTTGCACGCACTTTTGAAGCGAAGAAGCTCATTTACAAAGATTGGTCATTACCGCATTCTTCAAGACAAACCATTCCAATGTTTTGTAAAACCTCCAAACTGGACTTTTTCCACTCAGCTCTTTTTTTGGGGGGTTTATGTGCGGTGCAAATTTCATTTTTGCTCTTCAGTTTGCACACTAAGCTTCCTTTTATATATCAACTTCTTTAATTCACTTGAAAGATACTTTAGTCAAATACTGGACAGAAAATACTTCTGAATTAAACGTTATCTGGCAGTTCTGGCTAACTTGCCTTCTCTTCTCCTCCCCTCCTCCTTCACACCCTCTTTTCTTTATATTACAATATAGTATGAGTCTGTCCTTCAGCTCATAGTTCCATGCAATCCATATTATTCTCTTCAAACTTCTTTTCCCCTCTTTTTCTTTGGCTGTTTTTCAGCCACTGAATACTCTCCAGTTTCAGTCTAAAATAACAGTTAGGTTTTATTATTATGAGACCTTTTCTTGTACTGACAAAAATCTTATTATTCAAAACAAAGCCAGCACAGTTTCTTTAACAATGAGCTTTTAATGTTCATTTTTTATCTTCTTTTTAGAAAACATTAATGATCTTCAAGGAGAATAAATTTTCCAGCTTCATTCTTTCTATTCTTTTTCTTATCTTTTTAATCCAATTTTACCATCAAGGACAAGTATATATGAACAAATTATACACTGGAGTCATAGGTCCCTTGAGGTATCATTCTGGATTATTGAAGTAGAATTATTATAGCGCATTGGTCTGCTCTAAGATTTCCAAAATACTGTTTAAAACTCCTTCCTTAGAGCAAGGCCACTAAAAAATATCCTGTTAAAACCTAATTACCTGCATTATAAAAAACATATAGCACTTCACAAAATTCAATGAATGAAAAACAGCATAAGTTAGTAGAAAAGTAGACAGATGATAATCAAGAACATGGAAATGTGCAAGATTCAAAGTTGAGGATCATAGCATGACTTTAAGGTCTGAATAAAATAACCTGAAGTTGCTAAAAATTTTAACAGCTTTATAAGATAAATATTGAGAACTAGCAAAGACTGAAACCAGGCACTTAACATCGCTGCATGAAAACCTTTAATTCAGTTGTACTGAGTTAGTGAAAAAAAAGAAAACTGAAAAAAATGTTTGCCTCAGACTTTAGAAACAATCGTTCTCCTGGACTTCTCACACTAAAACCCTTACTGCTTACAGACAGTTTGAACAGATATTTTTTTATTCACTTTGAACATTTGCCACATGTCACTCATTTTGTATCCTGAATTTAAGTATTTTATACAAAATCCTATTGTACTGCATAGACAAATAAACTCAAAAAAGACTAATCCCAAAAGGGATTTTGATCCCCAAAACCCTTACATTCCTTAGTAAGCAAAATTAAATGAGCATGGTTGTTTGCATGTGCAAGAATTACTTTTATAATGTGATTGATCCTACCTACCTTTAATTATTTAAAAAACTTAATTTTCCTTTAGCTAACTTTTTAAAACAGGCTTTCTAGTCTTTAAATCTCAGAGATCATTCCAAATACCTCATTTTTCACATTACATACATTTTATGCACATAGACACATGTCCACTGTGTATCACACAAAGTCCAAGTAAACCAAAAAAATGGTTTGCAGTTTTCCCTTTGTTTTATTTCTCTAGCTGATCTTCTCTTTCCAACTATAAAACACAAGCAAAGCCTGTTTAGAAGACAGACAGACTGAAAGACAGAAGGAAAGAAAAGCACAGACCTTGAACACCAGGAGTAAAATTAAATTAGTTAACTGCTAGAAGCATGAAGCATTAATGAAATAGAACTAGAGAATTTTCCCCTTATGAGGAACATTTATTCAGTGTTAATTAAACTCTTTTATTCAAAATCTATACTTACCCAAGCATAAAAATATTACATCATATCAATAACTGCAGAGTGTAAGCAAGTACTACACTGTAAGCATCTTTTTCCCCATCTAGTGGAGTGAAGCCTTTAAATCATCTATACTGTTTGAAATCTTCAAAGAAATGACAAAAAAAAAACAGAAACCCCCCTGCATGAACCAGCAGCCACAGTCATTAATCCACTTGTCTAATGAATAGCTATCAGAGACTAGCTCCAAGCATTTTCTTGCAAAGTTCACATGCAATAGTTTTAATGAGGAACTTTCAGAGAGTCTGCAATAATTATTTCTCTGCAATATATCCAGATGGCTGGTTTATTCATTTGCAGTCCAGTTCTGCACTGCTGAAGCCAAAGAGAGTTTTGACATTAACTTCAATAGGTTCAAGTTCTTGCCTACAATGCTGAGCTACCATCACAAATGCTTCAGGTGCATTTCTGTAATATGACACTAATTAAAGCAAAGCTGCAACTACTAAGGGATTTTTAAGACTACAAGATGAGCAACAGGCTCCTCAGTCTTCAGGTGGACACCCTAAATAGTCTGCCTGACTTTCAAAACCACCAAGTATTTGTTCATTTGAATGAGGACTCTAGGTAATCCAAAGTACCAGCAATTTTTATTGAAATGGCCAAAAATGGACTGGAAAGTCACTTTTGCATAAACAGAGCAGCACGTGAGGCTAACATAACATCTTTACCTGAAATTCTTTTTCCTGTGACTTGCATCTTCTTCAAGATTATTACCTTGTTGTAAAAAAATATTATGGACTGTTTTGGCAATTATTATGGAAGATGCAATTAGGCACTCAGCTGTTTTGTAAATTATCTGAATGTAGGTTGGGAAAAGAATATAATCCAACAGCGACATTTTCAGGTGCTAGCATTCGCAGTTTAATAAGTATCAGTACTTTAACCAGTATCAGTACTGTTGTAAAAGAGCCACACTTGACTTCTGCATTATTTTGTATTAGGAATGAATGCTTTGCCTTGACAGGAAAGGCTGACATAAAATTATTAGCTAATAAGTGTCACCAGGGTTTTCTTCAGCTTCTGAGCTACACTTAAAAATATGTAAACAGTGTCTCACTTCTGACAGTTCATTTTAACTAAATAACAGGAGCACAGTATTTTCCAGGTGGAATTGGAGCTCTGCTTCATCTAAATCTAGTGTTGTGGATACAACCTTGTTGAATGCTAGAGTCCTCAGAAGATGGTCATAAACTAGGCAAATGGGAGAATGGTCTGCTCCCAAACTCCTCACACGGGAGTGGCTTAAAATAACGCAGAACAAGATTCAGTAGCTCTTTCAAAATCTATGTTACCATTAAGCCATGTAGCTCAGCATTTCTTACTTGCATACATAAAAATCCCATTTCATTTCAAATCTTGTCAAATTTTGGCCTCACCAGTATCCTGGCTCCTCCTATGAGAGTTCAGAGCAGCAGTACACTGCTGGAGCAGTGGAGTACTTCCCAAATTCCAGTTCTCCAACAGCATCAGCACTTGAGTGGAGAAAACTTTATCTGAAATTCATATTTACTTATACGGTTAAATTTCAGTCCCCGAGGATTTATTAGCTACGTGGCATGTCACATGGATTTAATTTTATTTGCTGTTGAACTTCTTCTCAAAGAACTATAGGTCAAACATTTCAAACTGAAAAAAATTCTTAACCTTGTTCACTGGTACCAGGATTAAGTCCAGATTTTAGAAAGAATACTACACGAGAAGGAAAAAACAGGTAGAAAATGAAGAGTAGAAGAGGAGAGTAAAAGTTTACAGAACAGAACACTAAGTTTTACAGACAGTCACATTCTAAATATCACCTTAAAATAGAAAAAGCAGTCACTTAATGGAATATATCCCCAGGATAACCATGCAGAATAGACACTTCTGATTAATTTAACTAGTCACTAGCTACCGCTCTATAAAAATACAGCTGAAAATGCATTTCCTTTCTGTGGAAGCAGAGAATGCGATCTGAAGTACGAAGGTTTCTGTGTGTTCAGCAGACTTTTTTTTTTAAAAAATAAGAAGCAAAGTTGATTCTACTTTGTTACAAAGAAGGATATAAAGCCCTGTTGTTCCCCTCCCAGCCTCAGCTTTTCCACCTTACCTGAACAGAGGCAAATTAAATTAGATAACTCTAAGTACTAAAAGTTAACTTCTAACCAGCGAAAAGGTGCAAGAGAATTACAGGGCTGTCTGCTCATAAACAGTACAGAAAAAGCGTAAGATGGTATCTAATAGAAACGAGAATGTAACATGGACAGTCATCAGTGCAGAAAACCCAAAGCGGTCAACAAAAAGGAAAACAAGGCAGTTCTAGAAATTGATTTCTGAAAAGCTGGCAGATGATGAATGGAATAGACTTTGTATGAACACATGAAATAAAGAGTAAGCAGCAGGCTCTGTGGTGAGTTAAAAGAGAAATGTGTTAGGTAGTCACCCCCCATTACACAATGACAGCTTTTTGTCTTTTTGATTCGGTGGGATATCTACATATGAAAATATAAAGTGTGTCAGACTGAAGCACCAATAGCAAGGAGAACTTCTGTCTAGAACTGAATTATGCAGGCAAATAGTTATTGATAAGAACCAGAACTAGGGTCAGTGGTACTAGTCACAGAAAGTGAGAACATCTGAACAGTACCAATGTTCGGTCATTTTCAGGATCATATTTAGGAATGCCAGGCATTCTGGAAGAGCTTGGAAGTGGACTGAGCTGCCAGAATAGTCAGTAAGATTAAATAACATCTTCACTTGTACAAGTTTGCAGACAAGATCCTTTTTCATGTAGCCAAAGTGCTTAATATTCATTTTTTCTTCTATTTTCCTTATAAAATTCAAGCTCACTAAAAGCAACAGAAGGAATATAGGTCCCTGATCTGTTTCATCAATTCACAATGCCACAGCTCACAAACATAATGAAGACTGGGAACTGGTATTTTAAAATAGTCTCTTTCTCTATGCTTTTATAGTTTACGCTAGTGAGATAGGAGTAATATTTTTATATTTTTTTTCCATAAGGCAGAATCACTTCCCATTTTACTTGTCAAGCTGCCGGGAGACAGGTAAAGAAACATTAACCAGAATGCTTGGCGGAAGTCCAAGCAGCAATCACATTCTGCCCACCCAACGCTCCCTGTGATCTCACTCGGCTACGGCACCTTCAGATTCCTGCAAGGTTTTTCAGCTTACTGTTAAATGGTTGCCAGGTTTCACCCCAAGGCATAACAGCTTTCTGTCAAAGGCTAAATGGTCTTGATGTTTCAGTAGCCTGTGTTAATGCTTACACACCCTTTTGCCCTCCTCTTTCTTCTTCCTGTAGGAGTATTTCAAATCTTATTTTGGGAGCACTACAAAATCCATACGCTAAGATACCTCCTCACACCCCCATGTGTCAACAGCTTCCTTTAATTCAAAAGTACTGAAGCTATAGTATAAAAAAATATTCACACAACTGATCTTTTTTACTGGTCAAAGCAGCAAGCAACTCAGAGACAATGAAAATAATCCTGCCCTCTTTGTAGTCTGTCAGAACCATGCTAGTGTATGTCAATGGGAACAGCACCACTCTACTGAAAGAGTAGCTGGTCCATTTTATCTCTTACACTTCCCTTCAGGTCTTTCCCTGCCTCTGGACAGAAAAGATCTGACATGTTTCCGCACGTCACGTTTCTGCCCATTCTAGCTTTCCTAAAATCCAAACCTAAAGTTTTCTTCCTTAACAAGCAAGAGCTTTCAAGCACTACCATTTGTCATCAGCCACCACCCCCAGATCAAAGACCTATGATTTAAGCACGAAGATTTAGAGCACAGTGCTCTCTTTACTGACATCACAGCAGAATGATGGGCTTCTGCTTATGAGGGAAGGCAAACTGTATGTTTCTCACTGGAGGCATTACTGACTTCTTCACCAAAAGATCCATTCCAGGCTCATTTTCAACTGACAATAAAAAAAGGAGAACTTAAAAATCCCCTTCCTTTTCATGCACTGTGTACTTTATCATAGTCAAGTCATCGATTCAGTTATTATGCTCTGGCTTTGCAGAGTTCTGTATACTTGTCCATTTGTCTCCTTGAGGACATCATTACCATTTCCAACTCTTTAACACATAACACTCTTGAACTACTCTGAGTGCCTTGGCAAGCTGCCATGTCTGCTAGTACAACACTACAATTCAGTGACATCCTCCTTCAGGATCCCTCAAAATATTGTAATTTGTGATAACATCATACCTATTCCAGCCTACAGCTGCAATCCAATAGGGTCGAATCAATCTATTTTTAAAGCACCTGTAAACCTACTAAGAAGCACCTTTATAAACATATCTTTTTTTCTGCAGAGCTTTTTGGACTTCATAAGTAGTGTCAAAGCTTCCATCCAGACTCTTAATGGAAATGAACAGCATTGTAGCTTTTCATAACAACACTCATTCACAAAGCACACAGCATAACAACATGAAACTTTAAGGAAAAATTTCCATTATAGAATCATTGCTATCCAATGACTCAGTATTAATTTTCAAACCAACAGCTGGCTGTCTAGCTCTACACAGCTGATAACCAGATTTCTGTACCTTGTTGGCTAGAGGGTTGAAACTTAACCCTCACAAAGTCAATTTGTTAATTACGACCCAGACAGAGCTAAGACTAACTTAGAGAAACCAAGGTTTTGGAGAGAAGCAGCCCTAAAGAGATAAATTACCTATAAACCATGTCGAACACATACAGCGTTATTTGGTTGTACATAGGGCTAAATATTTATTTTGAGTAGAGTCTGTTTCTCAGTCACAAAGGCAACAGCCTCAGTTAATAAACAGAAATGGATGCTCTAAAGTGCATCAGGCCTCCCATAAGACTCTTCTTTATGTATATATTCAGGTGCACAAACCATGGGTATTTCTCTGGTCTCTTTCCATAACACACTCACAGTGTGGTGCCTGTTGATAAAGAACAGGAGTTTGGTGCCTGTTGATAAAGAACACAAACTCTCAGTTTGTGTTTAATAGCACATTACGGACACAAGTACGGGATAATTAGGCCATAACAGCTACACTTCTAGATTTCAAAATCACTTTGGAAAAGCAGAACGTTCACAATAGAAGCAAACAGAAAATAAAATGAGTGGTATCAATCAGGCATTTTCATTCCTAATTAGTTCTGTCTTCACCCCTTTCAAGCGGTTCATAACATAGGCTATACCAGACTATCTAAACTGGATTTTTGCAATCAATTGTACATTCACATCTAAATGGTAAATGACATATTTGAGCATGTTTTCTAAGAAAACTGCTTCGAAATGTATTACCAGATGCTGATGTTACAGGTGGCTGTTGCCAGATTCTAGGCAGAGGGAATGGCACGCAAATGAGTTGGTTCCTCCAGTAGATCTTCCCTCTCAAGCAGCAGGGGACTGTATTTCCAGAGGAGGCACTTGCCCGTGTGCTATATGTATGCTGCTTCTCACTGGGAGCTCGTGGGGTTTTTGTAATTAAATCTGCTTCTGTTTAGGATATGCCTAGGTTCACTCTCTCTGATTTCTTCTCTGTTGGAGACTGTCTTGGAAGACGAGAAGCATTTAGCTCTTCTGAGAAACTGATGAAAAATTTTGAATCTCAGTTTAGGACCACTGCTGTTAAGGTCCTGACTCTCCATCACTGAAGTAATCATAAAATTTTGTGCTTCCACAAATAAGCTCATCCTGTATTTTTCCCATTCATAGATCCAGTTTAGGTTTACACGTGATTGATTTTGTTCTCTTTCAGGCCAATATAAATGGGCAGCTCCTTTCCATTAGAGGAAATGTAGCCATGCCACATATTAGGTAAGTGAGATAATACCTTTCCATCAGCATCTCCACAGCAGCACAAGGTACCACAAAAGCATAGCCTAGAAATGAGAGCCTGTGCTGCAGATATGGATGAGTCATATATGGGACACATAAGGAGGTACAGGACATTGCTCCATATGCTCCTGTGTACGCAGAGCCAAACAGCTCTCAGCTAGGAGATACTATGTTTTAAAAAAGTTTATGCAGAATCAGTAGTATGATACATTTTTGGTACAGATTCAACAAAGACTTCAAAATACTAATTATAGTCCAAGAAGAAAACTGTTCCATTTCAGCTTGAAGTCCTGAGAGCTAATGTTGAAAGAAGTGGATAGTCTCAATGTTCAAGAAATACAACGGAACACTCTAGAGAGACTTTTAAAAGATAGCTTACAGTGAACACTGAGTAGGATAACCTGAGTGGCATAATAGAAACCAATGTAAAGAAGGAAAATTCTGTAGCAGACAAAAAAAACAAGACAATAACCTCCTAATTGAACTTAGAAATCTCTATCATTCTGCAAAGAAGTATTCTTTGTGTGTCTTTGAAACACTCTTTAATATCGCTTGCTTTTGTCAGCATTTGCTCAATATAATTTTATAACTTCTTTCCTAATGATTCTGCAGTGTTTCAACAGATTTAACATGGCTTTTAGTGAATGCAGACAAACAAAAACAAAACCCCCAAATATACACACATTGTAACTTATTTTAAAGTCAACAAAATATTTGTGTGCATATTTTAAAAAACTACATCTGCGTGCCAAGGACTACATAAGGCTTGGGTACTTATTTGCTATTTAAAATAAGTTGTTTGAAATCAAACTTAAAAACTTTCACATTACCATCAAAATAAAGCAGAAAATTAATCCATCCTATGTCATCCTAGCAACCTATACGAGTTAGTCAAAACTAGAAAAAGCAAATAGCACTTTTATCCTAATCTGCAAAAATCAAAACACCTTTAGTTTGGGGGAAATAGGAGCAGCCAAAAGAGGCTGACACTAACTACACTTGGTTTCCTCACTGTAGTTTACATTTTGTAAAACCAGTCAGTTAAAGTAAACAAAAATGACTGTATTTCAACAGAGACTGCAATTGCTGTTCAGTGTCTTTATAGATGAGGGATTGAGTGCACCCTCAGTAAATTTGAAGATGACACCAAGCTGCGTGGGAGTGTCAATCTGCTGGAGGGTAGGAAGGCCCTACAGAGGGATCTGGACAGGTTAGATAGATGGGCCGAGACCAATGGCATGAGGTTCAACAAGAACAAGTGCCGGGTCTTACACTTTGGCCACAACAACCCCATGCAGCTCTAAAGGCTGGGGGAAGAGTGGTTAGAAAGTGGCCCGGTGGAAGGGACCCAGGGGTGCTGATCGACAGCCGGCTAAACATGAGCCAGCAGTGTGCCCAGGTGGCCAAGAAGGCCAATGGCATCCTGGCCTTTATTAGGAATAGTGTAGCCAGCCGGTCTAGAGAAGTGATCGTCCCTCTGTACTCGGCACTGGTGAGGCCGCACCTTGAATACTGTGTCCAGTTCTGGGCCCCGCACTTCAAGAAAGACGTTGAGGTGTTGGAGCAAGTCCACAGGAGGGTGACCAAGCTGGTGAAGGGTCTGGAGGGTATGACCTACAAGGAACGGCTGAGGGAGCTGGGGTTGTTTAGCCTGAAGAAGAGAAGGCTCCGAGGTGACCTTATTGCAGTCTACAACTACCTGAAGGGAGGCTGTAGCGGAGTGGGAGTTGGCCTCTTCTCCCAGGCAACTAGCGATAGGACAAGAGGACATAGCCTCAAGCTTCACCAGGGGAGGTTCAGGTTAGACATTAAGAAGCATTTCTTTCCAGAAAGGGTCATTAGACGTTGGAACGGGCTGCCCAGGGAGGTGGTGGAGTCACCATCTCTGGATGTGTTTAAGAGAAGACTGGACATGGCACTTAGTGCCATGGTCTAGTTGACATGGTGGTGTCAGGGCAATGTTTGGACTCGATGATCCCAGAGGTCTCTTCCAACCTGATTGATTCTGTGATTCTGTATTTGCAGCGGTTTCTCCATATTACTGTCAATGTTCATCCAGAGCTTCAGAGACCTTAGCAGTCTGCAAGCTTCAGAGAAATATTAAAAAAACTCTAATTGTAAAAAAAAAATCCTACGGTATTTAGGAACTCATCCATTGTCTGCAAAATATTACAGAATATACATATTCAAATCTATAATTCATTTTGTGGGAGATCCTCAGTAAACAAGTAATACAAATTTTAAATATGTTTAAAAAGATAATAAGCTATTTTACTGCATAAATGGACTTACTTATTTTTCCTTTCTGGGATAGTTTAATAAAAGACACAAAATTTTGAAAGCCATTCCTTCTCTCCTGATATTTTCATTTCTTATATCAGTATTTCCCAAGTAATTTTGAAACAGAGTAGCTCCTTGTCCTGTCTTTGCTGCTGTTTGACAGTGCTCCAAAGGAGTGGAGTCCAATTTAAAAAAATCTGTACAACTTCTCCAGCTCCAAATGACCAGAAGGGAACAAAAGGAGGAGCTGAGCTGAGCAGATTTTTATAATTTTACTTGGCTTCAAAAAGGATTGTCAGAACACAGGTGCACCTGCAAGTGTCCTCTATCTTCAGCTAACTTCTTGTTGCGACCAACAAGTTTGAAAGTGCTTTTTTTAATATATATATATACACACACACAAAATATAAAAGTATCAATATTAAAAATCACTGAATATCAAGGCCCACTTTAGTTCAGACCATGTGTAGACCTGAGAGATAGCAGTAATTTTGTATTTTGCCTTCCCTAAGTCTTTTGAGTACTTTTGATGCTCAAATACTAGAGCCATTAAACTATAATGAATACTGTATTTATTCATTCTTATGTTTTCTGAACAACTTGCTACTTTATATCTCTAAACCTGTCGCTTTTAGGAAGTTTTCTGCACTTGATTAAAAGACTTTAAATGATAGAGAACTTTATAGTCTGCTCTACGAGAAACTTTTTTTTTTTCCTCCTTTTTTTTGGAAGCAAAGTAACTGTAAATGAGTTTTTCCTTCAGAGACATCTCTAGGAATGCTTACTGCAACAACAGAATGAACACTTTTTGTTTTTTCTTAAACACTGGCTCTACTTCTCTTGACCACAGTGGACAGTGTGCTGATAAGCTCCCAGTGGCTTTGGGTGTAGCACCAAAGAATATCAAGGACTATTTCAAACAAAATTTTGAAACTGCTTGGCAGTTCTTAATCATAATCTTCTTTCAATTTCATTCAACTGTAAAAGTAAGAATAAAACCGTGATCTCTTTAATGCTGAGAACTCTTGTTACAGTCTGTGGCCTTATGAATAGTGCCTTGATATGGGAAGTAAAATGCCTGGTTTCCCACAATAACAGCAGTGAGAGAGAATGTGCTGAAAAGCCTCATATATCATCATAAGAATTCGATATCCAGGACATTTTCTGTTCACTGCACTTGAATTCAGAGAAAGATGAGATAAGGTTAGCAAAACACAGCAGAGATTACTTGTCACTTTAAAGCACCTCCCTGTGTTAACTGTTCTGTGTTGTAAGCTCTAAAGTACCAACACATCCTCCCAGACCACGCTGAGAAGCAGTAGCTGAACAGTTCAGTGATAAAGTACACGATAACTCAAGAGGGTGCTAGCTACAAGTGCTTGCAAGTATTAAGAATAATACACAAAGTCAAGCCCAACCATTTCTAAAGTAAAGGGCTGACAGCTCAGGTGGGTGGAGAGCCAGATAGATCAAGAGTGTAGTAAGGTAACACAGCTTTCCGTACGGTGTCCGTACAGTGTAACGGACCTGAAGAGAGAGCTGCAAAACAATGCTTGGAGCAAAGGCAAGCTAAAAAATATTTTAATCTTTTCTAGTAGCAAACTCCTCTCTCCCTTCTTACTGCTTTCTGCATTGCTCCAGGATACATATCCAGTGCCTCAGTCAATCCTATTCCCTTGATCTGAAATATCCTTAGTATGGGTGAGGGATGACAAGCCTGGGAAGGTGAAAGTCAGGGCTGCAAATCCATGTTCTCCAGTACACCTGGAGGCAGTCATCAACCAGCAAGAATTTGTCTACCCATTTTGGTGCCTCAAGAGCTTCCAGGCTGAGGCTTGCTAAGATTTAACTCTCTACAGTCCACTAGAACAATGTCAGCGTAACTGCACAGGTAAAATGAAAGATGAGCCAAAGACAATCTAGCACTTAGGACCCACCGCCTGGGAAGCTTAAAAGCTGGCTGCAAGGAGCACCGACCCCCTTAAGCTCAGCAGAGAGCTATGTAACATAGTCTCCTGCTGCTCCTCTCCTCCAGGCTGCTCCAGCAACATAAATCACACTGAAAGATCTTCACAGGGTCAAAACAGAATTGAAAAGTGATTTCAAGTATTACGTTACTAAGCAGTAGCACACCGTTGGAAAATAAAATGTAATTTATGTCTCAAGACAGATATGGAGTCTGCTAAGCTAGTCTCAGAGAGCACTTCTAGAGCACAAAGCAGAACAGTGTTTATTACAGAGATGATTAGCAACTAAGCGTATTTCCTTTGTGTGCTTTTTACAACCTAACATCCTCCAATGCATATGTATACCAACTAATATTTTGGCTTGTCAACACTGCAATGTTGTAATATAATAGAGAGCGAGGGTAAATACAGTCTCAAACAACACAGAGGTATGGCTGAGATCATTTTTGTCTACCTAATTACAAACAATTGGATGTTTTAAAGCTATACTGATTTAATCTCAGGAGTTAAACTGTAACTTTTAGATCACAACATATACAGCTGCCTGTTAGATGCATTTTAAAATACTGTATTAGAACATAAAAAATGTGTCAGTGGAAACTAGTGGTCCATTTAGCTCCACAGCACTAGTCCAACAGTGGGAACACTTACGAAAGGAGAAAACTCTGGCACTTTCTGGTGTTTTTTTCCCTTCTAACTCCCCCAGTATTCAGATGCCAGTGTTCACCTGCGAGAGCCTGGCCTCCTGTTGAACAAGACTGCCACGATGGGGTAACAGGAAACTCTGCAATTTTTTTCAGTTCAAATACTAGGATTATTGTAATATAGAATTAATTTTGTTTTGTTTTGTTTTGTTTTTTTTCCTACACCACTGCAGGTCTGCCACAAAAGAAAACAAAACTAGTTTCTGTCATTTTGCCATTGCTCCATTAAGACACGTGAAATAGCAGTTTTCAGTTAGTGCCCTTTTATCATTCACTGTTTGACTCACAATCTTCAGTATTTTGGATGCAGAGGGATCTTATGCTCAGGCAACAGGACAATTTAATATAATTATTCAAACTCTCCACAGGTCTCACCAACTTTTTCCAAGAAAAATACAGAAAAACTAACATATAATTCTAATATTTGATGTAAAGAAAATGAACATGAGTACAAAGAAGCAAGGCAAAAAAAACCCTGATAAGGCTGACAGCCCATTGTTTCTGCTTCATGGATACCCAAACTGAGATCCAAACAAGGTTTGCAAGGATAAAAATAAATAAAACAATATTTTCCTGGATGGTGTTTGCCCTCCAGGACAAACACTTGGTGATATTGACTGTCTCATAAGGAGAGTGAAATTTGTAGCCAGAAGTTTATCAAAACAGCCATTTTCCTTTCCTCCTACTTGGCAAAATATAACTGTCTTATTAGAGCGGGTTTCAGAACTTGGGCTTTTCGAAAACTATGAATATTTTGCCTTTCTTGTTGCTGTAAGAGCACAGACACTTGGAATCAGCTCAAAATGCATCATCTTCAGCCTGAAATCACGTTCACAACCAAGACTGGATATTGTCACACCACCTGCTTTGGCACACAGGCGGGCAAACTAAGATCTGCGCAGGCCAGTGCTGGAAGATGCCGTCCCCCAGTACTTCAGTTCAGCAAAGCACTGTGACATTTGCTTTCAGCAGTTCCAATGAAATTTCAGTTTGAAAAGTCGTGGTCAGAGGGTCTCCAGGGGATGCATGGGGCCTTCCTGCTTCATGGTTGACATAATCCTACCCCTGACTCGCTTCCAGGCCATGCGTGGCAGGCCTCTATGGTGACAGTTTATTTCCAGAGACAGCGTCATGAAGCTAAAATAACCCAGGAGCAATCAAGCACAATCCTGGAGAGTCCGACAAGGAAAAAGAAAAGTCTGGTGTTTTGCGTACTCTGAGGTAAAAACCCTTTCTGAGTTTACAGATTCATATCTGCACCAGTTGACAGTCATTTATCACTTCCTATCTCTACCCTTATATACAAATCAAAGTAAATCCTAAGTGCGCAACCTGAGACTGAGTACGCACAGAAACAAGACAGGACATACAGCCTCAGAATACAAGAGACTCTTACTTAACCTATCATTGGTAAAGCAGAGATGACTTTAACACAGATTACTGGCAAAGTAATGGACAAGGAATACATCCTCCTGGATTAGACAAACAAAATGTTTACTTCTTAGTAGGAAACATGGACTATTCAACTGCATGGATAACTAGTACCAGCCAATCCTTGAAACTTGTAATTTTTGCGATCTCACTCTGCTGGCACTCAGGAGATTCCTCAATTTTATGGCCTCTGAATGTACAACCCAATAACAAGTCAATTTCTTCACCAAAAGCATTGTCAAGCATTGGAACAGGCTGCCCAGGGAAGTGGTGGAGTCACCATCCCTGGAGGTATTTAAAAAACGTGTAGATCTGGTGCTTAGGGACATGGTTTAGTGGTGGCCTTGGCAGTGCTAGGTTAATGTTTGGACTTGATGATCTTAAAGGTCTTTTCCAACCAAAACAATTCTACAATTCTATGAATTCTGACCTTGGGTATTAAAATATCATGTTGAAACAATCAATGGCTGCTGCCGTACCCGAGAGTTCACTGTACACAGACCCCTGTTTCCAAGATCATAAGATGCAAAGAGAGCAGACAATGCAGGTGCATACTTATTTCCTAACATCTAGACGTGTTTTCTGCAGTTGTACGTCACAGAATCATCAGTGTAACTCTATTAAAATCAATTACTTGATTTTGGTTTATGACCATGTTCTTTCTGGCTCCAAAATTCTACAATAAGATTATTTTTCAGTAAACATAACTCAGGAACACTAATTAAACGTGCCTTAACTGTGAGTATGGACAAATAGAAGCTACTGGATTTCGTGCTATAAACTGTTTAAGACACTCAGTCCCACTAAGATGATGATTCCTCTATAGCTGTCAAAACAAACACAGCTTCAGTTATGCGTAGTGCTCAACAGCTGGTTACTTTAGATGTGCATCAATACACAACTGATGGACTATGTAACCACAAGGGAAGACAGAAGCATCATAAAAAGGTTGAGTTGATATGCCGTACCATCATGAATTGAGATGTCTCTGTATTTCACTTGTAAAAATCGTATGTCTTCAGACACATGATAAATACAAATCACAATTTAACATGCCTGCAACAATGTTTTCTTAGGAAAATTTCTGTGACTGCTGATACCTTCAGCAATAACATTCAGAAGAACACTGGACAAAACTCTGAACGTTTCACTCCTAATTTTACAGGTGTTCACCACTGGAAATCTTTATTTTTAGCTGAAGATTTTTTTCTTTTGAAGCCAAGAAGATTTTATATATTGATTCTAGCTACTCCAGTCTAAGTTTGATGAAATTTCTTTAAACATCTAATTTAATTTAAACAGTGATTCACTGTTTAAATCCAACTGAAAGAAACTGAGCACTATAAGTTCTCCATTGCTATATTGAATATAATGGAGAGTCATGCAACTACAGAAGATAAACCTTTACTCTGAAGGGGTTTATGGACCCCAAGGATCTCTCTTTTTCCTAGAAGTAACACCTTTATACTGAAATAGCAGCTGTTCCTTACCTGAAAAGAGTTCATGCATCGAAGTGAAGGTGGCAGAGAGGTGGTGCTCAAACCCAGTATCAGTAGTAATTCCAAACATGTTTCTGATGGAAACTTTAAAGGATGAATTCCAATATCATTCTCCCATGCATCAGCAAGGCTATAAAGTTAAAAAAAAAAACTTTTTCATTATCTTAAAATATATCTAAACCCCAAGTTTCAAATAAATATTAGAATGTGTCATAGTATTGTGATAAAAGATTCTCTTCACATTTACCCTGTAAAAGTCACAGGTAAATGTGTCTTACCAGAAATATGAGGTGCATTTAAGGTACCTTATCCGTACCACCAATCTTACAAAAAGATACATAATGCGAAAGGAAAACCTAGCATACTTTAGAGCAATCTGCTCATGTTTCTAATTCAAAGTTTGATTATTCTGGAACCAAATTTCATCTGCCACTGGCAATTTCCCATCATATAGTGTTTTTACACATAGAGTAGTCTACATAGAACATAATGCCTCCAACATTTTATTTTGCTTCTAGAAAGAAAAACGTCCTTTCACTTCTGAAAAGACAGGAGGCCAGGCGTGATTTTCAAATTGATGTTTATGATACTCTCACTGGAAGCTTACTGACAGTCTATACCAAGCAAAAAATTAAATCCCAGTTCATTTTATACAGCTTTCCGCTTTAGATGTATTAAAAGAATTAAGATTTCTAGAGCTAGTCATAAAAACAATATTCCAAAAGCACATTTCTATAAACTGTTCCCGCTACAACATGCTGAAGAACAAGATTAGTTCAACAAGATTAACCCAAAACACAAGAACATTCCACTTCCACATTCCTATTGTTCAGGCTTGTTTCCTCCTTAATGCACAAACTGTCAGACTGACCAGTGATCCAGTTAGTTCAATAATTTTAGCTGAGCAGCTAGTATCAGATACTCCAGAGCAAGACGGATGACACTTATTGTCAGCAGATCTGAGAGCATCAGTTTGGAAGGCAATGCTTACGACTCTTCCATATCCAAGACTTCACGATTTCAATAAATAATTTTAGCATAAGCTTTCACTTTTAAATTCCTCCAGCTCTTCTGGAAATAAATTACTCTGACTGAATTGCTGCTCATGAACATATGAGCCTGTTTTAATGTCCTATCTAGAAATAGATGCCTTTTTTTAAGCACCTAAAAGAGTAGGCATCACAGAATCACAGAATGTTAGGGATTGGAAGGGACCTCAAAAGATCATCTAGTCCAATCCCCCTGCCGGGGCAGGATTACCTAGACCATATTACACAGGAACGCGTCCAGGCGGGTTTTGAATGTCTCCAGAGAAGGAGACTCCACAACCTCTCTGGGCAGCCTGTTCCAGTGTTCAGTCACCCTTACAGTAAAGAAGTTTTTCCTCATATTTATGTGGAACCTCCTGTGTTCCAGCTTGCACCCATTGCCCCTTGTCCTGTCAAGGGATGTCACTGAGAAGAGCCTGGCTCCATCCTCATGACACTTGCCCTTTACATAGTTATAAACATTAATGAGGTCACCCCTCAGTCTCCTCTTCTCTAAGCTAAAGAGACCCAGCTCCCTCAGCCTCTCCTCATAAGGGAGATGTTCCACTCCCTTAATCATCTTCGTGGCTCTGCGCTGGACTCTCTCTAGCAGTTCCCTGTCCTTGAACTGAGGGGCCCAGAACTGGACACAATATTCCAGATGCGGCCTCACCAGGGCAGAGTAGAGGGGGAGGAGAACCTCTCTTGACCTACTAACCACACCCCTTCTAATACACCCCAGGATGCCATTGGCCTTCTTGGCCACAAGGGCACCTTGCTGGCTCATGGTCATCCTGCTGTCCACTAGGAACCCCAGGTCCCTTTCCCCTGGCTGCTCTCCAACAGGTCTGTCCCCAACTTGTACTCATACATGGGGTTGTTCTTGCCCAGATGCAGGACTCTACACTTGCCCTTCTTATATTTCATTAAATTTCTCCCTGCCCAACTCTCCAGCCTCTCTGAGTCTCTCTGAATGGCAGCACAGCCTTCTGGTGTGTCAGCCACTCCTCACAGTTTTGTGTCATCAGCAAACTTGCTGACAGTGCACTCTATTCCCTCATCCAAGTCATTAATGAATATATTGAATAGTAAACTGAGCAAATACTCTCTTCACAATATCTGTGTCCTTCTGTATGGTTCTCATTCTCTCAAGTCTCCCAAACACGTCGATTCTCTGTAAAGTCCTGCTTCTTAGATATAGGCTTGCATATACACTTTTTGTACATATGTTTCCATTATTAACTCTCCTTAGTTCTTCCTTGGCTCTTCTAGAAGATGTTCTTTTTAGCATAATTTACACATTTTTCTTCAAAGAGTCAGTGTATTTTCACTTTCTTACCTCCATTTGTCTGAAACTGGCCTCTTGAATTTTAACTGTTTGTTTTTTTCTCTCCTAATCTTTACATTTTTTCCTCCTTCCTCATTTATCTATGGGCATGTAAGAATCCACTTCTGCTTCAATATACAGAAGCAACACCCATAATGCACACAAGGTCAGAGGGGCTTCCATCTCCCTAAAAAAAGGAGTGCTTTCTCTCACTCTTTTTTTTTTTTTAAATCCATAATAAAAGACAAAGATAATTATATCACTTCTAAAATACCAAATGTACCATGTCTTTTCTCAACCCTCACCAAAGTGAGTGGGTCACTTTGACATAAGGAGTTCTAAACTGTACAAGGTAAGGAGAAGGAGGAAGGCAGCCTGGGCTAGGCACCCTCTGGCACTTCTAATGACAGTGCATAACTTAAGGTCTCCACACGTGGCTAAGACCATACCAAAGGACAGAGGCCAAAACCTGCTGCACATTAAAAGCCTTCATAATATTTAGCGTGTCACTGGAGACTTATATTGTGCCAGACGGAGCTGGAAAAGCTGTTTAAAGCTACCACAAAAAAACCCTGTCTGCTAGGACAGGAAGGTGAGCAGTTTAGAAGACACGCTGGAGTATTTTCACTATTGAAAGGTACAAGTCTCCAGTTAAGCCCCAAATACTTTGTCTGTATTGAAAGGGAGCAGGATTCTTTTAAAAGACTATGCAAGTGGCCAAGCCAGGGAGAGGCAGCCCTGACTGGTCCAGAGATTCTGCAAATGCTCCAGGAGGAACACCTAGCTCCAGATGATGAGCACTGAGCAGCCAGTAACCAAGGAGTCTTGTTAATTGTAATCCAGAATTGGTAATGATAATGATAATTTCATTATTATTTCCACGCATAATTAGAAACGTACCTTTATATGTTCCTTACTAGGTCTTTGTTCTACATTTTTTACAGTCTTGCCTGGTGATACAGGCAAATTTAGGTGAAGCTAGCAAAACTGGGCCTTTCAGTTTTTCAGAAATCAGCAAGTCTAAACAAAGCACTTTGCAGGCACCTTCAAACACAGCTAGAGTCTGGAGATTGGAGGTGATATGCTAAGGTTCTAGGTCTAGGGGAGGTGTTTCCACAGATCAACACCCTCTCTGCAAAGAAACTTCTCAGTACTCCAAGCAATATTCAAAACATCACAACTTACTTCAGTACCCTGATTCTATTCTTGTGTTTTGAATTGAGAAATTGTTTGGATCTGCCTCCTCATTTTGAAGTCCAACTCTTATAGCCCTGACACTGCACTAGGGCTTTTTTTTGTGACTGTTGGTTTATTTGGGGGAAAGACTGTTCGCATGAAGACATCTAGCCTAATCATATTGCAATTCTTGTTTATTAATGGCTCAATCACTAGTATTTCCTGAAACAATCCCAGTGTATTCCCTTATTACAAACAAACCACGTGTGTCCTAGCACTTACTGCTCCAGGAACACTCATGTTAGGAATTAGTCTTTACGATTTGTCCTTTCGCAGCATTTAACACAAGTGGTTGTGGGAAGACACTGCTTTATTAGATCATGTCTCTTTGTTCTTCTTTACCCCTATTACTCTTGGAAGTATGTTTCCGTAATCTTCATTGTAGAGGAAGGAGAAAAAAGTCTATGCTTAAAACAAAAGCAAAACAAAACACAAAACTTCCCTGTTTTTTCACCTTAGTTTCACAGAACCTTTCTGTATAAGGAGAGTTGTCTCCCTTCCAGTACAGGAGAGGAGGCTGTTTGCTTTCTGTTTACTGAAGGAGGCAGACTGGCTGATAGTGCTTCTCAGGAGAGTAAGCACCCACGGAGGACAACTCAGCCCATCAGCTCAGTGCTTCCTCCCAGACCAATCCCAAATGCCAACAGTCTGAGCTGGCTGAGAGTTCCTCAGTCATGCAAACAAAACTGTGTTTTACTCTCCTGATCTTAAAAAAAGAATAATTCAATTTGACATTAAGATAGGGCAAATTGTCAGAAGCAGTTTTTGGGAGTGCTGAGGACAAAGACAGGAAAGAAACCAGTAGGACTCAGATGTGCACATGGCAACTTTGGATGTAGACAGGTCTTTGCATGCATGTGCTTTCTTCCCCTGCTCCTTAATACCTTTACTCAGCAATGAGTTCTTGCTTCTAAGCTTGGTTTAAGAGAAAGCAGGCTGGGTGAAGCCTGCTCCTTTTGTGAGTACAAGCAAAAGCCAGCACAATTCCCAAAGAGCAGAGCTCAGCTTGCTACGCTGGCTGAAAGGAGTAAGGGGGAGGTAAAACAGATTAGCTGGAGGAAGGTGAGGGTAACAAGAGAAATAATGCTATTTTATGTTCTTCCTTCTGCAAACATTCAACTTTTCTACATTGCAAAGAAGGCTTGAGATTCTGGACTTCCTAGTCTAACAAAAAAATTATGACCCTCAGTATCAAATAAAATCCATAAATTCTACACAGATTGCCTAAGTCATCGCAGGGCGCAAGACTGCATCTACTTTGGACTGCCTTTTGGACAGGTAAAATCTCACCACTACATATTGACCTTGACAGTGTCTGAGGCAGATGTGAGCCAGCTTTAGCATCCAGGCTTTAAAACAATAAGATGTAGTAAAACACACCCAGTAAAATGGTCCAAACTAGGAGCATGCTCTGAGTTAAGAAAAGGACATGTCAGAGTGAGTTTTTTCACAGGACACTAAATCTACCTCTGTAAATCATCATCATGCAGTTTTGCCTGCCAGTGATCTCACCAACAGGAAAACCCGTATCCTTCTAAGCATCCTGTCTGTCACTCCATCCTTCCCATTTTCTCCCTCTTTTCTTTATTCCCTCCTTCCTCAGAACTTGTAAACCTCTTAGCCTATTTCAACCAAATTTTCTTAAGAAAGATCTCAAATATATTAGGTTTGGGGAAGTTTCATGTTCTCCTGAAAATCAGTGTCTGAGTAGTGAGGAGAAATCCACATTAGATACTCTACAGAGAAAAGCTGCTGATGGAGCTCAGCAACATATATACCGGATAATCAAGTGATGTTTACCTGGGACAATGTTAGCATAAACTCAATAATATGACATTTCTATCTAGCAAAACCAACTACTATAAGCAAAGTAAACATGTTCTTCATAGCCTACCATACTCCCTAATGAGTGAGCCAAATTGAGAGACGAAATAACTATGTGCTATGTGCTAAACTGTCAGAATGGAGCATTCAAAACAAGTAAGAAATAAAAATGAAAAACTGAGACCATCTTCCCCCTTCTCCTTTTCAATGCTCTAAGGAACGGATTGTTTGAAGAAGAAATTTAGAGCATGAGATGATTGTCATGTTCCCATAACCAGTCAAAGAAATATAGCTAGGAAAGTAAAATTCCTATAGTAATGTGTGAAAGATATTTTTAAAAATGAAGTGGTATTTTCAAAGCTGTTTAGCTGATAATAATGGGAAATCCAGGGAAATTTGGATTTCTTTTAAAAAAAATCAGTAAATGTTATCTGAAACTCAACCAATTAATTCTGAAAGCAGAGATAAGCAATACTTGAAAACAACTACTCACATAAGACTAAAGATAAGACAATTACTTCTCCAGCAAAAGTAATTATCACAATGTTTTCAGACAAGCACATTTGATTCACTGTGCATCAGAGAATGGTATTTCTCCACTGCTCATTATGGAATTCATCCTAAAACACAAGTCAGAGTAACATTTGAAAACTGTGTCCTTAAAAGCAAGGTTTAAGACACCAAAATAATGAAATACATTTCTTTCGTAATTCCTTCATATAGGTACTAGCAAACAAACAGTCATCCATCAGGTCGTGGAACCCACCCATAATGTCCTAAGTCTTCACAAAACCCACAATATTCACAGCATGTCAGTGAAGCAAGAGAAAACTTTGTATTTAAAAACCAGGAAAAAACGATAAGGATTCTCACAAGACACTGAAAAACTGGACCAGACATCTCACTAGGTTGCATTTCTTTCAAAAGAAGCCTCTTCCATCAGTGCCAAGGCCATTTATCAATAGTAATCACCCTCCATCATGCATGAGATTCACTTAAAAATGCAACTGTCTCAGCAACAGACAAAACAAGTCTGCTTTTGAAGAGGAACAGGTAAGCCTTTTTTTCCTTTCCAGAGCACCCCCATCACCACCTCCGATTTACCAGGCTACCTCTATAAATACTTTAACCTAGGGTAGTCTACAGTGATCAAAACCAGAAAATGAAAAGCTCTTAGTCAGAGCACTACTCAGTGTTGCTACCAAGGCACTGGATTAACTTGATTCCAAATGCTGTGAAACCCTTAAAGGAGATTAGTATGTTAGCTATGGCTTCAGTGTTTTGCTGAATCAAGGCCGTGCTGAAGAATCTGATATAAAAGCTGACAGAAGCTCAGCCCTGACTCTCGGAGTTCACTGAATGTTGTTAAAGTTGCTCCTTCCACGAGCTACAGCTCTGATATAAATGACAGATGACTTTACTAAACCAAAGGACAAACCTGCTAAATTAAATAACTATTTGTAAAAATTATTTAATCTAAAAACAATTCTAAATTATGGTTGATGATGTGTCTATATACTTAACATACTGAGAGGCTAAGTTATTTATACTTTTAATTATCCTTGCAGTGATCTAAAAATGACATAAAAATCAATGCATACGCATTAGCTACTAAACTCTTGCCAAAATTGAAATAATATGGAACCCTAAGAAGTGCAGTGCTTCCACAGCTTACAGCAAACTCCTTTGGAAAAAACCTTTTCTTTACAGAATTACTGCTTCCCTCTTAAAACAAACATCTGCAGTCTTGTTCTAATGCTCTTCATTATTCATCCTCAATAGCTGGGAGTGTCACATGTGGTTTCCAAGCAAATCTTCCCCGGGATTTTTACTGGTCTCATGGTATCCCAAACCAACAGATATTAAATCTCATAAGAGACAACAAAGGGAAGAATGTAAATTTAACCCACTGGTGACCTTGCAAGGAAATGAGCAAGAGAAGAGGAACATATCAAGGGAAGTAAGAAGACAGACAGCAGTAATCCAGGGACCCACATGAGGAGGTGCTTTTTTAGATTTATTGCAATGGACTACAGTGGCCAACAACAGAAGCTCCATCTCTATGTTTTAAACCTTAATGTTTTTCAGTGCATCACTACAGAGACAGGACGAAAGTTTATTTAACTGAACTTCTATCCTTTCAAGGAGTCTTAAATACTCTCTCCTGTAAAGCATTCTTATAAGAAAGTTACTGATAAATAAACCTTATATTAAAGTTACATCATATATAGAGTATATAGTACATATATTTAATATAATATATATTTATATATTAATTATATCTAAATTAATCATATTATTATACAATTATGCATATTTCTATAAATTAATATAAATAGGTATAATACTTGTATACACAAACACATGACCATTATTAAAGAGTCTTCTGTCTTTTTTTCTGAGTAATGCATATTTTGAATGGAAAAACTATTCATTTCTGAAGTCTGGTCAAAAAGAAGTTATCTAGAAATCTGCTACAAAAACAATACAGCAGGTTTAAAATACCTTACCCTACAAAATGTAAGTCCTTCTTGAACTTTCAGTGTGTCACCATTTGAAAAGGACAAGTTATTTAATACTAATAAGAAAAGCTTATAATGAAAATTCAAATTTAACCTCACCAGAGTACAGTTTGCCCACTGCCATAATACTTTGCAGAAGGGCTGACATAAGAAGTACCAAATGTTCTTGCAATATTTCAAAGGGCCTTTTAAGTAAAATTATGCTATTTGCTCCAATGAATGCTTTTGTGATTTAAAATAGATATTCCACATGCAGTTTTCTCATTTCTAACTCCAATATGTAGCAGTGGATTAAATGATTTTGTTTGCATTAGACAACTGGATATGAATCTCAACTATATTCATTTTATTTATGTACTTTAAATTATTTTACTACTTCTCGACACACTTTGATTATTTTAAACTATTTAAGGGAAGTCAGAGAGAGAAGTAAAAACTGCCTATCTCAACCTGTAAAGTATAGGCCAAATTCTCTTTCTTTTGTTTCACACCAACCAACATTTTTATTAGACTCAACTCTCCTATATTAACTTAAATGTAACTACATTGGTTTTGGTACAGTTATTAAAAAATGCTATTAGCACAAATAAAGCCTGTATATGGCCCACAGAATTCAATTTTTTTTTTCTCAAAGTGGTAAAGGGCAAAACCAGAAAACCAAAGAACTGTGTCAGTACATTGTGCCAAGACAGACAAGGTTATTTACAAGTAGATTATTCCTCTGAAGCACAGAAAGCTATCTCGACATAATGCAACTTTTTGCATGGAAATAAATCTTGAGATTTTAATCCTGTCCAGTAGTAACTTTGCCTTGGAGCATGTAATTTCAAAATAATACTCAACATACTTCTCCAGACTAAAGATTTTTGGGTGTTCACCAACTGTTCTTCTATACTGCCTTCCTTCCTCCATCTGGCTGCCATGCAATTTCAAAAGCATTAGTTTTAAGTTGCAAATCCTGTCACCCATAAAATATTTTCATTCCACTGCAAAACAGCACCAACTGTACAGTCTCTGCAAAAGACAAAACAGAATTTCAGCTTCAAGAATCACTGAAACAAAGCTTAAACATCACAGGGAAGGATTAGCAGTTGTTCATCTATTCTGCAATCTTTAAGTTGAAGATTCATAATATCTAAAATGAATGTATGAAAAGCTAAATCAAGCGACAATGTCTAAAGCAGGGTTATGTTCAATGGGACACCCAGATGCGTGGGTCCACGAACACTTGCAAATGTACTAAACTTAAAATTCATGACAGTACTCAAACCATGCACAGATGGTCAGTGAGTATAACTAAGACATTATCATCTTTCTTTAGTTTCAGCACCAGGTAAGCAAAAATAGGCTGATCATAGAAAGAAGAGAAAAAGGAATTTTAATTTTGCAGGAACTGACCTTGGATATAAAATCCCAAGCCTGCCAAATACTTCCCAGGATACATCCTACCACCAAAACCACAGTGCATAAAGGTACAGCAGCAGCAGCTATATCTACAGAGCCAACCCATAATAGTAACTGCCTAGGGGGAGTGAAATTCTTTCTTCATTCATCTGCAAGATCAAGAGTTTGTGACAAAAGCTGAAGCTGTAAAAGCAGACAACTGCAGCAAATTTTCATCAGTTACAACGAAGTTCTGCTTTAGAGCATCTGACCGAGGAATACAAGCTCGTGAAGAAAACAGCTCCTGCTGGGCTTGTGATGCTCAAACATATACAGACGTAACAGGCAGAAAACATGGCAGACAGAATTCAACAGATTCACACTGTATTTCCTTGAAACTACTTTTTAAAATTCCCTGCATCATTTTTGCCTAGCTGGGTGCAAGAGCAGAACTCACACGTTAATTTAGAAGTTCTCTTACAGACCCAAGAAAAGCACAGGGGCTAAGCTCTTGCTGGGCATTGCCTAGAGTCTGCTGCGATTGCTCCTGAACATCCACGCTATGCAGAATTGCTGGTGCCGCTCCAAAGTACAATGTAATTGCAGACTTCTCAGCAGCAAAGCAACGTGGTCCTGCTAAAAGGAGATGCAAATTACTCTCGTAAAAACTGCAAGGCCAAAGCTTTAGAATGTTCTGCTTCACTTTAATGGTTGTGTTAAGACTTTAAGCTGCAGTTTTGAATGTCTTACTGCATCCCAGGTGGAAAGAATTCAAATAATTTTTCTGAAAACAATAAAGATCAGATTGCTGTAGCCAGATCACTGCTGATAATTCACTATAGTGAACTATGGGGCTGCTGATGGTCATCACCATCTAGACTAGCAACAGTTCTACTATGACTCTAGACTGCAGTTTTCTTGGATATGCTTACAGCTCAGCATGAAGGGATAGCTTTGCCTGCTCCTTAAAATACTTTTCTTCACCTTTAACACCTCTTGATTCCTTCCTGGATACATCCTACTCTAAATTAGAACAGATGGCTCATAATTTCCCTAATGTATGGCAATAACTGTAGACTACTGT
Organism: Nyctibius grandis; assembly: GCF_013368605.1. NCBI lineage: Eukaryota > Metazoa > Chordata > Aves > Nyctibiiformes > Nyctibiidae > Nyctibius > Nyctibius grandis. The sequence goes on along the minus strand of NC_090658.1, from coordinate 92,648,581 downwards.
GCTTGAGATGGATGCAGAGGACACAGAGCAGTGTGCTATCGACCTATTGCTAAAAGCCTGACTGGTGCCATCTTACTTACAGGGAATATCAAATGTGAGCAGCAGCACTACTGACCTAAAAAGCCTCCCTTCCCAGCATGTATCAACTGAGTACTCAAATACTAAGGTTACATCTTTTTTTTTTTTTTTTTTCCCTTAAACTTTCAACACTTCAGGTATGTAGAAAAATAAGGGCCACTGCCCTGGCAAATGGGACTAAGCCTCCTCTAATAACTCTAAATTCCTGAAGGGTAGAAGTGCACAGTAGGGCTGTAGTAAAACAAAGTACTACGCAAAAGCTCCTTCATGGCGACTGCTGCCATCAATATGGTTATCCTACAGCAAATGCAAAGTCATTCCAGAGAGCTCTCCTTGAAAGATTCATGTAATTTTAAGGAAGCATTTCCACCTGCTCATGGGACAAGTGACATCTGGTAGACCAGCTGCCTTTCTCAGCAGACTCTTCTTCTAACTGTTGTTTTCAACCTATAGTTTTTTCTCATCAGGGGCATGAACAAGGATGCTCTCCTCCATACAGCCACCTGGCTTTACAGAAATTGTGAGTAAAGTATCATTCAGAACGTTTATCTCCAAAATTGTCCAATGTGTTTAGAATTCAGGGGCAGGAGAAGGAGGGTGGGGTAACTGGCAAGTCAGACAGAAAGTACTGTCACACACACTTCATTTCCCCAGAGAAATAAACCATACTTGTCTCAGTGTATTTTTTCCATAAACCAACCTCAAGAACTTACAGAGTTTTACCAAGGGACAACTCTGCTGGTTACCTCTATTCACCCTCAAGTGATGCACCATAAATACAAGGGGCCTCCTCCTACTTGTGCTCACACTAGCCAGCATCTCTGGTATGCAGCCTATCTTCCCACCCAGAGGCTGAGACAACAGGCTGTCTCTCAGCCCCTCCAGGCATCATGACACTAGGCAGAAGCCCCAAAGAAAACACAAAACGTCTCTGCTCTCTCCTGGGCTACATTTCCACCAAACTCTCATACAAGAATGATTTCACAGACTCTTTCGTCCCTCCTTTCCCTCCCACAGATTGGAAACTCCAATCAAAATATAGGAGTAAGACTCAGGAGGAAGACACATTCATCAATATTGGCCTGTCTTGAGTTTTGAATGCCCAGATCCTATCAATAGCACTGCTCTCTTTAAGTGCCTTTACAACTCTTTGCAAAACTATAACCTTAATTTAAAAATCATCAAAATGAGATGTCATATTGCAGAACACATGGTGTCAAGTATACTATCACAAATACAAGGGCCCTTTACCTCAACAGAAAGTTTCCCTATGTACAAATGCTACATTCAGTATCTGAGAATTATTTTGCACCATGTAAAATGTGAAAGGTTGATAAACAGGCAATCAAAAAGCCGAAATCCATCATTCAAAACAGTGGCAAGGCAGATCAAATACAAAAGCTAAATTTTTGAATTAGTTCAGTACGAAAGGTTCCAAAAACCTCACAAGCAGTCTGCCCGGACTCGTTGAGGGTCAGATGCTTAAGAAAGAGAAGACCCATCTCTTTTGAAATCGCATTTAATTCACTTCAGTTCACCCAATCAATTCTCAGATGAGCAAATTATTCAAAGAGTAAATGCATAAGAAAAATTTAAAGCTGGAGACAGTAAAGATAACTTAGCTTTCAAAGAGGAGTAGAACATCTCATAATGAAAATAGGGGCAGCGAACCAAGCTGCACCACCTTAGCAAGGAATTTTAAGAGTGTATCTATTTCAAAAGAAACTAGTATACAACGTCCAAGACTTAAAGACAACTATACTTACTATTCTTGACCTCTTACAATAATTCTAAGCATCACAAATGCAAGTTCATGAATTATTTTAAGTTATTTCAGCTCCTAGTTTCAACTATGATTGACTTGTTTTCCGGTTTCATCTGTTTGAAGTCCTCCTTTGCTCACCGAGACATTACTGAAGTCAGTCCAAAAATACCTGGTTCACTTGCCCAAAACAGCTACCAGATGGTTTCCAAATTGGTAAATCTGATTAAAATATCTACAGAGTGGCAGCAACTGTGTCATGTGTGCCCAGTTTCAATACCTATTATCGACAAAATCTCAAATGTCACAGATGCTGAAGAAAAAATAGAAGAATTCAAGAGATGAAAGATAATGGCTTGCAGCTTCATCAGATTTACAGATTATTTTACCAATTCTGCATCCAAAACAGCAGAATTTTGTATCCAGACTAAATCATTTCACATTAAGCAAGGTTAACACAACGATGTTCCAAGACAATGTTCCCACTACTTATTGAAACAAAACCTAATTATTCTCTGGGGCATGGGAGAGATTACATAATCCTGTTGTATCTACACAGTGTAAAAACACATGCACATACTGCTTAAAGGTCAGCACCTGTAGCTTAATCAATAATCTAGAACATCTATCCATCTGCATCCTTTCATACAGTATTCAGTGTCACTACTTGCAAAAATGGTAATACCAGCCCCAGCTACATTCAGGCTTGTGGGTTTTTTTCAATGCTTTTTTGGGACTGTGCAGCCCATCTACCTGCAGACTGCCCTGTATGGACTGCCAGTGGATGTAAAGTCTTTCAGAGGAACCTCACTGAACAGCTTTTCAGAGCTAGTTATCAGAAAGCCTTGATGAATGGGGACCTTCGCAAAGAAGAGGAAGCATATTTTCCCAGTCACAGGTCCAAATAAGGTTTCTGACACTGGTGACGTAAAATTCACCTTTACTAGAGTAATTTATACCCTTAAGGCATTACAGCAAATATGCAGTGTTATGGATTTTTCTTGTAGTGTGTTGGAATTTAAATCTGAGGACAGAATATCCTGTACAATAGAATCTGGACATGCCTGCAGAAGTAGAGAACTCAGTTTCACGAGATTGCAACATCGTGTCTGATGCTTCAGTTGTGCCTCTGAATGATCTGCAGAACAGAAATCACATATTAACTCTGAAATGCTGGCAGGGGAGCACTCTCACTCTTATCTGGTAAAAGGAAGTCAGAAGCAAAGCTTAATTCAAACCAGCAAACACTGAAAATGAAAATGGCAGAAATTTACCCAAAGTAAGACTGAATGAAATAGTGTAGGTATTTACCAACGTGTAACTCCCACAAAAGGAGGAATGGCTAATTTCTTGAGAGACAAAGAATGCGTTTTAAGTTTCTGGATACACAGATTGCTCAGATTACAAAAGGAGTGAAAATGTCTAAAGCAACTCTGTTGCTTTGGAAGTGTGTAACTTAAAACTTTCTACCAATCACACCATGGCCTCTTGTAAAATATTGTTCCTAAAAATATTTGGTTCAATTTTTATAATTTAATTAAATGGTCTAATTTTACATCAGATTTTTCATTTCCAAGCCCTTAGAAACACTTTCATTTCCTAATTACTGAAAGGAAACAAGAGGGAGTTGAACATAAAGTATTTCATGAAATACATTCCATTTAATTCTCCTTCTAGAACTTCCTAGGAGAAGGCAGTACGGAGATGCTAAACTGAGGTCCCAACAGAGGTATCCATGAGTAAAAATTACCTCACAGAGAAAGAATAAAGATTTAGGTGCTGAAGAATGAGGTTAAGAAATCAGATTAATTGTACAGGAGAATTAATCCTCCTGCTGGGGAATGAGGCAGATCTTTTTAATCTTCTGTTTTTTTCTTCAGTGTCACAAGTAGTTTTCTTCTAACAATGACAAAAGTTTTCCACTGCTGGTTCCTAGTACAGTGAAATGGCCTTAAAATTCAAGAGGTGCTGTCACTCCATTTTTATTTTTATATTAGTGGTTAATAGTAACAGTTCTATGTTTATCAAATTCTCTTCATTTTTAAAGCGCACTGGCCTGTCTGAAGAGCAGCTTTGCTCTGCATGGCTAAACATAGAAAAGTTTTGTCTTTAATAAGGGCTTAGACAAACAATCCCAAATCCCAGTGGGCCTTGTTAAAGCAACATCATAAATTTTTTACACTTCCTTATGAGTTTGGAAAAAATTGTCTACATATCAGTCTGAGTTCATGCTGACTAATGTGGCCTTAGGGAAGGGACTGTTGAAATTCATGCATCTAGCCGTTAGAAATGGATTTATAGATGCAATTATGATAAAACAGCATAGGTTTATTAAGTAATGATTAATTAAAAAAAAATAGTAGTTTCAGCTGAAAATAGAAGACATGCAGAATCAGTGTTTAAATGCTGTAAAGCTGGTGTGACTTGTTGGTTCTGCACACTGTGAGCACACTGGGAGGTGTTCACATCACTTAGCTTTAGGTACTCAGTGACTTGATTGATGAGCAGGGATGAGATAGCTGATGAAGATACTGGTCCCAGCTGTTGACCCTGCTTGGACATCTGAACTGCTCATCATTTGTTTCCTAAACTGCCATGGTTCACAGGACAGTGTCTTTAAGCAATCCAAAATTGGCAACAATTTACCTTCAACCATATGCTCCAAACTGCAGCAGTTGAGGACTTCACTGTCATGTGGCTCAGATGTCTGTGCTGCAAAAGCAGGCCGAACATTTGGTACAGTAACCCCAGATAAGACCATGACTGAAAAGCAGGGTTGGCTTAAGCAAGACAATCTGACTAAGTCCCTCATCTAGGCAGGGAGAGCAGAACAGAGGTGGTACACCCCATGGGCAGGCAGCAAACCCAGTAAGCGATGTGGTACCCCCTTGCCTTGTTACTAGTGGTCACACCACAGTCCCCAGGGAAGGCTCTAATCACAAACCAAGGGAGCATGGCATTAGGCACTATGTAGAAAATATGACCCATAACCACAGAGCTCACAGCTGATCTATCACTTATTAGGACAGAGCTGCCTATTGAAACTTCTAGGCAAATGATATGAACTGTACTCATGTTAGATGCCAGTATCTTCTCACCAGGTCTCTCTGACTGCCTACCTCCCACTGCTCCTCACCACCACTGTTGGATCAATCAGCAGCCTCAACACCGGCACCTACTACCAGAGGGATGGTGTCTTTGATACCCTGTCCTAATAGTATTGAAGTAGGTGGGCATTCAGGGCCCTAGACTAGCAACAAATAGTAACACTTATTTCCTCAGCACAACCAACCAGGCAAGTGGTGAAGAAAAATTATTAAAAAAAATAAAAAAGATCTAATTAAATCAAAGTTGAATGAACTTTGTGATCTGTGGTCTGTGTGATCAGTGATGGCACAGCACCTCTCTTGCCCTGTACCTAAAGCCCTGGATTCCCTGGCCACAGCACAAAGCACTTCCCTGGATGTTCTCGTGCAGGTTATTCCTACCAGCTGTGCCACATGAAGATTTGCATATGCTCCATAAACCTTAATTCCCCTTTTTAAGAGCTATTATACCAAGCAGGAGGCCATTTCTGAAGTTGAAATGGATTTTCACTACAATATAAAGATGAAAATGTTTTCTGGCCTCTGGTTTTTAAACCTTTGGGTAAAACTAAATCAATTCCACAGTGCTGTTGATATTCCATATAGAAGTATTCACAAATACCAGGCACTCCAGAACATTATGCCTGAATCCAAAGGGAGAAGTTATCCGGCTGTACAAATAAAAGCTGTAATCACTGTTCACAAAAAGCTCTCAGCTTGCTGCTTTAATTTTTTTTTCTGATGTACTGACTTCAGAAGAGAAGGAAATTCAGGACTTCAAGATGTCATTACATGAACCTGCAGCAAAGTAAGGAACACCACAAATCACAGAATTGGTTGATTCTGAGAATTCGCTGACAATAAAATTTATTCTTTCCACTCATTCAATCAAACCATTGTGAAACAAAAGCCTAATTACTAAAGTTAGAACTTCACATATGCCATATTTTCCCTTTCCCACTGAAATAATAATTTTCCTGAAACAGTTTATTTTTATCATTTTCCCTCTTCGCTGATGTGATTGTGGCAAAATTTGTACAGATGCTCACTCTATGCAGGTATGACACAACACTGACATTAAAAATCAGGTGTGGCTACAAGTCAAATTTAACAAGCAATTAAATCCTAAATAAATAAATGCAGCAGTCAAGAACACAGCTTCCTTTCCTAAAAATAACCTTAAGGTTAATTCAAAAACATAAACTGGCATAGCAACATTTTTGAGATAGGTCATAAATGCGCAAACGACTAGATTTTACTACACCCCACAGTCCACTTTGAAAACTCACAGCAGAGTAATTGCCAATCTGGAAAGATCAACTTTCCACTAGCCCCTTTCCCCTATCCTCAGTCACCATGTGTCCTCACATGTCTGTCAGGTTTCCTCTGTGCATGGAAATACTCTTCCATAAATAACCTCTTCATCCTTCACAAAACTGTCCCTAATTTTAACACCTCCTCTCTTCAGAGCTAATTCCCAAGTTTTCCCTTTCAACTATTCTGAGGCTTTCCCCTTCTGTTATGGCAGAGATTTAACAGTGTCTGTATAATCCATGCTTATGTTGATGGAGCCCACTGCAGCACTTATGCAGCTGTCCAGAGTCCTGCTGCAGACACGAAGCAGAGCTGGAGGAATCACGTGGGCCATCAGCCATCCTTCTGAGACAGCACTGTGGGCACTGCATTGGGCACACACACATACCTTGACACAGTCAGATCAGTAAACACAGATTATTTTGGCCCTTTAATTTAGTTTTCTGAGCTTTCTTAAAATTTTATGGATCAAGAAACAGGGAAAGCTAGTCTCAGCTTAGAAGCACAAGAAACACGAAGGGGAAACATACGGCCTGGCAGCTGAGTTCTGGACATGAGAAAGAGCAGAAGAAAAACGGAAGAGAGAGGGGATTTCGATGGAAGATTAGATCTAGGTTTAGCCAATTAAGTCAATGCTGATGCAGGAGTTGATGTTACAGACAGACTAAAACAGCTTTGACAAAAGGAAGTAAAGTAGGCATGGGAAGACTGAGTCACAGACACCAGCTCAGTGAGAAGAGAAGCCTTTGAGTAGATGACCTCTAAGATGAGTAAGAGCCTTAAACACTGCCAGGGAGGGGGCACCCACAACTTCTCTGGGCAACCTGTTCCAGTGTCTCACTACCCTCACAGTAAAGAATTTCTTCCTCATATCTAATCTAAATCTACCCTCTTTCAGTTTAAAACCATTCCCCCTCGTCCTACCACTACGTGCCCTTGAAAAAAGTCCCGACCCCTGAGGAACGCCACTCGTCACTGGTGTCCACTTGGACATTGAGCCGTTGACCGTAACTCTTTGAGTGCGACCATCCAGCCAATTCCTTATCCACTGAGTGGTCCATCCATCAAGTCCATGTCTCTTCAATTTAGAGACAAAGATGTCATGTGGGACAGTGTCAAATGCTTTGCACAAGTCCAGGTAGATGACATCAGTTGCTCTTCCCCTATCCACCAGTGCTGTAACCCTATCGTAGAAGGTCACCAAATTTGTCAGGCATGATTTGCCCTTAGTGAAGCCATGTTGGCTGTCACCAATCACCTCCTTGATTTCTGTGTGCCTCAGTATAGTTTCCAGGAGGATGTGCTCCATGATCATGCCAGGCACAGAGGTGAGACTGACTGGCCTGTAGTTCCCCGGGTCTCCCTTTTTTTTCCATTCTTGAAGATGGGGGTTATGTTTCCCCTTTTCCAGTCAGTGGGAACTTCACCAGACTGCCATGACTTCTCAAAAATGATGGATAGTGGCTTAGCAACTTCATCCACCAGTTCCCTCAGGACCTATGGATGCACCTCATCAGGTCCCATGGACTTGTGCACCTTCAGGTTCTTTAGACGGTCTCGAACCTGATCTTCACCTACAGTGGGTGGTTCTTCATCCTTCCAGCCACGAAGATGATTAAGGGGGTGGAACATCTCCCTTATGAGGAGAGGCTGAGGGAGCTGGGTCTCTTTAGCTTGGAGAAGAGGAGACTGAGGGGTGACCTCATTAATGTTTATAACTATGTAAAGGGCAAGTGTCATGAGGATGGAGCCAGGCTCTTCTCAGTGACATCCATTGACAGGACAAGGGGCAACGGGTGCAAGCTGGAACACAGGAGGTTCCACATAAATATGAGGAAAAACTTCTTTATGGTGAAGGTAACTGAACACTGGAACAGGCTGCCCAGAGAGGTTGTGGAGTCTCCTTCTCTGGAGACATTCAAAACCCACCTGGACGCGTTCCTGTGTGATGATCTAGGTAATCCTGCTCCGGCAGGGGGATTGGACTAGATGATCTTTTGAGGTCCCTTCCAATCCCTAACATTCTGTGATTCTGTGATTCCAGTCCCTGCCTCTGCCTTCTGCGACTTGGGTGGTGAGGCTAGAGCACTTGCCGGTGAAGACTGAGGCAAAATAGTCGTTGAGTACCTTAGCCTTCTCCATATCCCAGGTAACCAGGTCTCCTGTTTCCTTCGGTAGAGGGCCCACATTTTCCCTAGTCTTCCTTTTATCACTGACATACCTATAGAAGCATTTCTTGTTGCCCTTGACATCACTGGCCAGATTTAATTCTATCAGGGCTTTAGCTTTCCTAACCTGGTCCCTGGCTGCTCAGACAACTTCCCTGTATTCCTCCCAGGCTACCTGTCCTTGCTTCCATCCTCTGTAGGCTATCTTCTTGTGCCTGAGTTTATCCAGGAGCTCCTTCTTCATCCATGCAGGCCTCCTGGAGTTTTTGCCTGCCTTCCTCTTTGTTGGGATGCATCGCTCCTGAGCAATTAAAATATTATTCTTCTTGAAAATATTATTCCTACTAGAAGGCTCTGCAGGAACCTCACTGCTCTGATACTAGAAAGCTTCCAATCCCCCGTCTAAACTTTTTCATAATCAACTATATCTTTATGTTCTCTCCAATTTCTACTGAAGGCATAATGTCAATAAACATTACAGTTATCTTTTTGAAGCAATTTGCTGAATTAGACTTGCATCAGACATAATTGCTGATACAAGAAACTCACGTGGACAATTGTGTTAACTTCAATGATCCTAAGTGTAAAGGAGAGCTGCAGAGGTGCTAACAGTGTCTGCAGAATTTCTATGTTGGGAGGCAAAAAACAGCTTCTCAGTAACCAGCTGCTTCTTGCAGTAGCCAGTGAGAGTTTCATCAGTTTCAGAAAAACAAATGTAGTTTTCAATAAAATCTCTCAAATCAGACAAGAGTTTGTATTTCTTAATCATCATGACATGACTGAAAAATTAGAGGCCTTAATAATATTAACAACATGCAGCCACTTCTGTTTGAAATACAACAGCTGAACAGCAGTTTGCAGCAATAATATAAAAACAGCTGAAAATAGTAAGTAGAGAATATCGACAGACAATTTTTTTAGGTACGACTACAACCAGTAAAGCTCACATTTGGTAATGATACTAGATTCAAAATGCACTAAATCATTAAACATCAGATGAATCTTCTTAGAGCCCCTTTTAGTTCCTTTTTCAGAAGATGATTCTTTGTATTACCAGCATTAATTCCAGCTGCTCAAAACTATGCTGGATTTTATTCTTTTTCCCAAATCAAAAAATATTCCCCAACTTCTGGAGGAAGTTTAAAATCTGCAGAAAAAAATAGTGTAAAAAATACTTAGAAATGCTTCAGAAGTGTTCTCTGTAGGCCATACAATTATTTCCATCACAAGATATCAACTTTGGACGAAAAAGAGGAAACACATTATATTACTCAACCATATTGCTTTGTGAGAGACATGGGACAGTTGAGAAGCCAGACAATAAGGAAAAAGAAGTACATACAAAAAGTGCAGCTACCTCAACAACATTTCCATACTAAAATAAAACAGTTTTGGAGGGTTCAGAAAAATCAATGTCTACAGGGGAAAGAAAAATTGTGCTTAGTTTAAAATCCAACTTCTAACCAGTTCTGCTACTGATACTATGCAGCTGCCCACCAGTACCAGCTGAAAAACCCCAGCTGCAGCTCTGGAGACATTGACAGCCAGCTAACACGCATGCCTGCAGTTATTTCCCTGAAGAGCCATCTTCAACAAGACACTGTACAATTTAGCTTTCTCCAGGAAAGCCAGCAAAATCAGGGCCCACAGGGGCACTCAAGTGATTTCTGCATTCCTGCCTCCGGGACTATGGAGAACTCTGTAACACCAGAATCCAGTCAGTGTTCTTGTGAAGTAAGGAAAAATTTGAAGGCTTCACAGGTATTATCGTAATGCATACACTCTGGGAAGAATGTAAACCAAATTTAATACTCTTTTAACCATACACAGAGGGAAAATGGTCCCAGTCAATCCAACAGCTCACTTCTGAGTAGATCTAATAGTCCTGCCTTCAGCAATTATTTGAATGAAATTCGGCAATATATTTGACTGAAATTCTAAAGTTCTGCAACAATTTTATTCCCTGGAACAACACCTTCCACCTTTCCAGTCATATCTCCTGCCTCAAACATCCATATCCACATAGGCATCACTTATTATGCCTATTAGTTATACAAATTATTTCATTTATAGCTTAAGGCCAGTATTCAGAGGAGCCAGCATGAGAATTGCTTGTTCTGTTTATCCTTGATGCTACAGCATTCAAAATAAGAAACCAACAGCAATATCCTATTGTTGCCTCACACAAATGGAACGATCCTGAACAACTTCACAAATTAGCCTTCCTTGGTCTCAAGTCATATGCTCCCAATTTGCTTTAGCCTTACTGATTTAAAAAGTACTGCAAGTAAAATTAGCAGTATGAATCATTTTGTTAATCTAAGTATTGTTAGTTTACGCGGCCTGTCATGGAGAAATACAATAGAAACAACAAATGCTAATTAATTTAAAACAGCCCAAGATCTTAGAATTCAGTAAATCAAGTTTTGAGGTTTAAGCAGCTCTTGTCAGCAGTCTGTTCAACAGGCTTTTATAAGTTTTGTTTTTCCACTCTTGGCTCATTACAGGATTCCTGCCTGCTCAAATGGATCCTGTCATTTAAAAAGCATTATAGGAGTTGAGTACTTACAGTTCCCATGTGAACCCAACAGTCTTTATAAATCTATGAGAAACAAACTGTAAGCCTCTAAGTGGAAAGCTGCTACAGTTTGACCTACAATTACAAAATTATCCTCAACAGATCATCACTATCGCATTTAGGCTATCTGGCTTTCAAAAAAGCAGTGTTACAAGAAAAGGCAAAATGAATCTACTAGAAATATATACCTGTCAAGTAAGGGTTGACTAGATGTGACATTGCTCTCCCTCCAACTAACTGGCCAGTAAATCTAACTCCTACATGTGATCAGCAAGAACACCACATGCTGTTAATTCCAGTGTAAAGTTCAGGATCCTCACGTCCATTTTGCCAGTATGAATACAGAATTGTTGTTTGCTAAAACCCCCAGTCCTAGATCTAGAGGCAACTCACTGAAACTAACAGGAGATCAGTTTAGAAGAGGTTAAAAGAGTACTACACAGCAGTAGTGAACTTCTGGAACTTGCTGTTACTAGAGACTGTGAAGGCAGGGAGCACCAGTAAGGTCAAAAAGTGTTTATTCAAATAGATGGTCAAAAGATGCATGAATAGATAGTAAAGAGGCAGGGCTGTACCCTCTAACACCCTTAATACAACAACTACAGAGCTGATCAGTACAAGGAAGTGCTGAGGTTCACATGCTACTCTAAAGAATACCTCTGGATGTCAAAGGGAGGATACTGGGCTAGACAGTACACTGCTCCGGGCCAGCACGGCATTTCTTACATTCTTATCATCCTGTAAAAGTGGAATTAACTACCTGGCAATGCAGTTGTTTCAGCCTATACATTTTAAATTAGTTTCAGATAGTCTTGCTGCTTTTATTTCACATTTTTTTCCCATCCAACTTGACATTTCTCTCATTGCCAATCCTGAGATTCCCAAAAGAGCTGAGCTACAGCAATGTGAAACAGAGAGACACGAGAACTACCAAAATTGTGCTTACCTGAATTAGTGTTTCGCAGATAAATACGAAGAATATAGAAAAAAATATAGAAGACTGAATTGAATTTTTTGTTCTACCATATTACAGAATCACAAAACCTGATTCAAAAGCATATTAAATGTGATAAATCTTAATAGCATAGTTACCTATTTTTTCTAAAATTTAGAACATAACAAGTAGCTAAGCAATAGCACTTACAGTCAACTTCTTATTTTTACATTGGCAATTACTATGTATATAGCATTTAACACTTCTAATGCAGAGTACAACAGCAGTATCCTGCAAGACAAGTAGTGAAACATCAGCATCTCTCATGCTACACAAGAAGAAAGGCAGGCTATTGGTCAGATTATTAACAAATGGCTAAGTGTTTTGGAATTGCAAATCCACTTTTAAAAAAACAGTCAGAATCCTACCTCCTCTGACTTCAATGCTAAATTTCAAAAGATGAGCAAAAAAGGCAATCTAAGCAACAAGCTCAGCTGGAATGATAACATGAGCAAAATTTTTGAGCAAAATACAAGAGACCTTATTTGGTAGACGAAGGGTTTATTCCAACATTCTTCTCAACGACAGTTAGTACTTCTAAGACTATTTAAAATTGGAAAGATTAGACACCAAAAATATGACAGCTCCAAGAGTTGCAAAGATATCTCAGGTGTGTTTAGGAAGTTCTTAAGTAACTACCATAAAAGGGTGCTGCACATGGCAGGTCTACTTTCAATAAACAAGAACGGATATTTCTCCTGAAAGTTACACTTAAAAGTTGCATACATCTTTTCCTAGAGGTGGGAAAGGATGTTAGCAGTACTGAAGAACAGTTCTTTCTTCTGAAGAGCGATCTCTAGGTAAAAATAATAGTTCTCAGATGGAGCTTTCATCTCTTCCTCCAAGCTTCAGCCCAAGCATTCAAAGTTCAGGAGGCTTAGAACTTCGACATGTCTATCAAACTCTGAAAAGTATTTTTTTTAACTCATGTCCCAAAACCCTGCCTGGCATCAGACTGCATCTTTCAAAAAGCTTTGCCTGACTGCTCAGTCAGCTTTTCTAAGGCAACCCACCCCACTGTGGTGTCAGTTCTCTTAACTTGATACCATGAAAGAATTCAAGGGAACAGAAAAAAAATTATCTGGAATAAAACAGATCCTTCACGCTCTCTTTACAATCACACCCACTCATTTAAGCATTCCAGATATAGCACAAGAAGTTTATTATACTACAGAAATCACCTTAAAGAGAACACAGAACAGTGAAATATTGGTCACTCCTCAGTCAGTCAACTCTTGGTCTGTGTGCTCCCATGTGTTTTCTACAGGCAAGAGTTACGGAAACACCAGGAAAAGGCATTCTATTTCAGACGTACAAAAATCAGTGAAATAGGACAAAGTTTGGGGCTTTTATGAGAGGTGAATTACTCTGGAGTCATATACAGAATGCAAGCCATTCTTGGGACAAATAAACAACGTTCTGGAATACATCAGTAACAGCTTCATAAACAGCTCACTATACATGGACTGTAATAAAAGCATTGGGACTCAAAAACTCCAGGTTTTCAGCCACAAACTCAATTTTCTCGCTTATTCTGTCCCTCTAAGCTAATAAAACGCACAATTTCTGGAAGTAATTTTTCAACTGTCAAATGATAAGCAGCAAATTCTTACATAGCAGAAGGCTTCTGCAAAAGCTGTAAACCACTGAGAGACTCTAGATGCATATGAGAAATAAAAAACTATCAATGACTTTTTGACAAAGCTGTGCCTAGCACACTACTATAATGGGAAAAGTATAATTTTCCTCTAACTGTACATGCACATATATTATCTGAGATCAAGTTATGGTCAAATTGCCATGTAACTGTATTTTCAATTTTCTTCACACATTTTTACAACATTCTCACTTAAGCAGTATTTACCATTATCACTCCAGGCAGTCAAGGTTGTTTGCATAAGGTGTTATTTGCCAAGAACCTGTTACTTGAAAGGAAGACCTCTTCTGTCTGCACAGCAGATTTGCAGGTGGAGAAAAGGAGTCTTGCTGAGAGAAAAGTGGAGAGGAACCAACATAATCACATACACATAATCCGTTCTAAGTAAGAACAGAGAAGAAAATGCATGAGGCATACTTCTCTAATGGGACTCAACTACACTCGTAACATACTTTTTTCATAGGTGACAAGAAGAAATGACAGCATACAATTTCAACTAATTTGTTGTAGAAGGATTGCTCATAAAGCTCCCGCAAGGGCTGGAAGACTAGCTTGTAGACAGACCTACCCAGAACTCGTGCTATCCCACATAAGACACACCTAAGTGTTCCTAGCCTTGCTTAACAGCTGAAGGAGTAAGATACAAATCAGTGCAACACTTAAAGGCTACCCTCAGGAAGACCAGAGGAATAGGGCTCTGCAAGGAGAAATGCCAAGAGCTACACTATAAAGAGCATGTCTGGATATACCTAACCATGTCTTCACAATGCCTTAAAATCTACTGAAGGTTCTTAAGCAACGCAGCCTAACATACAGAGAAGAAAATACCCAGAGCACAACTGTTAATAATTCATTGCCCAAACAAAGATAAATGGAGGCTCCACATGACGTGTTCTTAGTTTGGTCCTATTCCATATCTCAGTCACTCTCCTGGAGACTGGAACAAGAGAGATGCTTCTTTCACTCACAAACATGAAGCTGGGAAGGGCCATCAGTATGACATGTTGAGAATCAAAATGGCCATGACCAACAGGGAAAAAGGTTCTGAACAAAATTAGGATGTAATTTGACAAAGGACAACTGCACAGAAGCAGAGAGGAAGGCTGCTTATTAGACTGCAGTCTACTGGAAAGGATCTGATGGTCAACACAGATCAACAAATTGAATGTGAATCAGCATGTTGTTGATAAAAAGGTAGATGCCACACAAAGGGTAATCAACTTCTCAGCAACATTCAGCCTAATGCAGAACATGCTTTTGTTACAGCAGGCTTTGGGATCAGCCACCCCCAAACAGCAAACACTCCAAATGGCTTAATTATCATTGCGGCTGGTATCACTCAGCAGACAGTAATGAGCCACTAACATTTACCCTACTTAAATGTTTGTTTCCTTTGCGTTGTTAACATTTAGAGTAATACTGAATGAAAGGTACAGTGACAGATATGCCAGTGATTTACTGGAGGAAAGAGAGAGAGTTCTGTTGCTCACTGAAGCACAGGACATAATTCCTAGTTTAAGGGGAAAAACACTTCCATATCTGAGGAAGAGAAATAAGCATTATGTTAATTATGAAAAACTGCAAAACTATGCTCTGAATAAAGAAGGAATAAAAGGAGTTTTGGAGTGAGACCATACATTTCTCCTGCCATCCCAGAAGCGTTGAAAAGAAAGATCATGTATAAAAGCTACGATGCTTCCCCCAAGAGAAATATTCAAGTGCGTCCCAAGGAATCTGAACCTAAGGGCTACTTCAAAAAGAGGGTGCTTGAATGCGAATTATCAGACAATCCCAGTTAGGGTCTCTCTAGCAGAGGCAGCTTGTGAGGGGAAAATTTCACAAAGCCCAAGACCTCAACTGCTACCATAGAACCATGTATTTAGCTCAGAGTAAGTAGATTTATGTTTGTGTAAGTAGACTAAGTACAGACTGTCTTTCATTTCTTCACCCCATTTTACAAATGTATGATTATGTTATTATATTTAGATATTATTTATTTCTAGTTTACCTTAATCTGTCTTAACCTATGGCCCAACTACCCAGCACAGACCCTGCAGTGTCCACAGGTAAGAAAGGTGCTTCCCCTCCCATCGCACAGACCAGATTCTGGCACTGCAGGAATTGGACAGGACCCAAGTGTACCCAGTGACTCGCAACAACTGAAGAGGCTCTCTAGCATGCAGCAGGATATTAGAGTGCACGCTTACCCCTTGCAACTGTTGGTGTCCAGGTCACAAGCAGACTTCCTGATGACTGCTCCCTACACAGAAGGTATCCTTGCTTACTCCCCATTCACAGGAAGCAGACCATGGGCTCTGAAACCTTTGCATTATTTCAAAGGCAGGTGTGTGCATGGAAACAAGCAAGGTAAGCATTATAATTATTAATGGAATGTGGGCATCTAAAACATTTGGAACTTGTACTATTCAAGAAATCAGACACTTTGTTCAGAATTCTTGAAATAATATTTGAGATCTAAATGTAAACACGTCGTATTAAATAAGTTGTACTGGTTTTGATATTTTTGCTTCTGCTGTGTTTACATTCCTGGTCAATACAGAAAGATTTCAGTCTTATTGCACACATCCAGGCAGTACTTCAAGCCAACTGATAAATCAGTGGAAACAGATTAATGTTCTTTTTACTGTTCTTCAGTAGAAATATAAAAATGGGAAAACAATACTAAACCAATAGTTACTTTGGTTTCTGAACCTTAAAAAGAACCCTCTGTTCTTTCTCTTCCATTTTTGCATTTCGGTGCAATCGGTGTGCCCAGCTCGCTCCCTGAAATGCCTGTACACCAATGCACGCAGCATGGGGAATAAGCAGGAGGAGTTAGAAATCCGTGTTCGGTCGGGGGGCTATGATCTAGTGGCAATTACAGAGACTTGGTGGGACGCCTCGCATGACTGGAATGTGGTCATGGATGGCTATGTCCTGTTCAGGAAAGACAGGCCGCTAAGGAGAGGTGGTGGAGTTGCCCTTTATGTGAGTGAGCAGCTAGAATGTATTGAGTTCTGTCCAGAGGCAGATCAGGAGCGAGTTGAGAGTTTGTGGGTGCGAATTAAGGGGCAGGCTGGCAGGGGTGATACTGTTGTGGGTGTCTATTACAGGCCACCAGATCAGGATAAGGAGGGTGATGAGGCCTTCTACAGGCAGCTGAGAGCAGTCTCGCAATTACAGGGCCTGGTTGTTGTGGGGGATTTCAACTACCCTGATATTTGCTGGGAGGCCTACTCAGCCAGCCATCCCCAGTCCAGGAGGTTCCTCCAGTGTGTTGATGATAACTTTCTGATGCAAATGGTGGATGAGCCAACTAGGAGAGGAGCGCTGCTGGATCTGATCCTCACTAACAAGGAGGGTCTGGTTGAAGAGGTGAAGGTTGAGGGCAGCCTTGGTTGTAGTGACCATGAGATGGTAGAGTTCAGGATCTCATGTGGCAGGAACAGAATAGCTAGCAGAATCACAACCCTGGACTTCAGGAGGGCCAACTTTGGCCTTTTCAAGCAATTGCTAGGGGAAATCCCATGGGACAGGGTACTAGAAGGTAAGGGGGCCCAAGATAGTTGGTTAGCGTTCAAGGACTGCTTCTTCCGAGCTCAAGATCAGAGCATCCCAACAGGTAGGAAGTCAAGGAAAGGTACCAGGAGACCTGCATGGTTGAACAGGGAACTGCTGGGCAAACTCAAGTGGAAGAAGAAGGTGTACAGATCGTGGAAGGAGGGGCTGGCCACTTGGGAGGAATATAAGTCTGTTGTCAGAGGATGTAGGGAGGCAACTAGGAAAGCTAAGGCCTCCTTGGAATTAAACCTTGCAAGAGAGGTCAAGGACAACAGAAAGGGCTTCTTCAAATACATTGCAGGTAAAGCCAACACTAGAGGCAATGTAGGCCCACTGATGAATGAGGTGGGGGTCCTGGAGACAGAGGATAAAAAGAAGGCGGAGTTACTGAATGCCTTCTTTGCCTCTGTCTATACTGTTGGAGGCTGTCCTGAGGAGCCCTGGACCCCTGCGGCCTCAGAAGAAGTCAGGATAGAGGAGGAATCTGTCTTGGTTGATGAGGGCTGGGTCAGGGACCAATTAAGCAACCTGGATGTCCATAAATCCATGGGCCCTGATGGGATGCACCCGCGGGTGCTGAGGGAGCTGGCGGAAGTCATTGCTAGGCCACTCTCCATCATCTTTGCTAAGTCATGGGCAACAGGAGAGGTGCCTGAGGACTGGAGGAAAGCGAATGTCACTGCAGTCTTCAAAAAGGGCAGGAAGGAGGACCCGGGGAACTATAGACCAGTCAGCCTCACCTCCATCCCTGGAAAGGTGATGGAGCAACTTGTTCTTGGTGCTGTCTCTAGGCACATCAAGGATAGGGGGATCATTAGGGGCACTCAGCATGGCTTCACCAAGGGGAAGTCTTGCTCAACCAACTTGATAGCCTTTTATGAGGATGTTACCCGGTGGATAGATGATGGTAAAGCTGTGGATGTGGTCTATCTCGATTTCAGTAAAGCGTTTGACACGGTCTCCCACAGCATCCTCGCAGCTAAACTGGGGAAGTGTGGTCTGGATGATCGGGTAGTGAGGTGGATTGTGAACTGGCTGAAGGAAAGAAGCCAGAGAGTAGTGGTCAGCGGGACAGAGTCCAGTTGGAGGTCTGTGTCTAGCGGAGTTCCGTAAGGGTCGGTTCTGGGACCAGTTCTATTCAATATATTCATTAATGACTTGGATGAGGGATTAGAGTGCGCTGTCAGCAAGTTCGCTGATGACACAAAACTGGGAGGAGTGGCTGATGTGCCGGAAGGCTGCGCAGCCATTCAGAGAGACCTGGACAGGCT
This sequence comes from Nyctibius grandis, assembly GCF_013368605.1. NCBI lineage: Eukaryota > Metazoa > Chordata > Aves > Nyctibiiformes > Nyctibiidae > Nyctibius > Nyctibius grandis. The sequence goes on along the minus strand of NC_090658.1, from coordinate 92,630,112 downwards.
GGAGAGTTGGGCGGGGAGAAATTTAATGAAATATAACAAGGGCAAGTGTAGAGTCCTGCATCTGGGCAAGAACAACCCCATGTATGAGTACAAGTTGGGGACAGACCTGTTGGAGACCAGCGTAGGGGAAAGGGACCTGGGGGTCCTAGTGGACAACAGGATGACCATGAGCCAGCAGTGTGCCCTTGTGGCCAAGAAGGCCAATGGCATCCTGGGGTGTATTAGAAGGGGTGTGGTCAGCAGGTCGAGAGAGGTTCTCCTCCCCCTCTACTCTGCCCTGGTGAGGCCGCATCTGGAGTATTGTGTCCAGTTCTGGGCCCCTCAGTTCAAGAAGGACAGGGAACTGCTAGAGAGAGTCCAGCGCAGAGCCACGAAGATGATTAAGGGAGTGGAACATCTCCCTTATGAGGAGAGGCTGAGGGAGCTGGGTCTCTTTAGCTTAGAGAAGAGGAGACTGAGGGGTGACCTCATTAATGTTTATAAATATGTAAAGGGCAAGTGTCATGAGGATGGAGCCAGGCTCTTCTCAGTGACATCCCTTGACAGGACAAGGGGCAATGGGTGCAAGCTGGAACACAGGAGGTTCCACATAAATATGAGGAAAAACTTCTTTACGGTGAGGGTGACCGAACACTGGAACAGGCTGCCCAGAGAGGTTGTGGAGTCTCCTTCTCTGGAGACATTCAAAACCCGCCTGGACGCGTTCCTGTGTGATATGGTCTAGGCAATCCTGCCCCGGCAGGGGGATTGGACTAGATGATCTTTCGAGGTCCCTTCCAATCCCTGACATTCTGTGATTCTGTGATTCTGTGATTTGTCCAGGGACTGGACAGGGAAGATGTCAATCACAGTCAGAGGAGAATTAAAACCTCAGTGCAGCCTCCTGCTCACTGCAAAATCCCAAAGATAAAAACAAAGCAGTCTTCAGAAACAAGTGATTTGTAACAAGTCTGTCTGGGGAAATGGAAAGAACTGAATATAATCTCACAGTAAAATTCTGCTGCTGAGAACTCGATTCAAGAAAAGCATTTGTGAATGCTAGGGAAGTGACTAAGTAGATATGACTTTTATCTCAATAACATGTCAAAGTAACCGAACATGTGTTAAGGTAATGAAATCCTCTCAGTGATAAAGAACTGACACTTGAAAAGCAAAACTGTAAGTTACACTTCTGTAAGACTTAAGAGTGGTAAGTGAAGTATCTTTCATTTTAGAGCAAGTAGTGGTTCTTGCAATATCTCCCATTCTAAGAATAAGCTGTTTAAATTATAATACTTTAAAATGTATTTTTGATCACTAAATAACATCTAGATCACAGAGGTGTTCCAATGCTGACTTCTGAAGCTACTACATTAATAAAGGTAATTTTTTCTTTTACATGAATAACATTAATAATGTAGTTATGACCTTTTCTCTAAATATTAGAATTTTGCATTCTCTCACTAAGTCAGAGTTTATTTCAGCTATTCAATATTGGATCTGTTTGAAAAATAAAAAGGATACACTTGGAAACATCCAGGACAAACACTATGATGAATCACACATTCTTGTAAGGTATATACTTCTCCTACGAAAATATTTAAATTCATATGCACGTTTGCTTGTCTGTGGGAGACAACATTTTTTTTGCACTTTTATGAGGTCTTGGGGTATAAATTAGTTGTGTACTGACTGACTCTGGAGGGAATGTCTTCTAAATTTTAAATACATTCATACCTCTTTAAAACTGTCATCTAGTTTCCAAGAGTTTAAAGGAAAAACCACAAAACCAAGCCACTATTTAAGCGTGACTTATACAAAACAATGCTTTCTCTTCTATCACTGCAGAAACAAAAGCAGAAAATTATGCTAAAATCATACTCCCATCACCTGCAAACACTGGAGCCACTGCTTAATCAATATTATCTTATCTTTGCTCTCCAACATATAAAGGCTTTAACATGTTACGCAGTGTATATTTTTTGTAATGTAGACTTCAAAGCTTGCTGAAATCAAATGTTTCCTTTATGAGGGCTCCAGTAGTCTTGGACACATCCAAAAAAACCATTTATATGGCAGTGTACTCAACCACCTTCCTCACCTCTTCTCTCTCCTCTTCTCTCAGGGCCCCATTTCTTTTTGAAATAATGCCACCACCGGGATGAAAGCAAGTTACACATAGAGGCTAATTTGATAACTCAATGAACTTCTGAATCATATCTGAAAAGGACTTCCCTTTTGAAGATATGCTCTATGCTGAGAGTGTGCTACACTGATACAGCATTATTCATGTTATTCTGCTACGCTACATGCACAAGTACCTTTTAACAGGGACACTGTTAGATGCATTGTCCGTGTATACAGATATGATCATTATGCTAATTTGTTGCCACCCACCAGACAACACCTGTAGTACTGAAGGTAACTTGGCTTAAACAGACAAATTCCGGTCCTGTGAACAGCTCACTGTTGCAAAACAAAGCACAATTTTAAGGCAAAAAAGGTCAAGACTGAAGCTGGAACAGACAGGTATAATTTGCTAAACTAATAACTACCCACCTCTACCCTCTTGGTTTCAGCTGTACCAAAGAGGTCCAAATTCTTTATTGTGGGAGTGCAGAGAGGGTTACTCCCATAAGTAACTTGACAGTTGAGATCAGATTTTCACACAAAACACATAAATTGAAGACAAAGAGGGAGATCTGGCTAAGCTTAAGCATCATTCAGGCGTCAGCCCGTGCTCCTTACCTCCCCGCAGTTTTTCCTCCTCCCTGAATTACACCAGCTGGAGCTACAGCTGCAAAGCAGCATATTTTGACGCTATGGACAGAACTCACTGACCTTCCATGGGATTCACAGCACCACCATCCTTCCAGCTTCTGTCAACAGAGCCGGAAAAAAGACCAAGCTCTAAAAGTGCACAGTGAGTTAACACAGGTAAAAAATGGATACATGAAAAGCACATTACTCTCCTGTATAAGGAAGACAACTTCTATTTGTATCATATACCTAAGTTATCTACATGTGCCTTTAGGAACAACATAACCCTTTGGTCTACATTTTAACATTACAGTGCAAAAATTTAACCACCAGATTCTCTTTAGCTGTAACAGAAACCAAATACTATTCCTCTGGCATTTTGCTAAAAAAAAAAAAAGTTTTAAATTGTATGCGATTTCAAAGAGATACACCTCCAACATTAATGGACTGTCCAAACACCCTGTCGTGGTTTAACCCCAGCCAGCAACTAAGTACCACGCAGCCGCTCATCCACTCCTCCCCAGTGGGATGGGGGAGACAATCGGAAGGATAAAAGTGAGAAAACTTGTGGGTTGAGATAAAGGCAGTTTAAAAAGTAAAGCAAAAGCCGCAAGTGCAAGCAAAGCAAACCAAGGAATTAATTCACTGCTTCCCATCGGCAGGCAGGGGTTCAGCCACCTCCAGAAAAGCAGGGCTCCATCACGCGTAACGGTGGCTACTTGGGAAGACAGTTGCCATCACTCTGAACATCCTCCCTTCCTTCTTCTTCCCCCTAGTTTTATTGCTGAGCATGACATCGTACGGTATGGAATATCCCTTTGGTCAGTTGGGGTCAGCCCTCCCAGCTGTGTCCCCTCACCACTTCTTGTGCACCCCCAGCCTACCCACTGGTGGGGTGGTGTGAGAAGCAAAAAAGGCCTTGACTCTGTGTAACCACTGCTCAGCAGTAACTAAAACATCCCTGTGTTGTCAACACTGTTTTCAGCACAAATCCAAAACAGCCCCACATTAGCTACTGTGAAGAAAATTAACTCTATCCCAGCCAAAACCAGCACTGAACCTCAAAGAAATATCGCTGCCCTGAAAAAGCAAAACAAATCAAAGATCAGAACCTGAGGTAAGAAAAGGCTATACTTACTCCTTATTCCTGCTTTTAATGCATGGCTGGTAAAGGACTTTGACAGCATTCCACATCCCCACTGGTCCAGAGCTAGGCATGAGAGTATCTCCAAACAGTGTAAAAACACCATGGGAGGAGGAACTTCCTAAAGACTCCACCAGCAATGTGTCAGAATTTAAAAGCCATATCTATAAATGAAGAAATCATTTATTTTACTGAAGGTGACGTCAATTTCAATTTGTTCCTTTACCCTGATCCTAAATCAGCTGATACTAAAGCCACATTCTTACAAAGTTTCTAACAAAGTGTTAACAGACATAAATTGACATTTTATTATTCAGCACACTCTGCACAGCCTCCGGTGGAGAACAATGGGTTAATACAATAAACTGATGCCTGATTTATCACAGTCACTTTTAAGTTCATTATTTCTGTGAAGCTGCCTCTTTTTGTGGCTGCAGCACATTCCCTTTGATAAGAACCAAAGAAACAGTCCCAAGTCATCTGTTTCAGTACCAAAAGCATTATTTCTCTGATAGTTTTTTAGGAATTAGTTCAGCATATGGTGTTGAACAACTGAGGGCTAAAGACAGGGAACTGAAAGGCTACTCACTGGAATTGCCAAAAATGAAGGTTTTTTAGAAGCAGCATGATATTTATGACTGGATAATGCTAAGACATGCAAGGAAAAACACAGCAATTAATGTGGTCTAAAAGGAAGGCTGGGATTTACAAACGGCTGGAGCAGACCCTTACTTGGAAAATAAATCTTTATCAAATTTGATAATGGGACTTCCATTCTTCAGCACTACTTGCTCTCAGCAATTCATGGGATATTTACTGGGGAGAGTTTTGAGAAATCTGAACGTTTTGCATCACATTATGAATCTTATTTAATCTTTGTGTGATTGTGCATCAGTGTTCCAAACTGGATTCAGGGCTTTCATGCTAACCACTGTAAAAAAAGTCAGACTTTTCCTTTATTCACAGCCTGCAGTAGTGAAGTGATCCGAGTTACAAATGGAAATCAATTTTTACAAGTCCTGAGCCTGTATGTAATGTTTATATATGAAATATTTATCATAGAAAAGAGGATTTATGCAGTGCTGCTCACTAGAGAGTAATCTGCTTCTCATGGCCTAATCAGCTTCAAGTAAAACAAGTTACATGACATTAGGTAGCAGACACACGATATCCCCTGTGGAGGGAGAAAGCCACTGTTAACAGGTCACATAGTATATGTCATAATTGAATGTGACAGTCAAAATTTATCAGAGCCCAAGGCTCAGAACATTACAGTGGAAGCTCCATAAAGGAGGAATGAGATGTATTGATAAAGATGTCTTGGGAGGGGATGGGAGGAGGAGAATCGCTTTAGCATATGGACATGAATGATGACAAGCAACTGCACTTGGCTTAGCAAGTGGCTGTTCATCAGTTTTGCTCTGGTAACTCATAGTTCACTTTCCTAGCCTAAACTGCAAAATACACCTCATTAGCCAGGACCATTACACACAGCTTTAAGCTGAGTGTTGTAGACGTGTTGGAGAAAAGGAGGAGAAAAGAGAAGTGTCCTATACACATAGGCCACTGCCACCACACTTAGCTTTAACTATACAGAGTTCCTTCCTTTTGAAATTATTAACACTTCCCTGTGAAGGAGCCTCCTGGGATGCTTTTCAAATGGTGAAGATCCTTCAAACTATGCCGACCAATAATGTACCATTTTGCTTGTGTTCTCCTATTTCACTATCCATTTGCTGTCCTCATCTTATTCTTAGCTTGTAAGTCATGCAACTTCAAGATAGGGAACCCTTCAACAGTGGAGTGAAGAGAGGAGGCAAGTGATTCATCTTTTAGAGAATGTGAAGAGGGCAGAGACATAGTTAGGATAAATAAGGAAATCTGTATACACCATTTTTTTTTCCTGAAACAAAGAGACTTTTATTTATTGTCATCCTTTAAAAACAAACAAACAAACAAAACCAACCAACAAACAAACAAAAACACAAACAAACAAAAACACAAACAAAAACACAAACAAACACAAACACAAACAAACACAAACAAACACAAACAAACAAAAACAACCAAACAAAAAACAAAACAACCAAACAAAAAACAAAACAAACAAAAAAAACACAAAACAAACAAAAAACAAAACAAACAAAAAACAAAACAAACAAAAAACAAACAAACAAAAAAACAAACAAAAAACCAAAACAAAACAAAACAAAAAACCCACAACAAACCATAAGTAGTATATAGCTTTCAGGAACTTGGTTATCACCAACTTAAACAACAGAAACTCATATTAAGATATCCACAAATAACATAACTGGTAATGTTAAGTGACACATGCAGAGGAAATAAGGAAAATGAGTATACATAATATTTGTGGTTTAAAAAAAAAATTAGAAGGACTTGTGAGGGACCTTAACCTTAATTATCACACACACAGCCTAAGCTGTGTGCATTCAGGTACGTAAGCATAAGCACTGTGAATGAGAATCTTTGGCTCATTGTGAAAACAAACAAGTGAGACAGCTGGTCCATGATGCATCAGCAACGGGATGACTTGTCTAACTTGGCTCTGTACTCACAGCCTCAAGCACCTACATTTTTTACCATTTAGCTGCTCGCAATCATTAATACAAACACTGCTTACATTACACTTGTGTCCACAAGGCCTCTGAGTCCTAAGACTTAACCCGTGACTCCAGAACACCTGTTGGTGTGTACACAGTACCTAGAACCTCACCCTGGTCATGAGTAAGGGCTTTCTGATGTTAAACACACAAAAAAATACTAATTACTCACTAATAAAAAAGAAGGGATGACAATCAGAAGCCAGTCTCTCTGCTAATTCAGCCTGCTCCTCTAACCAATATGCTGGCAAAAATGCAACTCAGAGCTAAAAGTAATGGCAATCTGCTAAATAAGTTGATTTTTTCTGTTAGAAAATAACTGATTCATTATACATAATCTACTAAACTTAGGCATCAGAATATTAGGTAACTTGGAAACACAAGGGAAAAATCACAACAATTTTTAATGACTCCTCAATTAGATTATACATAGTGACAATTATGAGTCTGCTGATGAGACCTTATTTTACCATCACAGAAGAAGTATTTCTCAGTGGTTGTATAAATGTTACCTTGGTGCTAAAATTTATTTAAAAGCAACAGATATACACTCACCTCAGAATCTGGATGTTCGGAAATTACAGAACTTGGACAATGTCTATATAAAACACTTTATTTAATTAGATTGCCTACCTCAACAAAGTATATCTATAAGATTATCTAGGGCAGGAATCTACAATCATGTATTTCTTTATCTTTGTGTCTATGAATTACTCATACAAACTGCAAAATTACAAATTCTGTGCCTATATTTAGTTCATGAATAAAAGAAAACATCCTTGGTTATACCAAGTGTATAGCATTAAGATAATTCTACAACGAAATTTCTATCCATCTCAAAAGTTTGAAGAATTGAGCTGTCACTATTTAAATATCAAGCGTAACCAAGTTTAACAGCTTTAGAACATTAAGTATAATAGGCAATTTTATTTTTGTTTGCACTTCACTTTGCAATGTACTGACTACATTAGTAGTCTCTGCTGACTTAAGACAATATTTGTGAAAGATGCTATACAATTTGACGAACTTCTGGTGATTAAAGATAAGCACTGGAGCAAGAAGATGAGATATATATTAGAAAGTCAAAACTTAAGTTTTCCATATATTCTGAACAGAATACACTGTTACTTCTGTGCTACTTGTGGTGCATTTGTAGTACTTTCATTACTGTATTAATAGAGAAAATTTCTATATGTATTTCTATGATTAAAAAATGGGGGGAGCTTCTTACTTGAACAGAACTATTCAGAACTACTTCAGCACAAGACTGAATTAATTATTTTTTTACTCAATCGTGATCAGCACAAATAACACATTTTAGGAGCTGGGATTCATAGGTTAAACTTTTTTAAGATTAAAAAAAAACTTACCAGAATATAGATTTTTCCATCATCCCCTTTTATGGTGAATCTAAACGTGCTTTTAGCAGAAGACAATTCCACCAGACACTGAGCAACCATGCTCTGTACGAACTGAGACCTGTTTAAGAATTAACCACATATGTTTTCATAACAACTACATGGGCAGTCATTCCGATTGATGCAGTACAAGTATATGAGCATCTCCATACTGTCAATTCCACCACATCCTACAACCACTTTTTATTGAGCAATGGAGCTTTATCTTTCTCTCCCCCAAAACCAGAGGACTTTCTATTTCCTGCAACAGGAATCTTTTTAATAGATCAGCAGTCTAAATTGCTCCACATCCTTTATTTTGACCAATACCAAATGTCAAATGCTGAATAAAAGCTTTTCCCTATCGTATTTTACACAAATGAACACAAAGTTCAGAATGATGCACATATTTCAAATACAATTCACAAAAGGAAGAACTGTGACTGACACATAGTGCATGATACCAGATAGCTAGATCAAGTTCTGTTTCATTTTAGTCTCAACTTCAAATGAAATTACTTGAAAATTCAAAAAACTCACTTCCAATTAAACATCTCAAGCTTTACTTAATTTAACTTTACATAATGTAATCTTCGTTTCCACAGTTAGTCACCATATGTCATGCAAACTTGAATAGTTCAAAATAAATAAGTATTGTATTTTGGCTTATCGTCTGAACAGTGAGACACTGTGACCAATTATACACCATCTCTCTCCTTCTGCATCATACACATACACACACAAACAAGCACACACAAGCATACACAAAGACAAGCAAACGAAATTGTACATGAGCGAATTCAGACTACATTACCTTTACAGTGCTTAATTCTGTGATGATTACATATAATTTGACTGCACTTTGTTATTGTAAGTAATTATTCAGGAAACTAAAATTTTGCTACATTTGTTGCATCCTTTCCAAAACATAAACCTGAGCACATTATCTGATTTATTTTTATTTTTATTTTTTTACCTTGGTGTTGTGCTGAAACTTCCCTCAGATGGCCGAATAATCACCTCGGTGACAAAATATTTAACAGTATCTAAAACAACATAAATATTTTTCAAGCACAACAGAACAACAGACTTCTTAAGAATAGACTGTAAGTCACCATCTCACTATACTAATTAAACTTCTGTTCAGCACTCAATTAAGAGGTGCAGCAGATGGTCAAATTCTGCTTTGGTTTGTGGGAGGAGAAGAAACCAATAACAGAAAACATACATTGCCAGTAGAAAACTGCTCTGAGCTAATTACATGATCAGCGATTTGTCATTCATATTGATCCTTACTTAATGCTGGGAACAATCATCTTGAAACAAAGCAAGCAAGAGCTCAAGCCAAACCTGAAGATGAATTGAAAGAACTTTCCTAAAGCACTGAGATCAGCATAGCTTACATAAGTATTTTAGTACCCACTGCTGCTCAGTAATGCTGCAGTGAATCACAAGAGACAGTTTTAATAACAGCACACACAGGGGAATAATTTTCTTCTTTGCTCAAAGAGTAGAATAGAACTTATTTCCAAAAATCGCTCTAACTCAACACTAATACTGCATACATTCTGAATTTCAAAGTAACTGTTGCCCAAAAGACAGCTAAATGGAAGTGTTTGAGTACAGAATTTAATCCCCATCAATAAAGTCAGGTCAAATATTATCAGATTGAAGCTCTGGGTCTATGCTACAAACACAGCCTAACCAGAGGGCCAGTAGAACACGTTAAGCATATAGACTAAATATATTCATTCCACTAAGCATTAGCACGTAAACAACAGTAAAGATTGATCAATTCCATAAATTTTAAGTGGAGAAGGAATTGTCTCATCTGATCAGGGCCACAAAGATGATCAGAGGGCTGGAGCACCTCTCCTATGAAGACAGGCTGAGAGAGTTGGGGTTGTTCAGCCTGGAGAAGAAAAGGCTCCACGGAGACCTTATGGCAGCCTTCCAGTACCTGAAGGGGGCCTACAGGAAAGTGGGAGAGGGACTTTTTACAAGGGCATGTAGTGATAGGACGAGGGAGAATGGTTTTAAACTGAAAGAGGGTAGATTTAGATTAGATATTAGGAAGAAATTCTTTATGGTGAGGGTGGTGAGACACTGGAACAGGTTGCCCAGAGAACCTGTGGATGCCCCCTCCCTGGCAGTGTTCAAGGCCAGGTTGGATGGGGCTTTGAGCAACCTGGTCTAGTGCAAGGTGTCCCTGCCTGTGGCAGGGGGATTGGAACTAGATGATCTTTAAGGTCACCTTCCAACCCAAACCATTCTATGATTCTATGATCTCTGTCCACACACACCACTAAAAGTGTATGAAAGCAAGCGTTTCAGAAAGACACTTAATCTGTTTTAAAGATTCCAAAGGCTTAATAATCCCACTCCTTCTCCAGATAAGTACTACACCTTTTTAATTATCCTCATTGTTAGGAAATTATATTTTACTTCTAAGTTTAATTTTAGTCTGTTCCATGTTGTGCCTAGTCCTGGGAGACAGAAGGAAACGAAGCCAGTTCAGTCACAATAGCTCCCCAGCTGTGACCTTGAGTAAGGAATTGGTGCTACTGCTGCAAGGGCATTGGGAATTAAGGAGATGTTTGCTTGCAGAGAGATAGAAGTTGAGATTTCCCAAGAAAAAAATCATACGATTATATGGGGATATATTCCTTCCTTGGGGGAAGGAACAGCTGACAGAAGAATTTCAAAGCCAAATCTGGCCTCCACAGCTACACCACTCTAATCCAGTTTTACCTTCAAGACACTGGTATCTGCTCATGAGGAAGTACCAAAGCATGACAGTCAAGTCTGCTCTCTAGTCTCTTTTCACAGAGATGGTTCCATCTAGACTTATACCACACAACTCTGGTTAGTTTTTTTGTCTGTTCTTTGAACTCTCCATAAAGTTCCTACAGTACTGAAGAAACACGGTAAAACAATGGACATGCTATCTAACTTCAGCCACGTAGAGTCCAGAACAACTCCCTGCACGTCTACATAGTATTTGCTTTTTCCCATACCCTGTGATCACATCAACTACTGGTTGCTACAACTGTCCAAAGGCTTAGATTAAGGCATCCATTATTGATGATGATCTGTAAAGCTCTTTTCCAAATGCTGTTTCCCCAAAGTCTTACAACCTGCATTGTGGGCTTTCATGCATCCTACCTTAAATTTGGCTTTATTGAAGTCTGTACTGTTCACATCCCTGTACAGGACAATCGGAACCTCTGTAACAGAAGACCTTCTGTCTTGTGTCTCCTGACCGATTTCTTAAACAGGCTTTGCATTTTCTGAAAATTTTTTATATTCTCCAGATCTCTGAACTGAGCCAGGCTCACACTGACTGATGCAGTCAAGTAGAAGAATGAACCCTGCTAGTCTTATCATTGCTTCTCTCCTGTTAATAACTGCATTTTAAAAACCACCAGACACTCATCTTTACATCACTTCAGGTAAGCCCTGCTGATTCAATATAATGACAGCTTTTAAACCAATAATTTCATCATCTCATCATCAAATGAGTTGTTTCTTTGACAAGGCTTCCTTTCCCTGAAGCCATGCTGGCTGTTAGCAATCATATCTTTAGCTTCTAGTTCTGTGTTGATCAAGTTCTGAATTAACCTTTCCGTTATAATGTAGAACTGACAACAAAATAAACAACCTGTAATTTCTCAGGTCTCCTTTTTTACTGGGATTCCTAGTAAATTGGAGCCATGATTGAGTCTTCCAAAGCTTTGGAATTAGCCAAATATGCCACAGAAACAAGGATGAGGAAAACCCTTGTCGTAAATCACTTTCAAAGTCTAACATTGGAAGCAACAACCTCACATGTTCCAGAAGGGAATGAGACAAACACAGAGGAATCAGCCCTGCACCTTACTGATAAACTACTTTCCTCCAAAGTTTTTAAACTCCAGTGCTCAATGGCTGATGCAGTGAAGTCTACTTTGGTTTGTACATCCCATACCTGATGATACTGTTTCTCCCAGCATTGACTTGCAGCGCTTACAAATCACTCTGGTATTTTCCTTTGTTTTCTGTAGGACAAAGAAATGTCATTTAAATGTCACTCAGTTATTCTGAAAAGGGAATGTATAATTTATATATCCAGAGTAGATAGTGAACTTTGTACTAGTTTCTGTTCTCTTTATGTTTACATACACAGAGATTTGCATTCACTATTTCAGCTTTCTACACTTTGACTTGCTTGCAAGTTTCATACTAGTTTTAAAATCTGGCAATATATACTGATGACACAGCACAACCTGTAACAGCTAACAGGAGAATGTGGTAATATTGAGTGACTGGATGATGAAATGACAAAGTAAATTCAATTTTGATAAGGGCAAACTAATGCACATGAAAAGAGTATTCCCAAATATATACATAAAATATTCTGCTGCAATGTGACTACCATCACTCAGTAAAAAGTTCTCGCCACTGGACAGTTTTATAGGAATACCAGTTCAATGCCCAGGAGAGAGCAGAAAATGTGCACACAGCATTTTGAATCACTTGGAAACAGCTGAAGAACACAACATAGCACGATATTCCAGAAAGGTGTGGTGGATTCTGTTCTTGAACAACCCGTCTCCCTCAATTCAAGCAGAAACAGAAAAGGTATTGACAAAGAATAAGAATAATTGTCAGAAGTGAAAAACAATTTCCATATGCGGCAAGAAAGCACACGTAATGGGAGAAAGCATGAAAGACATAAAACTGAGGGGTATCATTGAGATACATAAAATCACAAATGTTTAGGAAAAGCTGAAGAGGAAAAAAACATTTACTCTCATAGCTCATGCTATGAAATTATAACCTGGTTTGTATCAAAGAAAAGGAAGGTATTTGTCACACAATGCATAATATAGTTTGGTACTCAGCACCAGAAAGCATTTTTCATATTAAAAGTATATACAACTTCAAAAAGTCTTCAGAAATTCAGGGGGCTAAATGGATAAATAGAAAAATGTAACATCTTCAGAATTAGATGATGACTGCAAAAATGGATGTATAAAATGTGTTAAAAATTTGAAAAATTCTTTGGAAAACTGCTACAAAAATAATTTATAGAAAATAAATACAACTTAGAGATAAAAAAAGATACAGACTTGCAATTCTTAGTGTGCCTAATTTAATAAGATGGCAGCAAAGAATCAGGATGATTAACCACTGAAACAGCTCACCAAGAAATGTGATAAAGCTTCCATCTTTTGAAGTATTAAATCAATAATGGATGTCTTTCTCAAAGCTGTAGCTCAGACAGAACTGATGGATTTGATTTTGGAAATACCTAACAGAGTTCTCTGATCTATACTATGCAAGTAATAAAATTAGCAGAAAGGACCACTCTACCTCCATGAAAAACAGAAAGCGTCCCACATGGAACTCATGATCACAAAGTCCTGCTTGTTCCTCACAAACCAGCAATCAAATTAAAAGCCCCTGGGGGAGCCTGACAGTCTCTATTAAAGCTTCAGAAAGCTGACTATGTTGGAAGTACAGCCCCTTTGTTATGGAGATCAGACAAAACATCTAGTTCATATATATATGTAGTTATCCCCTTTCCCAATTCCTACCTTGCTACTTCTCTCAAACATACACATTAAAATTACTTGCTTAACAAGAAGAGCAATGATAAGCAGATTGGGTTTTGTGAAAATCAGTATTTGAGGTTTCTACAACTATAGCACAGTACAAGTATGTAAGATACAGTAGTTCCTTGAAAGCTACAACTTGAACATTTTTTTCTAATGACAATTACAGATGCTAGATGAGAATTGTGCAGTATGGTACCTAAAAAACACCACTAACGTGTTGTATCATGCTTCCAGAGAAAAAGCAATAGTTTTAGCTAGACTAATTAAATCAATATATCTATTTGACAACTTGCAGCTGCTGGCAATCTGCAGGTGGAGGTGGATCACCAGCCTAATATTTTCTGTTTCTATTCCTAAGGATCCCTGATACGGTGTCAGGGAAAATATTTTCCCCAAGAGATACTATTAGGATGCTGCAAGACCATGTGACATTTAAAAACTGTGTTACACTGGAAGACTAATAGATGTGAGAAATATGTTTGCAACGGACGGATGCTGTCTTGGTCCCATGGGAGGCTGGAAAATATTGTTTAAGCAGCTCTGGTACATTCCTGCTACTATTTTGGTCATAGGCAAACACTTCCCAAAGAACTGCAATGCAATTAAAAAAGAACTTTCATGCTGGGGCAGACTGCAACAATATTCTCTGAAATAAGAACATTTATGCCAGTAGCAATCTATCTTGCCTGTAACTTTCTATTACTCATATTATGGAAGAATTTTCTGTTTCAGTATGAGGGGTTTTTTCCTTATTAGTCCAGTTTCTGCTGGATCTTACGGTTTTGCTCATTTGCTTGGCAACCAAGTGATGCTCGAAATAAGCAAACACAGAAATGAGAATTCATTGCAAGTGTGAAAGATGTAGAAAGAGGGGTTTGACACAAACAGGGAAAGAATTCTCAACTTCAATGCAAGCTTAAGGAAGCAAATGTGAAAATTCATCACACTAACCTAATATTGTATGCCTCTGACAGAAAATAGCCGCCTCCTTCATTCAAAAGTTCTGCTGTTATTCTTGTTTGACCCACATCTCAGTAACATCTTTGTCCCACATCCTTTTATCCTGTTTCTGCCTCATAAACAACCCTTTTCTGGCTAACATTCTCTTTGATTGATTTAAGAAGTGTGTTGGGCGGACTGCTTCCCTGTCTTCGAGCTGCAATATGAACTCCATGCACCCTGCCTCTTCCCGTCTTTGTTCCCATTGTTCTAAGATCTCTTTCGAGATTACTGAAATGTGAGATAATTCATTTTGGGGACCTTTGGCAGAAAGCATTGTCCTCTTGGAAATTCAGAATCTTCCGCTCAGCCTCCTTCTTAAGGATACTTAGAAGAAATAACTCCAATTGCCACAGAGTTAATCCAAATTAATGTGCTTCTCCCATGCTGATATCCTTTGAGGGGATCAGTTCTTATTTTTCCCTCCCCATATTCTGCCTTTCAAAGAACAATGGAACAAGAAACCAAAGGGACCACAGCTGCAAGACTTGCAGATATGGACCGTAGGACAGAACTGCTCCCCAAGCAGATGGCTCGCTTGGATGCATTGCACCAGCAACCACTGAACTGCAAGAATCCCAGTGATTCAACAGGGGATAATACAAATCCCTAATGATGATAAGCAGCAGCAGCAGACAGAAATCAGGGCCTCTAGTGTAAGTTCTCAAGAGATCAAAAGTTTCACGATGGGCATCTGTACATAGCAAGTCACCAGCTATTACAGACACAAGTTGCCAAGGTAGCAATGGTTCCCATAACTGTAGAAGGATTTCAGTAATTAGGGTTAATACATGGTATTGGAAGAAAAGATGGTATCTGCAGGCCCAACTTTTGTTAGCACAAATACAGACAAGCAACAGATTAACAAAAAAGGCTTTATAGAAATGTAGGCTTTGGTGAATAAAGTTCCTGGATATTCTTCTGGTAGAAAAAGAAAAGATTATTGCTTGAACTTTTATACAAGTGCTAGATTTCCAAGATGAGCAAAGCACTGAATTTTCTTTCTTCACGAGTTTTATCCCACCATTGAAACATCAGTATCCCTACAAATGTTTTTTTCCTAGGCAATAACAAATTTTGATGTTTCTAAGCCAAACAATAGCCCTCTTCTAGAGACTCAGCTGATGAATAAATTCTCTCCTGGAACACCTCAGTAACATCAACATGAAGATGGAGTGGAAGGTCCCTTTCACTAGACAGAGAGCAGTCAAACAAACTCAATTTCCTTACTATATTCTAAGAGTATAAGACAGCCACATGTGAACCCAAAACACACTCTGATTTTTCTGAGTCTTTCTAAAGAGACTGTTGTGAACGGTACTGCATCCAGTTGGCGTCTGGTCACTAGTGGTGTCCCCCAGGGCTCAGTACTGGGCCCAGTCCTGTTTAATATCTTTATTGATGATCTGGATGAGGGTATGAAGTGCACCCTCAGTAAATTCACGGACGACACTAAGTTGGGTGGGAGTGTTGATCTGCCTGAGGGTAGGAAGGCTCTTCAGAGGGATTTGGACAGGTTAGATAGATGGGCCGAGACCAACGGCATGAGGTTCAACAAGAACAAGTGCCGGGTCTTACACTTCGGCCACAACAACCCCATGCAGCTCTACAGGCTGGGGGAAGAGTGGTCAGAAAGCGGCCCGGTGGAAAGAGACCTGGGGGTGCTGATCGACAGCCGGCTAAACATGAGCCAGCAGTGTGCCCAGGTGGCCAAGAAGGCCAATGGCATCCTGGCCTCTATTAGGAATAGTGTAGCCAGCCGGTCTAGGGAAGTGATCGTCCCTCTGTGCTCGGCACTGGTGAGGCCGCACCTTGAGTACTGTGTCCAGTTCTGGGCCCCTCACTTCAAGAAAGATGTTGAGGTGCTAGAGAGAGTCCACAGGAGGGTAACAAAGCTGGTGAAGGGTCTGGAGGGTATGTCCTATGAGGAGCAGCTGGGGGAACTGGGATTGTTTAGCCTGGAGAAGAGGAGGCTGAGGGGAGTCCTTATCATTCTCTACAACTACCTGAAAGGAGGTTGTAGTGAGGTGAAGGTTGGCCTCCTCCTGGGCAACCAGTGACAGGACTAGAGGGCATAGCCTCAAGCTGCACCAGGGGAGGTTCAGGTTGGACATTAGAAAAAATTTCTTCACAGAAAGGGTTATTAGGCATTGGAACGGGCTACCCAGGGAGGTGGTGGAGTCACCATTCCTGGCGGTGTTTAAGAGAAGACTAGATGTGGCACTTAGTACCATGGTCTAGTTGACACAGTGGTGTTAGGTCAAAGGTTGGACTCAATGATCCCAGAGGTCTCTTCCAACCTAGCTGATTCTGTAAAGCTAACAAAAAAAAAGAAAAAAGCAAATCACACCTTCCTTTGATCATATTTATGGTTATGTATCCAGCCATAGTTTCAGAAGAAAAAGCATTGCTACTCCAGTTTCCTCCTCATTCTTTGATCCACTACCCTTTGTCAAACATCTTACCCATTACAGTTATTATCTTACTAAATGTTGATGTCTTTCACTCAGGATATTCTTGGGGGAAATACTTGGGTTTTGAACTACATAATTAAGTAGTTTCTAATTCAGTTCATAGGAAGAAGTTCTTGCATATCTAGGTCAATATCAAGACCATGGTGCATGCTTTAGAAAATGTAAATCATAGCTTGGAATATTTTCTGGCTCCTGTACAACTGAATGTCAACAACTCCTTATGACCTTCAAAACAGCTCTGTAATACATACAAGTTAAATAAACCAGTGACAAAAAAGTGTTTTACAAGGAAAAAAGTCCAAATACATTCACTTAAGAATTGTTAAAACAAAATACTTTACCAACTTGGGGCCACTCTGAGAAGCATGGTGTCCAGTCTCTGAGCAGCACATGAGAGATTCAGGCACATGTGATTCATTTCCTGAATTCAACAGGAAAAAAGTGTCTCCAAGAAAACAGTCATCACGCTGAGGGTGCAAAGTGCTTCTGGCAAAGGGGTTAGGGTGACAACACCACTCTTCAACTAAAGCACTCCAGTTTTCACTTGGTAGAGGAAGAACTCTGAGAAATTTCCTAAGAGGGAAGAAGAAAAAAATATTTCAATATATTATATTCTTTCCTAAGAATGAAAGAGAGCTTGGACTCCTTACAAAAAAGGGGGGAAGTATGGCATTTTCTCCAAAAGTGCTTGACTCTCCTTTCAGTCAAAAGCACTTTCTTCGGATGAATTCTGAGAAAGCAATGGCTGAGTGTTCCTGCCAAGTTTGCGATGAAGCATTTCCCAAGGGGTGAATCTCCAATGATTACAAGGCAGAACTTGGAATAATCCTCTGTTGAAATGAATCACATGGCAAAAATAAAACAGTTCTATCCAGTTATGAAAAATATAACAACGGGCATTTTGCAATTATATTTATTATTAGTTCTTGTAAGTTCCCTTGTGCCAAATGTTGATATAAAACCAACAGAAACAGACTGCTGCCACAGCAAGGGAGAGCACGCCCTTTGAAGCCCCTCAAAGTCAGATACCATACTTTGAAAAAGCTAAATCCTGACAAAAATACCACAATATATCCTCATTAAAAAAAAAGGGGGGGGACAATGCTGTCTTAATTTAGATTCAGATTCAACTTTCAGAAGTCTCATACAAAAAAAATCCCAAAACCCTTTCTCCTGGGCAGCTGTATAGACAAAGGAGGCTACTCCAGGCAATACCAGACTTTGCTTTCGTTATCAGCGTCATTTTTAACTTACTTGCTTTGGCTACGCACGGTGCCAGAGGACTTTATAAGCCAAGGTCTGGGAATCACTGCTTTAAGTTGTAAAATATACTCTCAAAGTGAGAATATATACATGTGCCTATATAAATACCAGCTTGGTCATCATGAGTCAGCGGTCATAGAATCATAGAATCATAGAATGGTTTGGGTTGGAAGGCACCTTAAAGATCATCTAGTTCCAGCCCCCCTGCCACAGGCAGGGACACCTTTCCTCTAGACCAGGCTGCTCAAAGCCCCATCCAACATGGCCTTAAACACTGCCAGGGAGGGGGCAGCCACAACTTCTCTGGGCAACCTGTTCCAGTGTCTCACCACCCTCACAGGAAAGAATTTCTTCCTAATATCTAATCTGAATCTACTCTCTTTCAGTTTAAAACCATTCCCCCTCATCCTGTCACTATTTGTCCTTGTAAAAAGTCCTTCTCCCGCCTTCCTGTAGGCCCCCTTCAGGTACTGGAAGGCTGCTATGAGGTCTCCACGGAGCCTTCTCTTCTCAATACTTTCCTGCCTACAGTTCCTTATAGCCATTCTGTGATCCCACCACATGTGATTTTATTAAGAATGTAGAAGTAGTGATGGATACTGTCCACATATGTACACTTTCTTTAATCTGTGTTTTCTAGAAAACTACTGCACTGGGAAGAAATTCAGCCCCTTTACCAAAACAATGGGCAATGGCTTTAACAGCGTGCACCTCTCCAACAGTTTTCTAGATGTCCTGTTTGTTGCAGAGCTGCGCTTTCTGCTCTCTGCCTAGTTTCCTTGAATGCTTTCCTTTTTTTCCCCTTACTTCTTCTGCTGTTGCCTGAAACCTTTATATAGAGTTTCTTCATTCTACTCTTTACAAAAACTTGCAAATACAACTTTGCTTATGGTGCTGCTTTGCCAATAAACACACAGCTGCTAAGCCAACGGTTCAGATGCCCTCCCTTTCTTGCAGTTCACAGATTATTCTTTTCTGAGGATGCCAGTTCTTCCCATTGTAGTTTCTTCTGCCTTTTGTATCACTGAGTGGGTGAAAGTAAAATCTTTTATAAAAACTTCCTTCCTTCTACATCGACAATACATTTTAAACTGTGCTTGCCCCACCTGCAGATGAAAGTTGGAATAACTGGGTCCTCTGACCCAGCTTTACCATAACTAAATAAGATCACCTCTCGGCACTACCCATCTCTGTCTTCACTCTCCATGGTCTTATATATTGCCTGAGATACAATCACAATTCTGCCATGGTGGGACCTTAATTCTGGTGTTGGCCTAATGGCTAATTATTCATCAGCCTTGTACAATTAGTTCCAATGCCCAGACTCACACTGAAAAAAAGACGACTTCGTTCCTACGTGTTGCTCTTTACACTACAGCAACAAAAAGCTGGTATTGCTCAGCAATGTTTTTTTCAAGTGTTACACACAGGGGAAAAAAAAGACAGAGATTACCTTAAGCTACAGACTAATGCTGTCCAGTTCCATTACATTATCCTTTGTTCCATTACATTATCCTTTATTTACCCTCACAGTCTAGAGCATCAAGATCTTGAGTTCTTGCCCAACAAAAGCAGTTGCTCCAACCAGTAGGAATTTCCTAAACAGACTCCTCCTAACTTTGAACTACACAGAAAACACAGCATTTTTGTTATATTTTAGGCTTTTGCCATTCATAGGTGGGAAGCCATATTCTGGATCACTAGAACTGGAAAAATGTAACACTAATAAAAATGTAGCTTCCCAGGGAAAAACAAAAAAAACCACAACAAAACAAAACAAAAAAAACACCAAAAAAAGAAGCTTGACGTTTACTGGGTGCTGACTAACTTCAGGCTGCTAAATACGGTGTTAAAGCCTTGATAAGAGGGGGACTCATCACCCCAGACTTGCTCATAATAACAACTGACTTTCTACTTTAAGATAGCCGCCTAAGCTGCCTTCACAGTCAGAGAGAGACAAACAGTTCTTAGGTTGGGACCTTTAAGAAGAACTTTCTCCTTCTGAAAGTGGCTAATATAGTCAGGCTGAATCTCCTTCTGGAGACAGCTCTCTGTTTCCAAACAGAGGAAGTCTAGGTAATTAATTTTAAAAAGGTAGAAGTTAGAGACTAGTCTAAAAGAGTCCTGCCATAAGGATGTAATTCTTAGGTGGGCTTCCATACTACAGTAAAGATTTGGCCAAAGAGATCCTTATGAGACTGGACTAGGAAAAATAATCTCTAATACCATTATTAATTAATATCCAAGAACCCAGTAATATCACCCTATCTATTGAAAATTCCGAAAACTGGAAGTAAAATGGACTTTAGACTTTTAAACATATAACCCTTCTGTTCCATCAGAGAAAAAGAGAAAGACAAAAGATCCAACTGAATTTCTTCAACAGCAGTCTTCCTTATTTACTTACTACTAAATCTTGACAGTCCCGCTGGACAGTTAATTGTCATGCTTAAATTTTTTTTATGTAGGAAAAGTGTAATTAGAACATTTCCCCTGCAATCAGTTTTTCAATAGAATACTTATGTAGTATGAATTCTTAGCATTTGGACTAAGGAAAAGGGTTATTGCTTAGTCAATTTATGAAATTTATTTTTCACAACATTCAGTCTTTAACAATTTCTTCATGACAGAAATAAAGCGTTAAAGAATTATTTTATATATGAGCTACACTAAGCCTAACTGTAAGGAGAGAAAGAAGAAAGAAAGTATCCCAAATTCTTTGCAGCTCTTACATCATGGAACAAAAAAAAAAATCTAATCACTTCCTCCAGGGTGGTTAATGCGAGGGTAATGGGCAAGAAGTAGAGAGCATAACCCTCACCTCTGAGGAGCCATCAGATTCACGGAAGGAAATAGACTAAGCCAGCGAATTTCAGAAAATGTATAGAGTCCATTTTCTTGCATCAGGAAGGATCACTTATATTTAAACCATTCCTAACACATTTCTCTAATCTAGTCATCAAAATGATGGCTTCCTAGGCAATCTCTAACAGTAAAAAAATAAGCTTCAGAATAGGTTTCAGGTGGTTTTTTTTCATTTTAACCTAAATTCCACTTGCTTCAACTGAAGACCACTGCCACCTTCTTTGCAGCAACATCTTACATATTGGAAGACTCTTATGTCTCCTCCACAGTCTTATCCAAACTAAATCCAATTTATTTCATTTTCTTCTCAAAGATATCATTTTTCTAGATCTCAGGTTTTTCTTATTACAGACCCTTTCCTAGTAATTCACACTTTAATAAGTTCCGCTCACACAGTTCTGCAATTTCCCTTCAATCCCACCGTCTGTGCTGCCATTGGCATACTCGCTCTCCCTGGAGAGACCAACACAGAGAATTCTGTAGCTAAAAGTACTGACTACGCTACCGTCTTCCTTTTGTAAGTGCTGGAACAGAAGGTGTTGGATACACTGGCAGCTCCACTCTTCTACCCTTGTCTTAATCAGTAATTTTTTTGTGATAACATTCGAGGGGCTCAGAGGTTCCCCGCAAGGAGAAATGCCAAGCAAAGAGCCATGAACGTGCCTTCTTTTTCCTTTCTCAAAAAGTGTGACTGCATCACGTTATAGGATGCAGAACTAAAAGATGTAAATTCCATGCATATGAATTTGATGTGGCGAAATTCAGGAAAACACCCACTCAGAGATGAAAGTATAAAAGTGGAGTATCTTTTGAAAGCAAATGTTACTAACTAGAAGTTTCATTACTCTACAAATGTATAAAAGTTATTACTAGATGTTCTGATTAGATTTCAGAAGAGAAAGCCAGGAAATCCTCATTCTGTTACATTGAAGTCAGCCATAAATCCATATGCACGACGATAAAATAACAGGAGTTTACAGGATATACCACATTTGTATTACCATTTTGAGTATTAGGAGTGACACAAATCATAAAAGGCTGCAAGTCTGTCTCTAATAATTCGTGTATATCTGGCAGAAGCTGTCAAAATTGTTCATCAGAAGAGCCAGAAAACACAGCAGCTTTTTATCAAAATTCTCATTCACTCTGCAGATTTCATAAGGAACAGAGATAAGGCCAAGACAAAGAGCTAAGAAACAGCTCCTGTGTTTCCCAAATTCAGTGTCCCTGAACTATGCGGAGGCTGGCTTTGCTTAACAGATAGAAGGGAGCTGTGGTCAACACCCCCCCATTCTGAGCAGCCACTCTATAACTATGGGACAATAACTGAAGGGAATTTGTAAGAGCAGAACTGAAGAGGATCCCTGAAGTGCAGAAGAAGAAAGAAGTCTAGACTCAAATTTTCAGTTTTATTCCCTTCAACATAGCAAAGATGTCAGCTACTAATAGACTACAACTATTTTTTAAATCAATGAAAACTATGAACATCTGCAATATTTCCAGGCCAAAATGTTACAGCTTTTTATTTGTACAGCAAAACCAGAATCTATTATGATGAGTCCAAAGAGATTCTGCATGAACAAAAAGCCATAGATCTCAAAGCAGAAATTTTACACATAGGGAAGTCCAGCTACAAAAGGAAATGTCTTGCTCAAAGTACAGCAGACAAGCAGGAAAAGAATCCGGATTTCCCAGCTTCCAGGGCAATGCACCAAACTCCCATTGTAAGGCACTTCTACTTTCCAGCCAGAATGAAATCAAGAAGTAAATGAATAAACAGTGAACAACTGTTTCAGGTAATTTTGCTTTTAGTCATCCGTAGTGCTTCAAAAGTGTTCTTACCTTTTAGCTGTCTCTCTAAGCACACAAAATAACATGAATACCAATCACGATGGCATTTATTGCTATAAATACAAGACACTGCAGTACTCACCGGTCTTTCACTATGATGTCACCACAGGACTGACAGTAAAAGATGTAATTCTTCTGGGGTTTCAGGCTCTCCCTCAAAGTAAAAACCAAATCTATAGATAGAAGAAGACATATTAATCTTCAAAATTGTTTAAAATTTTCAGTCACTTGTACAGAAGAATCCTGCCAAGTACCTCAGAAAAACAAACAAACGAATCTAACAAGCAATGTAAAATGCTGACATTTTAAACACAACCTTGATGTATTTACCTGTAGAAGCAAGTACTTAGATTTAGGAAAAACTTGCCATCTCCACCTCATGCCCCATATTACTGAGCAGGAATTGCATATGTGAATAATTATTTTAAAGATGTAAATCCCCTCCACAGCGGGAGCTGAGATATTGATATCATTACAGAGAGTGTATAAATTAAAATTCAGTGCCACTCTTTTGTAATGATATTTCTGCTAATCAGTGTCTCTGCAATATGAGGGTACATCACAATATGTAACACAAAATGGTCAGGCAGGGGGGTAGGAAAGGGCATTAGTTTTAAATTTTCAGACAGGTAAGATACCAGCCACTGTGGTACCGCTCAAGGAATAGATAGTGAGCAATACCCTCTGCAGGCCAGCAAAGCAAAAGAAGTCTCACTAAAGCCGGCTCAGAAAACTTTTCCAAATTAAAAAAGAACCTATAAAAGCCTCCACAAATTATCAAATAGCATTAGGTGGCAGAAAAGTAAAACCGTAAGCCTAGCTCTATGTATGATAGGTTTTGCATTGTCCACTTTCTCAAACTTAAGAATCAAAGTGTATTCTCAGCACTGGCCTTCAGTATTGAAGATTTAGGTTGTAACCACAAATGAAAAGTACTTTAAAAGGTTCCAGAATTTCATATAAGAGACAATTAGTTTTGCACACAAATATAAAACATTAAAAGCTAAGGTTATCTAACATATACATCGATTACCATCTGGTTCACATACATGGTTTTCACTGTATGACTTTCAAAACTAAATTTTTAAAACTTCATCTTTTATCTTTTTAAGCATTAAGCATCTTTTTAAGTCTTTAGTAAGACACAATAATTTTTGTGTAATTATCAAATTGTCAAAGCACATGATTACAGATTAACGTACAGAAGCGATCTCAGCAATACCATAAAATCAACAGAGTGTGTTTCTGGTGCTGAAACCATTATTGCACATCACATACTTTATTGGTCATTTCTACTTTGAAGCCACAGAATGACAATTCTGTGTTATTTAATATATCTTTCTGTGTCACATCCTATTAAATGAATCTTAACATATTGAGCTTGGATGCTACAATGAAAGCAAGCACCAGCTATATTACCATGCTTCCTATTTATGCAATCATATCATAGACCTGAATTAGCATCATGGAAATGAAGACGGTAACTTTGCAGATGTCACCTGCAGCATCAGGCTCTGCAAACAGGCTGTGAGAACAAGTTCCAAGACAAAATCACAGAAGTGGTCAGTGACAACCTTAGTGCAATAGCCTGGATGAATCATATTACTGCATTTTCAGCTACCAGACACGAAATAGGACGGAAAAGAAAATAATTTTGAAGTAATACAGGAAAGCACGGGGGAGGAACTGAGAGCAGTTCTCAAGCTCCTACACGGAACACTTACTCAACAACCGTGTTTCCCTGTCATTATGCCACTTTTTGCACTTTTGATTTTTTAAACTGACAATTTTGTTACATTTTATCAGTTGCTGTTTACATCTTCCACTCAGAGCTAAAGCAAGCCTTTTAGAAAAAGCAACAGCACTTGCACATCGCAAACCATAAACTCCCGTTGTTTTTTTTTATGCTGCAGAATCTAAATTTTAAAGCCTGTGTTTGCACGTCGCTTAAAGCCGCAAGGTGTGAGGTAACCCTAAGCAAAGCAGCCTCTTTTTTTAAGCGATGGGTCGAGCCCCCGCGCCCCGCTGAGGGCGCGGGCAGCGCAGCGCGGGCCCCGCCCCAGCCTTACCGGCGCTCGGCGGCGGGCAGCGCAAGCGCATGCGCAGGTGCAGGCCCTCGCCGGGGAGGTGGCGCAGGCCGCGGCAGGAGGACGGCGCCAGCCTGACCCCTGCCGGCAGCGCCGCCGCCTCGCATCTCCCGCCGCTTCTCACTTCCAGGCAGTCCGCGGCCACCGAGAAGTCCGCCGGCCGGCCCAGGAGGTCCGCCTCCCTGGGGAGGCAAAGTAACGGGTTTACCTTCAGAAAGGAGGTATCGGGACGAGCTGCTGCTTTACACACGCAGGGCAAAACGAGCGAGAACGACCTCAGCGCTAAAGGCACCGGAGCGGGGCCGCGGGTCGCGCCACACAGTAAAAGCTCAGCGTCCGGTGAAGACACGACGCGAAGGCGGCGTCGAGGGCGGGCGGGACGCCTCGTCTGCAGCCCGGGTGGACCCAGCCCGGGGTCGGCCTGCAGCTCGCCCGCGGCCCGAGTTGCGCCCCGAGACCCACGCGGTAAACCGGGGTCTCCCGTGGGGGTGAGGAGCACTCGAGAGAAATAAACCACCGTTCTCAGGAAGCATTTATTTGCACGGTAACTCAGGCTTTTCCGAGTCGCGCAAGAAGGGAAAGGCAGAGGGAGGCGCTGGTACATAACCCCGTTCCCCCCTCCCCGTTTAAGGCTAAGGACGCTAAAAGCCAGACCCGCCGCCCCACCGCCGCGCCCTGCGCCTCCTCTGCCGGCACCGGCCGCTCCGCACGGCCCGAGCGGCGTACGCAGGCAGCGCCCGCGCACTACCGGATAACCAGCAATGCGCTCTGCGTCCCCCGCCTGATCTCCAGCAGGAACCCTCCCGCCATGCCAGGAACGGAACACCTCCGGCCGCCCGCCCCGGAAGCGACCGCTCTTCCGCCGCCGGCCGGGGCAGGCGGGGCGCGGCCGCGCGCCACAGCGCCGCCCACAGCTCGGCGGCCGCGCGCCACAGCGCCGCCCACAGCTCGGCACCCGCCACGCCCCGGGGGGCAGCGGCGGGAAGGCGCCGCAGGGCGGCCGCCGCCCATCCGCTGGTCGCCCCGCGGCGGGCTGTGGAGCCGGGCCTGGGTGCCCCGGGCTGGGTCCCGTCGGGTCCCGAAGCCCCGAGGTCGAGGCCTGCACAATGTGCCCGAGCAGGCGCGCCAGGCCTCGGTTGGCCTCACGGGGTTGTCTTATGCCCAGCCTGAACCTCCTGTGTGTCAACATGTTCCTGTCGTCTCCTGTCCTCCTGCCACACCACCGCGGTGAGGAGCCTGGGTCCGTCTTCTCAGGCACCTCCCCACAGGCACTGGGGGCTGTGGCTGGGTACTCCCCCGCCCCCCCCAAGCCATCTCACCTCATAGTGCTCCAGCCCCAACTGTCCTCATGGCGTCCAACAAACTTGGTCCTGTTTACAGACACCTTCCATGCAAGGGGCATGGGGGGAAGACTGGGCACTGTTTCCTAGATGTGGTCTATCAAGTGCCAAGTAATGGGGGATAATCAGTCTCCTTGATCTACAAGCTCTGCTTCAGGATGCTGTTGGCCCTCATTGCTGCCAGGGCCAGCTCAGCTTGCTGCCCACCAGGGCCCCAGGAGCTCCACCACAGAGCTGCTCCCCAGCCAGGCACTCCTGGTCTCTACTGGTGCCCGGGGCTCGTCCTTCCCAGGGGCGGCAGTCCCCCATGATAACTACAGAGACTTCCTTGGGTTGTACCAAAAGACTTCATCCATTTGCTGACCCTGATCTGGTGGTCTGTAACATGCTCCCACAAAGGTGTCACCCTTCTTGGCTTCTCTTCTGATACTGATGCACAAGCTCTGACCCAGCCCGTTGCCCAGCCCATACAAGAGCTTCACATACCCAAGACGCAGCTTCACGGGGAGGGCAGTATCATTGGTGCTCACGTGGATAAGCAGTTGGCGGTAGCAGGCCAAGGGACGGGCAAGCCTCATCAGCGTCCTTGCAACATGTTGGATCCAAGCCTCCAGCAAGCAAAAAACCCAGACAGCAAGTGTCCCCCTCTGCTGTAAGGGATGGAGGACCCCATCTGCCAACCTGACTCTGCTCTCATCCACCACTTTCTCCTGGTGGTGCTGCTGTGTGGTTCAGGTTTGGCCAACTGTGGTGCTTCCCCAGAAAAGCCTTTCTCCCTGTCATCTGCTATCAGGGCATAGAGACTATACTCGAGCTGCAGATCTGCAGGTGAGAAGGAGCTGTCCTCCTGTTGCTAGAAGTCACAAGCTCCCAGCCTTCCCCTCCATTTCCCTACACCTGACCACAATCTCTAGCTGCTCCTCCTTCTGTGCAGTTTGGGCTCTCACTTCTGCAGGATCTCTGGGAAGACAGAATCACAGAATGACAGAATCAACCAGGTTGGAAGAGACCTCTGGGATCATCGAGTCCAACCGTTGCCCTTACACCACCCTGTCAACTAGACCATGCCACTAAGTGCCATGTCCAGTCTTTTCTTAAACACATCCAGAGATGGTGACTCCACCACCTCCCTGGGCAGCCCATTCCAATGTCTAATAACCCTTTCTGAAAAGAAATTCTTCCTGATGTCCAACCTGAACCTCCCCTGGCGAAGCTTGAGGCTGTGTCCTCTTGTCCTATCGATAGTTGCCCGGGAGAAGAGGCCAACTCCCACTTCACTACAACCTCCCTTCAGGTAGTTGTAGACTGCAATAAGGTCAACTCGGAGCCTCCTCTTCTCCAGGCTAAACAACCCCAGCTCCCTCAGCCGTTCCTCGTAGGTCAGACCCTCCAGACCCTTCACCAGCTTGGTCGCCCTCCTCTGGACTCGCTCCAACACCTCAACATCTTTCTTGAAGTGCAGGGCCCAGAACTGGACACAGTACTCAAGGTGCGGCCTCACCAGTGCCGAGTACAGAGGGACGATCACTTCCCTAGACCGGCTGGCTACACTATTCCTAATAGAGGCCAGGATGCCATTGGCCTTCTTGGCCACCTGGGCACACTGCTGGCTCATGTTTAGCCGGCTGTCGATCAGCACCCCCAGGTCTCTTTCCACCGGGCCGCTTTCTAACCACTCTTCCCCCAGCCTGTAGAGCTGCATGGGGTTGTTGTGGCCGAAGTGTAAGACCCGGCACTTGTTCTTGTTGAACCTCATGCCGTTGGTCTCGGCCCATCTATCTAACCTGTCCAAATCCCTCTGAAGGGCCTTCCTACCCTCCAGCAGATCGACACTGCCACCCAGCTTGGTGTCATCTGCAAATTTACTGAGGGTGCACTCAATCCCTACGTCTAGATCATCTATAAAGATATTGAACAGCACCGGCCCCAGAACTGAGCCCTGGGGAACACCGCTAGTGACCGGCCGCCAGCTGGACTTTGCCCCGTTCACCACCACTCTCTGGGCTCAGCCATCCAGCCAGTTTTTAACCCATTTAAGAGTCCACGCATCCAAGCCCCGGGCAGCCAGTTTGTCCAGGAGGATGCTGTGGGAGACAGTGTCGAATGCCTTACTGAAGTCTAGATAGACTACATCCACAGCCCTGCCCTCATCTACTAAGCGGGTCACTTGGTCATAGAAGGAGACCAGGTTGGTCGAGCATGACCTGCCTTTCATGAACCCATGTTGGCTGGCCCCGATGCCCCGATTGTCCTGTCAAACTCTTTTTCGCCTTCCTTGGTACTGCACAGTCTGCTGGACTCCTCCTCAAGCTCCTTAGATTGGCAACGACTCCTCACCACAACACACATCCAGCAAGCAAGGGCACCACTTCTGCAGGGTGGTCCCTGCAGCCCCAGGCCTCTGAAGCTGCAGCCCCCCGTACTAGGTCTGGCTGGGATGGAGTTTCCTCACAGCAGCCTGTATGATGCTGTGCTTAGGATTGCGACCAAATAGTGTTGATAACACACCAATGCTGCAGCTATCGCTGAGCAGTGTTTGCAAACTGCCAAGGCCTTCTCAGTGTCTCACTCTGCTCCCCCCAGCAAGTACACTGGAGGTAGGGAAGAGGCTGGGGCAGGGGAGAGGTAGGACAGCTGACTCGAATTGACGAGAGAGATACTCCATAGCACATAACGTCACGCTCAGCAATAAAAACTGGGAGTGTAGTCTTTCCAAAGTAGCTGTCGCTCAGAGACTGGCTGGGCGTCAGTGGTCTGCTTGTGGGAGGTGGTAAGTGATTGTCTTTTATGTTTTTTTTTCTCTCTTTCCTTCACTTACTAAACCATCATTATCTTGACCCACAACTTTTCTTGCTTTCACCTTTCTGGTTCTCCCCCCGCAGAGCAGTGAGCTAGCAGCTGGCTGGGGTCAACCGACCATGCCCACAAAGTTCTGTCTGAGCAGAGGCCTCTGCCGGGCCAGGGGCAGGCTCCCCAGTCAGTGCTGGGGACTGTGTCCTGTGGGACGTCATTGCACCACCACCCCCCACCCCCTGCCTTGTGAACAACCCCCTCTCTGCCCTTTCTTGAAACATCACAGGTCTGCTCAAATTCCTCCCAATCCACATTCACCCAGCTCTCCAACGCCATCACATTGCACTCATACCAAACAGAGCCTTGGCACAGGCATCTGCCACTCTGGGGTGAAGCTTCCTGCTGCCTCTCACAAGGTCTTTGATCAAGAGACTCTAAGCTCACCATGACACCCCTGTGTGACTGTCCCTTAGCTCCTGAGCACTGCCACCACTGCACGCTTCATCCAGCACACCGCCCTCACAGTATGTAAGAGGCTGTTGGTGGTCTGTATTTGAAGATGCCAAGGAAAGCAGCTTTTGCTTTGGAAAAAACAGTCTTTTGCAACGTTAAGTGTTTACTTTCTATGAAAGTCATAAGACCACCTGTGATTGCAGAGAGTTATCTGAAAACATGATCTGCAAAGCTTCAAGCAAAAAGGCAGATTTGCACATGTTCATTTTATAGCAATTTACTACCTAGGACTTGATTACTTTCAAGTAATCTTAGTCCTTGGAGTTGGTAAAAACAAGTAGATGTCTTAGGAGAGTCTCAAAGAAGTAGAGACAGAGTAAGGTTAGATTTTTGTGGGAAAAATATGGCAGACAATAGTCAGCTAAACTGTCTCAACCAAGTATTTTTTTCAAACCATTAATTTATTCAAGTATTGTAAGATGCAGACTCTACTCTCTACATGCCTTTCTGCCGGTGGTGTTTTGGGACTTTGTTGTTGTTTGTTTGCTTTTTTCAGGAAGAAAAATATTTAGTCCACATGGTGGCTTTCATTTCTGATTACTTCACAAACCAATGTACATATTGCAGGTTAAATTGTTCTGAGCAAGCAGGTCACATGTCAAACATAAAATCCATGTAATTATAGGAGAATCGACTCCTAGTATTAGTCAAAGGGCCTTAGCCCCTGACTTTACAAAGGCTCACACAAAGCTAGAAAGTTATGAATAATCTTAAGTATTCGCAGGGTGTGAGCTTCATTTATTCAAATTTGTCTATAACAGGTTTCTCACAATTTCTGTAGTGAAATAGTTACACAGAAATGAACGTAGATGTCCTACAGAGCAAGTGCACCTAGCATCAGTGGTGCATCTAGCCCAGTATTTTGACTCCAACATCAGTAAAAAGAGATACTATTTAGGAAGAGCTCCTTAGTGTGGTCACTTCCCGGTACTTCCCCTGCATCTCTCACTGTGTTAGGGGTGCTGGAGGGTACATCCCTGCCTATTTCCTTCAGTGTCCACTTACGGACGTGTTTGCCATCAATATGAATAAGGCTTCCTTGAACCTATGGAGAGTGTCCAAGTCCCCAGCCTCCGGTGGCAGTATGTTCTAGAAGTTCACAATCTGCTTTGCAGAAAAGCATTTTCTTAACATGTCTCAAAAATGAGCTTACACTGTTTTCATGAGATGTTGCCTCATACTCATACTGTGGGATTTGGTTAACAACAACTTTATATCTTTCATGATTTTGTAAGTCTTGATCAGTCCTCTCCCCTGCCTTCTCTCTCCATACCAAACAGCTCCAGCTGTTACTGCTCTCGCCATAAGGCAGCGGTGCCATCCCCTCCTCCGTGCCTTCCCTGACACCTCTACATCCTTCTTGAGCAGTGAAGATAAGAACTGATGCAGTAATCAATCTGAGGCTGCGCCAGCATTTTATATAGCAGCCAAACAACTACCTCTATCTTGTTCGCAATATCCTTCCTGATAATGTACAATGTTTTGTGGGGGTTTTTTGATTGCTACTGCATATAAAGTTGATTAGACAATTTCAGAGAACTGTTTGAGAGCTCTACGTTGTAACTGCTACTACTAAATTCAGGAAAAGAGAGGCTTAGAAATCTAACCACTTTACATCGCAGGGGCTTGTGAAGGCATGTAGTTAGTCATTGAAAGTCCCATCACCTCTGTGAAGATCACTGCTTTTAAATAGCTCCAAAAGCACCACCAACCCTAGTTAAGAATTAAATCTCAAATGTATTTGTAAGTATCTTCGAAGAAAAACAAATGCAAATGCACCATTTTAACTGGAAATACACGACCTGTAGAGTCATACTCAATGCGTCAGAAAACCAGTGGGGATTGTCAGCTTTCCAAAAAGTAACTGTTTCTCACCTACCGAATCCTGGAATAGTTTAATGAGAAAAGGAATCACATTTCCTCTTTATTGTTATCCCAAGTCTGGAGAATAAAATTAGACTTCATAAAATGTTGGCTGATAACATTAGTCACTGAGTAGAAGATTTATAAATATTATGAGATTTTCCCTGGCAATATTTTAGAAATATTTACTTGTCTTCAGACAAAGTCTAAAAGATTTATTATGTAAGCTGAATGCTCTTTTTGCTTTTTTTTTTGCAGTTAAGTCATTTATAACCATAAGAACTGTTCACTATTATGAAGCCTGAATAAATTTGAGAACCATCATGATGACTTTGAAACTAACAGATTGCAGTCTTAGAACTGTACCCTTCATATTCTGGAACTGGTCGCTTGAAAATCAGTCTTGCAGAAAAAAATTCCTTTCAGTACCATCCATGGGGGCACCCCACACACCTTTCTGTGTAATAAAGACCCGAGCATATTAATCACAACGAATTTTAGGAACTTCTAGAATCATAGAATCGTTTTGGTTGGAAGGGACCTTTAAGATCATTGAGTCCAACCATTAACCCAGCGCTGCCAAGTCCACCACTAAACCATGTCCCTAAGCACCACATCTACACATGTTTTAAATACCTCCAGTGATGGTGACTCCACCACTTCCCCGGGCAGCCTGTTCCAATGCTTGATAACCCTTTCTGTAAAGAAATTTTTCCTGATATCCAATCTAAACCTCCCCTGGCGCAACTTGAGGCTGTTTCCCCTCATCCTATCATTTGTTACCCAGGAGAAGAGACCAACACCCCCCTTGCTACAACCTCCTTTCAGGTAGTTGTAGAGAGCGATAAGGTCTCCCCTGAGCCTCCTTTTCTCTGGACTAAACAACCCCAGTTCCCTCAGCTCCTTCTCCTAAGACTTGTTCTCCAGACCCTTCACCAGCTTCATTGCCCTTCTTTGGACTCTCTCCAGCACCTCAATGTCTTTCTTGTAGTGAGGGGCCCAAAACTGAACACAGGATTCAAAGTGTGGCATCACCCGTGCTGAGTACAGGGGGATGACCACTTCCCTAGTCCTGCCGGCCACACTATTTCTGATACAAATTCTATATACAACTACTACTAATCAATCAATAATATTTTCTTTAGTACCACCTGCCTTCCATTTTCACCTGCGCTGTATCTGGTGAACTATGTAAAGATCAGGCAAAATAAATACACACACACATATACACAAACCCCTTATTTTTATTTCCATCAGTGCCGATGTGCCCAGACGTGGCACGGCCTCAGCACCACCGAGGCCCACGGCGCTCGCTCAGGGTAATTCACAGCCCCCGCTCACAGCCACCTCTTCCCCCACACAACGCGCAAGTAACGCCGGGCAGGCGGATCCCGCTCCAGCACACCTGCGCGCATCCTCGCGCCCCTACGCAGCTGCGCACGCCGGCGCTGACGAACCCGCCGCCACACACCGCCCACGCGTCACCACGGCGAGGGCGGCGCCGGGCCGCGCCCTGCGCGCTTACGCAGCCACACAGCGAACGCGCCGCGCGTGAGCGCGCCTGGCTTCGCTCCCGCGCTCCGCGCGCCTTTCTGGCCGCGGCCCGCCAGGGGGCGCGCCACGGGAGGAGCGGGGGGCGCGCCGCAGTGCATGCCGGGATCTGTCAGGGCGGCGCGGGGGTGGCGGTGGCGGTCGGGCTCTTCCGACTCGAGTCGCTCAGGTAACGCCGCTCGCCCCGGCGCCCCCTCCTCTCCTTCTGCCTCCGCCTGGCGCGGGTAGGCTGCGGGGCCCGGCGGTGGCTGCTCCCCTCCTCCCTCGCCGCGCCTGTGTTGGGGAGGGCGCCGCAGCCGAGCGGGGTCCGCCCCTGGAGCCGAGCCGGCCTTCTCCTCTCCTCTCTTCCCTGCCCGTGCCGGGCCGCGGGTACCGCCGGGGAGGGCGAGGGCCGTGCCGGGGGGCAGGTGCCGAGGAGCCTGGGGAGAGCGGTGAGCCTGTTAATTGCTCTGCATCAATTAACCTGTGGCATCTGGCTCGCCCCAGTGCCGCTCCGTGGTCTGCCCTCCGCTCCCCGGTGCTGTCCCCCGGAGCGCAGAGCGGGCCCGGGTGGGTTTCGGGGCTGCAGAGCCTCTCCCCTCGCTTCGTGGAGGGGCTTCCTCAGGGCACCTCTTCCCGTCTGGGAGCACGCTCGGCGTTGGGCTGCCAGAGCCGTCCTGCTTTGACCTTGAGTGTGGGAGGGCTGTGGGCCTCTTTTGGGTCAGATCCCGGCTGGCTGGCGGGGCTGCTTGGGCTGTTGCATGGGATGTTTGGAAGGATACGCGGGGCATATGGCTGCCCGTGGTTTGTGTGTGCGCGCGGATGAATTTCATCTGTTGATGCAGGGATGGCCTGAGATCTTGTGAAGCCCCCTGGAAAAGCATAAATATGTGACAGCCTCTGGTGTTTTGTAGAAGTAACATTTGCATACCTGTAATAATAACCAGAAAAGCCTAAATAATTTCTCTCTTTAAGTATCCTAAAATACGCTGGATACAAGGTGCAGGTTTTGACGAGCTTGTTCTCGGTGACTCAACCCTTGTATTTTTGTAGCTGATTAGCAAGAACCCTTGCACTCCTGGATCTTCTTTCTATATGCGGTAACAGCGAACATGTTATGGTTCTCAGGTTAACTGCATCGTGTGATACTTGAATCCTGGCTATAGGAGTGTGAAATGGTGGGAAGACTGTCTCTAAATAGTAAGGGGCTAGATGTTTGCACGAAATATGGGGGCATAAGGTTGAAGATCATAGTCTTTCATTTTGTTGCTAAGCCTTGGTCTGTCTGTGTTAAATACTTACGCTGGCCTGGCTGTCAGATTTGCTTATTTTTTTTGTTTGAAATATTGGTAACTTTTCAAAAACAGGCAGTAGACCTTTTGCAGGTCTATTAATAGTATGATGCCTAAATATTGTGATTATCCAAAATGTACAGTGGTTTTTAATGTAACATGGATGAATGTCATGTGGAGGAATGTCAATTTGGAAATGGGTGGAATGTCAACAGTATAATTCCTGGTTTAGTTTTAATTGAAATACAAATAGGCACTTTTGGAAACTAAGCAGCCTGTAAATGAGAGATGGGGAAGGAGAGGCTGCATTTCTAACTTACTGAATGTCTTACTTTCCCACCTTGTTAGTAGCACCTGTGACTGTAGATGTTTAAACGGCATCTTGCAAAGACAAGTTGTCCTACGTCTTCCATTAATGGAGTGGCTGTGCATTTGAGTGGGTGGTTATGTTCACAGGTTAGGCCATGTTTATACTGGTAGTGCTTCTCTTCTGTAAAAATACTGATGTGCTACACTGACCACTAGAAACACTCATCGCACACACAGCAAGCTACATGGGTGAGAATACAGTCTCTCTGGTGTACGTGGGCTCAGCCTGTATTCTTCTGCCATTGTTCTCCGGTTGAATAAGGGGAGGACACTTCCATGTGTTCAGCACTGGCTTAGTTCTCTTGACCAGAGTTACTGCTGTCCACCTTTAGTGTCTTCTCGCTTAGCTGGGAATGACTGCTTGGGCTGGGCTGACTGAAAATGCTGATTCCTCTTCTACTTTTTTTTCTTATTTACTTTGGTGGAGCTATGTTATATTAAATATGCAGTGTGTAAAAGAGAACCAAGAAGAGGTATGAAGTATGTTGTAAAAAAAACTGTTTTGAAAATTGTTGAGAAAAATAGGAGATAGAAAAGAGACTAAACTAAATGATGCCTGCTAAAGCATGAAATACAAAAATGGAAGTAAGTTATTTGTATGCACATAAATTGTCTTTCAGATTAATAGTCATGTTGCCCTGACTTGTAGCTGAAAAAAAGTTGAATCATAACTTACTGTTTCTGTTTATTATATTTCCCTTTGAGAGCTTGGGGAGAAGAAACACTGCAGGATCAACCATTTTTCCCCAAATACCTGGAGCAAGAAATGAGAAGAAAGCACCAAAGAGACTCAGTGAATGATTTCACTAGTCAACACATCCCTATTTTTATCAGAAACTTGTACTTCAATATAAGCATAAAAAATTATGTAAAGCCAAGGAATGGTGTTTTGCCTGATTTGGTTTCTAGTATCATTTGCAAAAATCCAAGGGAATTTAACCTTATATTTATGTCTTTTCTGGCTTGCTTATGAGGGTAAGGAGAACGAACAAGTTTTGGTCCAGCCACCGTTTTCAGAACAGTCAGGAACGGATTCTACTTTATAAATTCCTTTGAAATCCATCTGCAGAATATGTGAATCAGATGCGTTGCAAAATATAACCACAGTCTAGATAATGCGTAGGTATACATATGGCATATGACACTATTTCAGAATTAAAATCAGAATAAAATGATAGAAATGAGTTGAAATTTGAAATGAATGAATTAGTGATATCTTAGGACCTCAGGCTATAATAAAAAAGGAAGTTGGACAACGTCTTGCCCAAATGCACTGTATTAAAAGGTTACCCGAGTAAGGCAATGGTAAACATATGAGAACTTCTGACATGTTTTTGTGAAAAGGAATATCAGGGTCTTTCGGAGACAGAATGTTAAACTTGCCTGAAGCTACATATTATTAGAATGATGGGTATGGATGAATAAAAAGTTCATTTAAGTCTTCAATTTTAAATTATCAGGCCACTATTTATTTATTTCATTTTTTGTTAAGTTGGTAGATTCTGTGTTAAACCGTGTATCAGAATATTTGAAGAGATGTCACAGTGTGAAGGCACAGCATTACCCTGAAAGCAAGGCATTCCTCTCAGTAGAGGAGGGTGCTGCAAGTGTGATGTAAGACAATGAAACGCATCTAAGTCCCCTTTTTTGTTTACCAAGCTGAAAAGTATCTGGAAGTTGGCAAACTCTCCTTTAAAACCAAGTATAGTACAAATCTAAGTTTAAATGTAGTCATACTGGTTTGAGTTGTTTTTCATTGTTACATTTGCTATGGCTTTTTTTGTTTGTTTATTTTAACTGTATTACTATATTAATTGGATTTACTAGTTTGCTGAGAGTAAAAAAGAAGCAAAAAAGAAAAAGCATACCTCAAGATAAGTCTTCCATCAGTAAATGCTTGGAGAAGATAGGAAGAGGAGAGCTAGCTAGTTAAAAAGGAATTCTTTTCCGAGAGGATATAGTTACCATTTGAAGGCATGAGGCTGAATCATGTAAAAGTGAAAATAGCTTGCAGTTTATTTTAGAAAGCTTGTCTTGTTACTTGCTCTTGTTACTGTGCTCAGACACCTGGAGAGAAGGTAACTGTTTGAAATCATGTACTTACTTACCAGTCATTGCTCAGCAGAGCGGGCAGTAGCCCGAAAGCCTCGTGGGTGCGTGTGAGAGCTGGGCGGTTCCACTGCGGGACAGGCAAAGCACGAAGCTACAGTGCTGGCAGGTGGGACGGGAGCCACGGGGAGAGTGCAGTTACACTCACACCAGAACATGCCCGTCTTCTCTTTGCTAATTATTTTTTCGACCCACCAAACTTATGTGGTTACCATGGATTTAGCTATGTCGGATAAATACCTTCCATATTCTGTTTAGAGTAATCCAAACAGCCTTAGTTCTAACATGCAGCCTCAGGATCTTTTTATGAAGGTGGGAAACTGCCCGCTGCGCGATGTTGCGGTTTGGTTGTGGATAGCTGAAAAAGGCCCTACCAACGCAGGGAGCAAGCCAGCCTTTTCCAGCATGTCAACGGTTTGTTTTTGTCCAGGGAACAGTAGGAGATACACTATATACAATGTTATACTTACTTTCTGAGTAACAGTTTTGTGTTTCTGTTTCGCTTGGCATTGTCAAAGTGACGGGTTAAATCCAGGAGGTTACATTTCATATGTTAAAAAAAAAAATCTTAAATGTTATATTCTGCATTTGGGATTGTTGAGATGTCAGCCTGGAGGCTGAAATGAAGATTATTTTAAAAATGCCTTTACATTTCTTTGACTGATGCGTTGCTGCTATAATTTAAATTGGGTATAAAGATGGTAACTCTGTGAGCTGAGATGAAATGAAGCTTAAGGAGGAAAACCTCTGCAAACATGTCAAAAGAGTGCGGGTTAATTTCTAGGTGTGTTTTTTTGTTTTCCTTTCCTTCAAATGTGTAATTGAATAAGAGGGAAATAGTGACCAGTTCTAGATCTAGGTTGAAATATTGGTTGTTCAAATACAGTGGTCAACTGATATAGTAGGTAGATAACTTAGGAATAATTTTTTGCTAGAAAGGAAACAACATGGGAAAATATTATTTTAGGAAGAAGAAAAT
Source organism: Nyctibius grandis (assembly GCF_013368605.1). NCBI lineage: Eukaryota > Metazoa > Chordata > Aves > Nyctibiiformes > Nyctibiidae > Nyctibius > Nyctibius grandis. The sequence goes on along the minus strand of NC_090658.1, from coordinate 92,592,281 downwards.
ATTTTCAGTTAATGGTTGACCTGAGTTATAATGAAGAAGATGCAAATCATCATCTTTCATTTACTGAGTGACAAGTTCAGATCTGTGACATCTGAATGTTTTATTTGATCTGAAGAAGAATATGATATTTTAAAGTGTAAGATTTCAGCATTTGTGTAGTGCAAGAGGACGTAACGCTAGAAAAGATCATGTCTGTTATACTGGGTATCACATTGTCACCTGAGCATCTGTTGTATGCCACTACAATGCTTTCATTGGCTAATATGTATTTAGTTTGCTTATTCAGATTTTTTGAATTAATTTTTAACTGTTAGATGTGGTTAAAAAATTATTTGGTATTAAGTCAAAGATTATTGTAACAGAGAAATCCTTTTATTGCTTTATTACAGCAGTGCTTGGAGATCCATGTAGTGAACAGGGCTGCTTTTTCCTCTTGTACTTTGCCACAAACAGCAAGGCAGTCCTGAGTAGTATGCAGGCACAGTGCACAAGGGCTGGAAGAAAAGGAATCAGTAGTGTTCTGATGGTGGGTCTGGAATCAAAATCAAAATTTCAGTCTAGTATATCAGACTGTTTTGTAGTTCACCTATTGTATATTGAAAAGCTGTAATAAAATAGAAGGGAGTAGAGGCATTAAAGTGTCACCCTAGACTCTGTTTTTAAGAGGCGGTTGGAAGAGACATGTATTTACCAACAAGAGTGAGAAGTCTTTAATCACTTTCTTCTGCCCTCTGATAAACAGATAGACATAGATTTGATACTTTTTACTTCTGAAAAATTAAGTTCCAAAGGAAATATGTTCCCTTAGAGATTGTTCGTAATTATAAATTCGTTTTCTTAAACAGTGAATAGAGAAGCTGATAACTGAGAAGGATTGTTGTACATTCCTTATGAATTTTTAAGCTTGTTACTTGTTCCTCTTTATGAACTTATGCCTGGTATAAGTCAGACTTTGAAATACCATAAAACAGCAATAGCATAAAGAACATTTTATGTACCTTATGTATTTCCATCAGGCTATGCTCAGTGGTAGACTTAGTTTTATTCCAGTCGTCTTTCTTCTATGACTTCCTATATATGCAGAAGAAGAAAAAGTGTACTTAGTTTCTTTTTACTAACAGTTTGGGTTTTGTGTAATAATAAACATAAGAAATAATAAACATGTTTTGTAGATTCTAAAACCAGGAGGGAGCACATCCAGTTGGGTACCTAATCTAACCTCCATAGTACAAGCCATAGGTTTTCTCTCATTTAATTCTTGTTTGAATGAGAATCACTCTCAGGAAAACATCTCATGTTGATTTAGAAGTTGCCAATATGGGTAATGCACAGATTGTTATGCTGATTTAATTTAATTTTGTCATGGAAAGGAATTTGAACACCTAAAGCAGTGTCGTTTTTTCTATGGAAAAATGTAATAAGCTGTTTCCGCTTGTGAAATTTGACTGAGTAGAAAAGTGCACTGGGAAGTTATTAATCACAATATTAAATCTTACTAAGTGCTCTCTACTGTTGCAGGGTACTAATGAGATCATGGCTAATTATAGTTAATTATACAGTCTGGGGATTTTTTTGTTTGTTTAATACAGGGGTTTTTGTATCTTTCATTACTGTGCTCAACAGCAATTGGTCAAAATAACAAGCTCAAACGGTTCTTATTCTTCAGAGGACATTAGAGTTGTGTTTTTGAAAAATGCTGAAATAAGAGGACTCTGTAGAAAGTCAATTTAGAAATAGATTAATTAGCTCTTTATCTTTGGTGACAGAAGAATATATGTTTTCAACATTTGATTTTTATCTTAAGAGACTAGCCTGTGATTTGCAGTATTTATTTTGCTGTTCATGCTTTTAAATGCTTCTGAGGGGAACCAAAGCATAATAAATTAGCAAATGACAAGGCTTCTATTTTCCATGTATTCAAATCTGTGTTTGTACTAAGTCTATTTAAATAAAAATGTGTTTCTGCAGTTACCAGCTTGGTATGTGGGCACTGTACACAGCTTACAAATTTCACAGTACTGAGCTATTGCTTTTTATTTTTTCTCATCTGCTTTTTAATTATCTGTTAGTTCCTTTACTGTATATCCCATAGCCATGCTTGAAACAGTAAACAATTTTAGAAAAGCCTTGAAATATTGCAAAGCTGAAACTCTGAGGAATTCAAAGGGAACAAGTTTGTGAGCTCAGGTTCTTACAGTACTTGGGACAAATCTTGAGAATTCTTGGAAGTGAAATGATGTACGCAGATTTGTGCCCCACAGTGATCAGCCCCTTGACCTGTACCAGAAAGTGACCGTTTCAGTATTGCAGGTTGGTGTGAAGCAGAGAAATAGAGCAGTTCTGTGAGGCTTGAAAAATGTGAGAGTGGAACAGTAGCAAATCAAACCTGAAGAGGAGCTTTGGGGTACAACAGATACTGGATAGCTTATGAATCGTTGGGAACTCTTATAAGCTTGTGATTAAATTGAGACAGAACCTAGATGACAGCTGCTTTTATTGAATAAGTGTTGATGAAGCTGTTCTTTTCAATCAAGTTCCTTTAGCTTCAGTGAAAACCATTTAGACCTTCTTAAATGGGTTAATAGTTTGTGTTGATGTGAGACAGAAGGCTCTTAGGCATATGAGTTGTGAAGGATGAGCGTTTGCCGTGAAAAACAGCTGTAGCAGTATCATCTTAACACGACTCAGAGGAAAACCAATACCACCTCACTGATGAAGGGAACTGAAGGATGCTCTGTGAACACACTATACACAACCCTCAGCAAAAGGAGCTGCACAGCCCCAGGTAACTGTTTTCGTTGTCAAAGTCATGCTCAAAACCTTTACAGGCATCCAGGTATATCCAGAATTGTGTGGTGTCTGTTTTTTAATCCCCATGAGAAGGTGAAGTGGAAGGTAGTAAATGTCAAGACCTACTTCTGCAATCACTTAATATATGGTTTTATGAAATCATAGAATCATAGAATGTTAGAGGTTGGAAGGGACCTCTGGAGATCATCGAGTCCAACCCCCCCCTGCCAGAGCAGGACCAATCTAGGGCAGGTTACACAGGAACGCATCCAGATGGGTCTTGAAAGTCTTCAGAGAAGGAGACTCCACAACCTCTCTGGGGAGCTTGTTCCAGTGCTCTGTAACCCTTACGGTAAAGAAGTTCTTCCTCATGTTGAGTTTGAACTTCCTGTGCTCTAGCTTGCATCCATTGCCCCTTGTCCTATCGCAGGGCACAAGTGAAAAGAGGTTTCCCCTTTCCTCTTGACACCCAGACCTCATATATTTATACACATTAATCAGATCCCCTCTCAGTCTTTTCTTCTCCAGACTAAAAAGCCCCAGGTCTCTCAACCTTTCCTCATAAGGCAGGTGTTCCAGTTCCTTAATCATCCTCGTAGCCCTCCGTTGGACTCTCTCCAGTAGATCTCCGTCCCTCTTGAACTGGGGAGCCCGGAACTGAGCGCAATATTCCAGGTGAGGTCTCACCAGGGTAGAGTAAAGAGGGAGGAGGACCTCCCTCGATCTGCTGGAAGCACTCTTCTTAATGCACCCCAGGATACCATTGGCCTTCTTGGCCACAAGGGCACATTGCTGTCCCATGGGTAACTTGTCCACCAGGACTCCAAGGTCCTTCTCCACGGAGCTGCTCTCTAGCAGGTCGCCTCCTAACCTGTACTGGTGCATTTTATTACTCCTTCCCAGGTGCAGGACTCTGCACTTATTCCTGTTGAAACTCAATAGTTTGAACCTTTGAAATAGTTTGAAAGTGTATAGCACTTCTTAGGTAATTTCTTCCTCACTGATAATAAGCCTTCTGCTCAGACACCCACATTTGCTTTTTGTCATCCATTAAAAAGAGGCATGGTCATCTAACAGGTCAATGATGACGTGTGTCCAGGCTCATGAGAGTAGCTGAACCTTCAATTTGAAAAGCTTGTCTCACCGCATTAAGTATGCCAAAAGGGAAAAAAACAACAAAAGCAAAGGATGGTGCTCTTCATACCCTTGTTTAAAAAGAGAAATAAGTAAAGAACATTCCAGGGAAAGTTGGCCCTCATGCTAAATGGTGATTGTGGAATGGCAAGATAAGTGGTTTATCCTTTGGGCTGTTTGATGGTGTGTCAGAAACTGCTATTTTTTAATTATCTTCATCTATCAAATTTTATTATTTATCTCATTTTTCAAAGTAATAAACCATGAAAGAATAAGGGTGTAATACTTACAAGGAGACAGACATATTACTAAGCTTTAATGTTGTATTGAAATATCAGTGCTGTAAAATTAAATGTTGTTAAATCTGCAGTTTTGTTATAGATGAAGAGGACAGAAAACTATCAGTAAGAATACATTATAGAAACAAGAAAAGATTAAAAATTATATTCTGAAATATCTTCAGGCTACACAAAAAGTAAACCTTGTAGGACAAGTATATTTTCATGTATGAGAGCTAATAAAAATGAGCATTCCTTTAGTTTGAATGATCTTGGACTAAAAATAGTACCAGGTTTATAAACACAATACATAATATTTACATAGTGTTTTCTCTGCATCCCTGGCTTGTTATGGCTACTGATATGATTTGGAAGATGTATTGTTTAAAATAGAGACTCTTTGTCGTGGGAAAAAATATACAAGAAATTCTTTCTCTCCCTCAAACTATATAAAACTTTTTTTTAAGAAAAATGAGACCATAGCCATAGAGTAGTAAGAAAACAGAGTATATTTTTTCTTCTCTTTACAAAACTTCATAATGAATAAATTCACTGATAACATATGGATAAGAGTAAGTTCATTGGCATCAGCTAGTGTGCGATAGATTTGTCTAAAAGTATAGGTTATTGAGTCAAAGTTGTTAATGTTTGTTTTTAAAAGGAAGAGAATACTCTGATCAGTTAGTAAGCCCCCCGAAAAAGCTACCTGTTTAACCCTGTGTTCTTATCGGTTTTGGCTAGCCTTTGGTAATCCTGAATCAGTCCACGCTCAGCTTTCAGGTTTTTCAAGCACTTGAGGAAGACAGAGCCCTGTTTTCCACTCAGCCATAAGTGGTTGCATTTATGCTTTAGCTGGATAAAAAAAGGATGCTGATGCTTGCTTCACTCAGAAAGCATTATTTGCTGTGTCAAGTTCTTTCTCCATCCTTTGTGCCTGGAAAAATAAGAATTGTGCTGCTTTTGTATGTTGGTCCTTTTTTCTTTTTTAGTGTTAATACTTCACTTTACTTTTGGAGATCAGACATGGGTGGTTGTGCAGCTGTCTCTTTGAGAAATCTGTTGGCATTCTACAGCTTTTTTCAAAACAAACTTGATCTTTTTCTGGACTTAGTCCAAGGAAAGATAGTTGTTATAAAATGAAACCACATGAAATGCTCTGTTAAAATAAAACGTGAGATTCAAGTGCTTTATGCCAGTGGGGTATTGCAAAATCTATCAGTTTGTCACCCAGAATATGGTTTTTAAGTAATGGTTTGCATTTCTGTTCTGCCTTGGAGACAATCTGTCGTTATTAGTCTGCCATCAGAATCAAGAGTGCGAAAGGTTTGTAATTCTTGACCTTTTTATTCACTCCTCCTATCCCAGCTCCTTTTCTTCCTTTTGTCCGTCCCTTTCTTGCTTTTCTTCTTTCTTGTAACTTTCCGTACAGTGCTGAGAAACCAGGAGATGAGCAGTAGGAGGACAAAGATAGTAATAAGGATAAAGAAATTATTAGTGTGGAGTTTTGGTTGTTTTTTAGGAGAAAAGATAAATCTGATGACAGTGGAAGAGAAGCTTGTCTGGCACCTTACGTGTGCCCACATATGAAAGGTTAGGGGTGAGAGGGTTCTCAAAGGTCCCTCTCTGTGACCCACAGTGGTGATGTACTGTCTCTGACTGAAGCAACACTTTTTTAATGTTCTTCTAGCACTAAAGAATGAAGTTTGGAAGGATTAAAGTTAGATTCTTATCAATTTATCTTCAGAAGCACCTGCTAATTAAAGGAACAAAAAGGAGAGAGCAAAAATCTGCCAGGGCACTTTGTGATAAACTTGATAAGATTACAATCATGAAATTTCGAGCCTGATTTATTGCTGTAAATTTGGAGATGTTGGAGTACAGCTTTCTTCATTTTACCTTTTGGAGTGCTGAAAAGGTAAAACAGTACTAGTAGTGACGTGGTTTGTAGGTTTTGGGGTTGTTTCATGGCAAGAACATGGCGAGGAGTTGGCCTTCAGGTAGCTGACAATAGTGGGTAACCAGTCCTAGGGTTTTATGTTGTTCAGTCAGTGGTAACTCCTGAGAACTGTTGACAAAGTTGTTAAATAGCAGCTTCATAGCCATTCTGGGGAGAACGCTATTTGAAGGGAGGGATGGATGTAGTACAAATCAAAGAAAGATGTTTATGTGTCTATATAAAACATTTTAAATTGATCATATATGATAAAAGGCAGGAAAGTGTTCATGTTTTTGATGCATCTTGCACAACTGGAGTGTGTTTATTACATGAAGTAATACAAGCTGAATTGTTAGTCTTTTCTCGTTGGTCTAAAAACACACTTTCTCCTGAGCAGAAGTTGAAGACAAGTGTTTTTATTATCTCCAACTGTAGAACCACCAGAAATCAGAACGTCACTTTTTATTTCTGCTAATTCTTCTGCTTTATTATTTCATAGGCATTTTTCATTTCAAACAGCCCTGCTATTTTATCATATTGCTGCTTACTGGGAATAGGGGCCAATGAGGCATGTTCTCCAGTCATTTTGGAAGGGCTCACTGAAGCCGCTGTTTTCAGCGTGACTCTGTTTATCGTACCTGGTAGACAGTCTGATGTAAACAACTTCTTTATAGCTGTTCCATGGTTTGTTTGGGCTTTTTGGTCTACCATGCTTCACCCTAAGCTTCTGCATGCAATTTTCTTCCCATTTTCCTTTAATCAAGTCAGAAGAGACAGCATCTGCTGAATGTGAAGTCTCTTCTGAAGCTGAGTATCAGAACTCCCAAAAGATACCAATTAAAAGGGGCACAAAAACTGTCTTTTTCACAGACATGCTACAATAGGATTTCCCATTATGAGTTCTAATTGCTTGGGGTTAAAGTAGCTTTAAAAACATATTTCTTTTTAATAGTGATTGAATTTCATGAAATAAATAGTGTATGGCCTGTGTATGAGATGGTGTTTCTGGAACTAGAATGTCTTAATTACTTGGTGTAGACTACCATGTGATGAAAATATGTAGAGCAAATTGCAAAAGCCTGTAATTACAGAACACTAGTAAACAGATAGTTTTGTTGTGCGTGGATGATGGTAATATAAAAACAAAGTAGAGTTGCATCGCTGAATTAGAATACCAGGTCTTGTAAAAGGAAATGTTGAGGGATGAAAGTACTGTTAAATAGTGTGTGACTATTGTATGTGTCCTTCATTCTTGTCTTCTGCCTGGAAGTGATTCTGAAAGACTGGTGTCTTCTGTTTTCAGAAGGGCTGATTTATGGAAAGGTGGGTTTTTCTGGTGATGGACCCAGAGGAGGAAAAAAAAAAAAAAAGAAAATAAAAAAAGGCTTAGTTGCATTGTTTAGAATAAACAGTGCTTTTGAGGAGGGGCAGGACTTTAATTTTCTAGGGTTTTTTTTTGTTTGTTTTGTGTTTTTTTTTTTTTAAACAGGACTTGATTACAAATATACTCTTTTGGATGTGCATTAAATATTTGTGTGCAATATGTTAGCTTTTGTTTAGGATTTGCTGTAAAGCGATTTCAGATTGATATTTCATAATGGCTTTGAGGAAAATGTAGTGCTCTTTATACAAAATTGTTTTAATAGTATGTCTCTGGAAACAATAGTTTCAGGGTTTTTTATTTTTTATTTTGAACAGGTAATGTCTGTACATGAATTGCAAGCTAGTCTCTAGCAGGGACACCGTGGGAGGATGAATACGGAGGAGCTGGAGCTACTGACTGATTCCAAGTACAGAAACTATGTAGCAGCTGTGGACAAGGCACTGAAGAACTTCGAATACTCCAGTGAATGGGCAGATTTAATATCAGCACTTGGAAAGCTAAACAAGGTATGCCTGGCAGGTGCTCTGGGAAAAGATTCAGGAAGTGACAAACAGTACTGGTGTAAAAATACAGAAGTGCAAAGTTCTAGCAGTCAAATATTCTTTCAAGTATTTTAGCAGTCTGAGCCAAATGTTGGGTGTGTGCAAGGAGCAAACAAATCAAACAAATACCTTTCCAAGACAGACAGTTGAACCCTTTGTAGTTCTATGTAAAGGGAAAAGTTGTTTACATTTTTAGTGGAAATAAACACAGCATCTTTTTTATTATGTTTACTTCTAATGTCATTCAATGTTAATGAAATAGTGTGAAAAATAGTAGCCAGTATAAATATCAGCAATATTTTCATAAAGCATGAGTTATAAAATGGGACTCAAATCGTTCATTGACCAGAGAATGTTACCACTCTGATTCATTTTAACAGTTAGTAAGTTGAATTTGTAATATCATCGTGATCTTTAATAGTAGTTTATAAATCAATACAGATCCTGATATGTGTAAAACTCTTGTTCTAATCAGTCCTATGTGTTTGTAGGGATCTCCAGTCAGGGTCATAGAGTTCCTTTTACACACACACATTTTACCAGTGTGAAGCTTTGCAGAATTTGGCGTAGAAAATTACAGGTCTGAAGCATTTACGTTCTACCCTTCAAACTTTGTGGAAAACCAAGAATGACAGTACAGTTGGCAATGCCAATGGCATAATTTCTTTGTATAAACTCCCATTTCTTCCATTTTTTTCGTTGTAACAGTTCTTGCTGCATGTATATGCAAAGTGAAGGCTATGATGTTGGGAAAGGAAAGTCTAACGATGTAAATACAACTCTGTTCCAGATCGTATAGTTTCAGGCAGTGGTAAAGTTTTGTATGTTGTCTCACTCTGACGGTTTCTTTAAGTTATCCCAAACTCACCACCCAGAGTTTAATAGTCCTCTTTGAGCTACTGACAGCTGATTTTAACAAATGGTGATAGTAATTTTTCTTCTTAAAAGGTTGAGTAAAATGAAATGGACAAGCTGTAAGTAAGGAGTCCATTGCAGGTGAAGTTTTCAATGCCTTGGCAATTCCAGCTATAGCAAGTGTACAAGTGAAAGGCATTGCAAAGAAAAAACTCCACAGTACATCTTAAAAGTTTGCGGTTTTTGCTTGTGTTGTAACCTAGATATGTGTTGTGACTTACTGACAATGTTCAGGAACTCATTTATAAAAAGTGCATTTGGTGTTTAACTTGTTTTGTGCTGTTCTTCCTAATGTGTTGATTTATCAGGTATTACAGAATAATGCGAAGTACCAGGTAGTACCAAAGAAGCTGACTATAGGCAAGCGCTTAGCACAATGTCTTCATCCAGCTTTGCCAGGAGGGGTTCATCGGAAGGCACTTGAAACATATGAGATAATTTTCAAAATCATTGGACCCAAGCGTTTGGCCAAAGATCTTTTCCTCTACAGGTATAATAGTTTCAACAACTCCATTCCAAATGCATAGTTGGGATGCTTTTGTTTTCCTGCATTTTATATTAGTAATACTGCTTTGTTATATAGCAAGACTCAGTCAATTTCTTTCCCTCATGTTACTGGTGCTTGTGTAGTACTCTTCTCACGAATATTGTATATCAGAAGATAAACAGAACACCTAAACTTTTGTTAGGAACCAACTCCAGTGCTAGAAAACCTGGAATTTATTATTTTTTCATTGAAATAAACAAAATTTTGTGCATGTATGTACAGTAATTGAAGTGTTAATGCTTATTTCAATGTATTCACATTACATTTTTCTATTGTAATTTAAGTGGTATTGGAAAAGAATTTGAGTATATTTTATTGCAAGAAACTTTCTCTTCCAAGCAGTCAGAACAGAAAGATTGTCTGTTTTGTTAGAATGGGGGGCAAGTACAAAATTTTTCTCACTGTCAGTTTCTAGAACTGATGACAATGAAAAGGAAGGATAACCTTGAAAAGTAAGTGTAGTGAAAATATACTGATTCCTAAACCTCCAATAGGTTTTTGGTTGGGTGGGGTGGGCAAGACAAGACATGAAGCTATTTATTATATAATGCATAGAGGGATTTGTGCATATGTGTATACACACAGCCACGCTTGGTTCTCGATCTTTATCCCTGGAGATTAAAATTTCATCAGTTTGAGAAATAGTGGAATAAAATAGAACTCTGCTTAGGTAGCAAAGGTGTGTATTAATGGTTGGAAATAAGTTGTATGCCTTAACATCAGCTATTCTGTCTTGCATTGTCAAGATGTTTATATATAGTTACATTTGGTGAGGAGGGGGAGGGGAGTGCCTCAATTCTGTGTTTCTACATGTTTTTAAAGATTCTGTGAACTCGTAGCTTGCGTTTTTGCTTGTGCAGTGATTCACTAGCTGCAATGTCTTGTTAACAATAAGTTCTAGGATAGTGGAAAATGCTACCTTGTGTAATGTAACTAAAAGCCATTGTTACTGGTGCTTGGGAGAAGGCTTGACATTCACATTATGGCATTATCAAAGATTCCAGTATTTTTCATGAAAGCAGAATGACAGTGTCTGAACATCGAATCTTGAAGGATGAGTAGTAGCCTTACAAAGAGAGACTGTGGGGTAGTGTGCTGGTTATTGAACAAAAAGACTTTTTCTGGAAAGAAAAAAAAAAAGAAACCAATTGACAATGGCAAAACGGTAGTTCTTCTAGATAGATAAAGGAAAAAATAATTTTAACAAACAGTTTTGTACTTTGGAAAGTGTTTTTTTTTCCCCCCTGTAACTTGGATAACATTGTATCCACAAAAAAAAATTTTTTTCTTTAAATAATACATTTGTATTAGCTGTATATTAAGACCCTTGTCTCAAACTTACCTGTTTTACTGTTCTTCCATTTTCTTCTTCATGTGCCAGGGATCTTCTAACCTGAATCCTCAGTGATTTTGAAAATTACGTGTTCACGTGCATTTGACTATTGGTACTGTTTGTAATAATTTATGATACTTAGTAGCAATAGCAAAAATGTTTTTAGTGTGTAGGTAATTTGTCCCTAGCTGATCACATTTGCAACTTTCATGAACTTACAGTTACATTCATAGTAAACTCAAAACATACTTCCAATGTTTTCAATCTTTTAAATGCTACGTCATGAACAGTGGGTTTATTGTTAGTTTGAGAATCTGTTTTCACACTGAATTTCTGAAGTAAGTATATACTTTGTTGCTGCTTAGCAGTATAAATGTCTTAAAATTTATCTTTAGGTTACTTGGTAAAGTAAAACATCATTATTTTTTGTTTCTTACAGAAAAGTATTTCTATACATGTGCTCAAATGTTCTCATCCATTTTTGTTTTCTTAATAAGTGCAAAGACAATGTATTTTTAAACACATTTTCCATTATGATGTAGTTCAGCATGGGCAAAATTAACATTTTGTCTTGCAGAGATGCTTCTGGTTTATCATATTTGTTTATTGTTGAAAGACAGAGTCATCTCTGGGCCTTCAGTGCTTGCTATCACAATACTAATAAAGCTCATAATGTTAATCTTGACATACCAGCCTGTCAATCTGGAAGGCAGTCATATTGTGTGGTGGTCTATGCCTGTGCAAAATTCTAAGATATAACCCGATACTTACAACTACACCGGACATGCCTGTAACAGTCTTAAGATATAAATGAAATTGTCTCACATGAGAAGCTTCCTAAAAAAAGATAAATTTTATTTTTCACAGTTCCGGACTATTTCCACTCCTTGCCAATGCCGCTATGTCTGTCAAGCCAACGTTATTGAGTCTGTATGAGATCTATTACCTCCCTTTGGGTAAAACATTGAAACCAGGACTGCAAGGACTGTTAACTGGGATTCTGCCTGGGTTAGAGGAGGGGTCAGAGTATTATGAAAGGTAAGGATAGATGTGTTAATAAGGTGATATGCTTGATTTGTTTGTTTGTTTTTTTTTTTTGCTGCAACTTTTCATTCAATACTTGCATGTGGATTTTTTTTTTTAAGATAGGTAGTATTTAATTTCATCTAGTCATATTAATTGCAATGGAATAGTATGGTAGAAGTTTCTTAACATTAATATGATAAATTAACTGTTAGTTGTTGCTTTTATTGAAAGGGAGTTGACATTAAGTAGACTTACTTTTGTGTTGGTCTATTCTCCCAAGGAACAAGTGATAGGATGAGAGGAAACAGCCTCAAGTTGCGCCAGGGGAGGTTTAGATTGGATATCAGGAAAAATTTCTTCACCAAAAGGGTTTTCAAGCATTGGAACAGGCTGCCCGGGGAAGTGGTTGAGTCACCATCCCTGGAGGTATTTAAAAGATGTATAGATGTGGTGCTTAGGGACATGGTTTAGTGGTGGACTTGGTAGTGTTAGGTTAGCAGTTGGGCTCGATGATCTTAAGGGTTTTTTTCCAACCTAAATGATTCTTGTTATGGATTGAGATCTGTAACATGTTAGGAACATGCTGCTTGTTTCTTTTCCATGGGTTACTCTAAGGTATTTTTTTTTCTATTCCTATTATTCCTGGTCTAAAATACATACCTTAACTGAATTTAAGATCCCAACGAAGCTTCCATCATTAACATTTACTCATTATGGTATCTAAATTGTCATTAAACCACCTATATAAGAGACAGCAATAATCCACATATCTTTACAGGTTATTGCGCTATTTCTAGCAGAGTGGTCTGGGAGGTAATAGCTCTTCTTATCCAGCAAGCCTAAGCCCCAGTTGAGTTATCTTGACCATGGTGTCTGGGGTGCCGGGGTAGAATCTTAACATATTAAAGGATGAAGTTACACTCCAAAGCTTTGAGTTCTTGGAATTGTTCACACGTTTACATATTCTTGATATTTGCAAATTCAGAAGCTAGAATTTTCACGACGTATATGTGAAGAGCAATTTAACGTTGTCTTTTTCTATTTCTGCGTAGGTAGATATGCCCAGGGTAGTTGGCATCACTCCAACAGGGAACAAGGGCTACTCAGCTTGCCTCCTGGGGCCTACAGTAGGGTATAGAGGTGCTGCCACATGAGTGGGGAGAAATGAGGACAAGGGAAGGGATTGCTTGTACTCAAAGAATGTGATATTTTTATGCCCTGTTATTTCCAGAAGTGCTCAGTGCAAGGAATGAGAGGGCAAAAGCCATTTGCTTGATTTTTATTTTTTCAGTAGCTATGCTTTCCTGCTGTCTCTCTGAAACCTCTGTCTGTAGCAACACTTGGCTTTAAGTAGCAGATGAGAAAGTTATTTGGCTCTTTGAACATAAGGAGAAGCTGTGGGCAGGCAGAAGCGTTTTGCAAGCCAGGTTGGCCCACAGGCTTGCTAGTTGGATCACTCTGTTCAGGCTGCATTATAAGGTTCAGTGTATGTTTGGGGCTTCTCTTGGCCTCTCAAAAGAAAAGTTTTGACCTTCCTATAACAATTTATTTTTGTATTTATTAAAATTGGGGGCAGGGGCAAGGGCTGTGACACATGCCCTAATTTAGCTGACTTGATTTTACTGCAGAACAAACACACTGTTGGAGAAGGTTGCCTCAGCAGTGGATCAGTCGGCGTTCTACAGTGCTCTCTGGGGTAGCCTCCTCACAAGTCCCGCAGTTCGCTTGCCTGGGATCACCTATGTCCTCTCCCATTTGAACAGGAAGCTTTCAATGGAGGATCAACTCTACATAATTGGCAGTGACATTGAATTAATGGTAATGTTTTATTGGAACAATGAAGACATTGGTGTTATTTATGTAATAATATACTTTGGGGTGGTTTAAATGTCTTCTCTATCTTTGAACATAACCTTTGAAAAGATAAAAGTGACTGTTTATTGTAGCTCTAGTTAAGCTGATGTTTTTGTGCATAATAAAAGTGTTGGAAAGCTGAGTTAATGTTTCAGAACTGCTTAGGTTTTGTATAGGACTTTCCATTCATGACACACTTCAGTTAAAAGTGGTTGAGTTGTGTTGTATTTTTTGAAAAATAGAGTATTATTTTGTCTTTTAAACTTAAGATATTCATTGGTGATATAGAAAAGCAAAAGCTTAATGTTTGTATAGTTCAGGGAATCTATGTTGATTATATGTTTCCTCAGTGGTGAAACTTTTCATTTTCCTGTTTTATCTTGTTACATTATTCTGAATTTTAAAATAACTTAATTTTGTACATATCACTATTTATAAGCAACTGTTCTTATTTTGTGAGTGTTCTCTTATATCTACCTTCTTAAAAGAATACAGTAAATAACTGTTTTGGGGGGTCTGCCGTTACTTCAGGTGGAAGCAGTAAGCACATCGGTGGAAGATACCAGTGTTTTAGTGCAGAGGAGCACATTGGACCTTATCCTTTTTTGTTTTCCTTTTCACATGAGTCAGGTAGGTTATTAACATGAGACATTAATTGGCAAACTCCTAAATATACTCCACTTCTTGAGTCAGTAGCAGTATTTAGTTGGTCTTTGTTAATGATTTTCTCCAAGCTTGAACAAGCCTCATATGTAAGAGTTTCTCTGTTAGCTTTGGCTATTGTCATGTTGTGATCTTTTTAACTTGATGTGTTAACTTTGAAGGTAACTTTAACTTCTGTATATGTGAACCCAATGTAAATTGTTTGGTCTATGCAGAAGCTTTTAATTTGCTCTAATTTGATGAGAAAACAAATAATCTGTTCATGTGCAAGTTTTTAATTCTCAGTGTTCAAAAGCAGCAAAAGTTAATCCCCTTAGCATAACTGATTCAGAACACCACAGAATTGAAAATTGTTATTGGTTTTGGGTGATCCCACTCTCCTAGCAGTAGTGGGAGATAGACCTTACAACTTCTAGGTAATTTTTTGGGGACTGCATTTATTGTTAGTCACTTTCTGGTTTTAAATAATCCATGATTTATTTTACTCCTGGAGAAAAACTTATGTAAGGTTGATTCTCACCTTGCTGGAAATTATGGAAAACCTGCACTTTCCTGTAAAAAGAACTGTGTTCTTGCTTGTGGAAGTCATTTGTTCACATTTATCAGTTACTGTAGGAATATTTGGAGTGTCTCTCTTTAGACACTAGAATGGTGAAATTATCAATACAGCATTTTTTTAATATTAAGACTTACACAAACATTTAAAATAGCAAGAGGTTTAAAGGTACTGAAAATTTTTCAGTGATTTTTTTACACTGGATTTTAGTTGAATTTGCTTCCAAGGCTTTTGCCTAATAAACAAAATGAAATGTAACAAAAATGAGCTGTTAATGGAGTCAAGTATTTTTGCTGTTCATAAACGGTGCATACTATTACAAAGTGTCTGTTGTAAATAATAATCGTATTTTGGTTTCCTAAGAGTAAGATTGTGTTTTCTTGTACAATTCCAAATTCAGAAATGTCAGAACATTAAATTAACTAGTGCACATTAAGCTGTTCGCATAGGAAAAGAGTTACGTTTCATAGTTAAATTTAATCGTGTTTCTAACTTCTTCAGGCAACACGTCCAGACATGATCAGAATTTTGTCAGCAGCCCTTCATGTAGTACTGCGCAGGGATATGTCACTCAATCGAAGGCTTTATGCATGGCTTCTAGGTAGGTTTGTATTTCATTTCCTTGTTCACTGAAAGTGGAGGAAGGATCATATGTTCATTAGCACTGTTTTGCCATGTTGTGGAGAAAGATTCTTGGAAAAAATGAAATATTTAATTTGTATCATAAGGAAGAAAGGCACTGTCTCTCTCCATGGACATAAAAGATGAAGAATGTCATGCTGGAACTCTTTCCTGTTACATAAATTATTGGTACGTTTTCCTATAGCAGCAATTATGGGCCACGTTCAGGGGTAGAGCCTCATGCACTAGGCCTGTGTAAATAGACACTTAAAGGCAACTTCTGTCTTGCTAAAAACATAAAATGGAAAAAACAGAGAATAGGCGTTATAGAGTGTAAATGGCAGTTAGAACACAACAGCATAGAAGGGATGAAAATAAAAGAATGTTGAAAAATGTTCATATTACATTGATGGAGGCTTGAGTATGCAAACTTTAAGCTTCATTAGATATTTGCATGGTTGAATTAACAAATCGCCAATCGCTTACATTCTCCATGCAACTAGAACATTATTTCAGCGCTTTTCTGGGGTAAAAATTTATCAATGACAAGACGCACACTTTTACTTCTACCAAGTGGCAGAATATCAATATAATACACATTTAATTTTTTTATCTTAAACCAGCGTGTAATCAGAATAGGGTAGCAGAGAATAATAGCTATTTAGAAGACTAACTATTTAGGGAATATTTAGAAAACTAGAAATTAGAAAATTTTAGAAAACATTTACTCTTATTCAGTCTTGTTATTTTAAGGAAGTTAAGCCTGTGGTCACATGAAACTGGCCTGTTACTCTCTAAAACTCATTTCAGTCCACTTTGAGAGAAGTCAGGATCTTTGACATAGGAATTCCTAAGAGTGTCACAGAAACTGGAGACTGAATGGAGACACATAAAGCGGTTTTCCTACTTGAGGGGAAGACTGTGTTATGGTCTGCTGTTACCTTTTTGTTTGGCTTCACAGCTCACCAGCAAGCGCATATGTGCTTCTCGGGCTACCCAGAACCCTTCCCAGCAGCTCTTAAATCTTTCCCAGTTGATAGTTAAGACATCAGAGGCAGGTAGCCTGTGGGTGGTTGGGGAGCAAGGAAGTACGTAGTCAAGGGACATGTGAGATTACTGAAGTTATGAAGGCACAGATGAAGTCAGCAACAGTGTTTTGCATGAGGGGATTGTTTTTGTTGCTGTAGAAATTACAGGGATTTAGAAGATAAATATGACAAAATTCCAGCTTCTTTAGTTAATCATTTCTCGAGACACTGACTTGCAAATTACTCATCTTTTGAAGACAGACAGTGAAATGCACTTTCATGCTACATACCTATATTTTCCAATTTAGGGAAAAATTATTTCCAGATTAAACACTGAACTAATCTTTCATCTAAATTTGGTGGATTAGATATGTCTTTTTGCTGTCATTGAAAAAGATATTTTGTGTATTTAAAGTATCATGCTCCTTTTTTAGTGTGGAACCTTCTTCTACAGCTATTTCATGAGCATAGTCTCCACTGAAAGATAATAAAACTTCAGAAGATAGCTTTACAGTGGCTGTTCCTGATCCTGTTTTGTGAACAGCTAGTGCCTCCATTTGCTATGTATTTGGACAGACCTGGCAATACAGCTTTTTTGCTTGTTTTTCTTTTGACACTGCGCTGCTTTCATATTATCATCATATTCTACTCCTAATATAAAACATTATGAGGGGGGTCAGTTATGTTGGAAGACTCTCTGAAGTCTGGTGGTCTGTATGACATTATGTAATTGTGGTGTTAACTATTCCTTCCTACTGTTTTGTAGCTGGGAGTGGTCTATTAACCTTCTCTAGGCATAAAAGTCACATTGCATCTCTTTAAATCCAGGTTAGCTTAACCATTGTTAACAGTGGTTGTTTTAAATGGCTGCTAAAGGGCATGCATTTTCTCAGGCTTTCCTTCTATTTTTGTTACTTCAGGACAAAAACTGGAAAAACGCTTCTGTGGAATTGGGTGATATCCTGATGGACTTCTTGACTTTTTTTCAATTTATTTTTTTTCCTTAACCCTATTTTTTTGTAGAATAAAAAATTTACTTGGTAAAAGAAAAGATACAAGCTTACAAATCAACGGTCTCTCTCTGTTATGTAATTTTGAATGACAAAATTGATTTTGTGTAATATGACTGATATTCTCTTTAAGTGCCTTAGTCATGTCAGCATCTTTTGGTGATCATTTCTTTATATTTAAAATACTGAATTTTGTGTTCTCATAATATTAATATTGAAATATTTTTATGGGAGAGGTTTTTTTGAAGACACTCTAGGACTATGTGGTTCGTGCAGTGTTTGTAAACATTTGTTTCTTTTGTACAAGAAGTAATTTGGTTAATAGTGTTGCATAAAACTGAAGTTAGTAATTTGTGTGCAAACTGCTTGCATGGAAGTATCACTTAGTTTCCTGTATTAAACTCTATAAAATCATCTTTCTCTTGCCAACATTAATTGGACTTCATCTTGGTAAGTTATCAGTGCTAGTGTGTTGATTTCTAGTTTAAAGAAATTGGCAAAATATTCTATTAAGAGACAAATACTAATTTGCCTTGTCTTTTGTTTGCTTGAAGGTTTTGATAACAATGGTGCCCTCATAGGACCCAGAAGTACAAGGCACAGCAATCCCGAGGAGCATGCCACTTACTATTTCAACACCTTCTCTAAGGAGATGTTAGTCCAGGTAGCTATACGATGTGTTATTGTGGCATATATCTTCATAAATCAAAGTTGCTGTATCTTTGTCTTTTGACTTGCGATTTCAATGTGACCATGTAATTTCTGTCTTTTTGTGGTTGTGTCCTACTCTTCTAAAACCTTCTTAGTGGAAAAATGAAGATTTGAGATAATGTGTTTCTTTAGAGAAATAGTATGATCAGGACAAATATTAGATTTCTCTCTCTTCTCATCCACAATGAATGTAGCATACTTGGAAGATATTTGGCTATGAGCCCAGAACACTGGAGCCTGTTCTTTCATTAAACAGAATTGAAGAATTCTCTTCTACTTCTATAGATATGGAAACTGCTCTGTGTCTTGGGAATCGGAAAAATTTGATCAGATAGTACTCAGAAGGTCTGAGTAAGAAGGGTCTTCCTCTCCTCTAGGCAAAGGGAACATCTTTTCTGCTGTCCATTGGCAGTCAGGAATAGTTGAGTAAATTGGCAGTCATACTATTTGATCCTTAAAGCCTTGCTAAGTGAGCTGAGATCACCTGGTCTCAGGAGCTGTGCTCCTTCTCTTGCAGTAATTAAAGTATACAGATGTCTTTTAAGATGCTGTGAGTCTGATCTTGATATCAGGAAGACATTTTATTGCTAAGGCAAATTGATAAGGTCAGGATTTTTCTGATATTCAGTCAGAATTGCAGTGCTATATATGGGAATGAGAGTGGGGATTCCAATATTAGTAGCTGACACAAGAATATTTAGCTCATCACAACTTAAAAGCTGATATCCAGCACAGAGCTAGCACTTTCAGTTTTATCTGAAGGTAATGAGATCTGCTGTTCTACTGATGAGGAAGAGACCCAAGAATTCCAGTGCAGCAAGGACCTCGTTAGCGCTCTTTCACCCGTCTCTTGTCACCCTTCTGCCTCCCATGGCAGATGATTCAGAAATTATCCAAGTGTAGAGGAGACACCTGATTGAGATACAGTTTCACATGTACCTTCTATACAAAATGTGGTGAGCTTTTAGCAACGTTTAGGCATTTGTTAATAGGTTGTGCTCTTCCTTTTAAATCTGTCCATTTTTCTAGCTTAGTGTCATTAAAGCTTTTCTCTCTGAAAAGACTAACAACAGTGTAGAGCTGATGTAGTAAAGTTGATTTTTTTTTTTTTTTTGGTAGCAGGCACTACTGCTACAGTAGAACGGAGAGTGGCCAATTTTTATAACTGGGATAATTCACTTTTTTTGCTTTAAAATTTTTTACAGACATTAAAATCAGTGGCTTGCTCTACATAATACAAATTGCATATGCCTTCTAAAACCATTTGCTGTCTTTTGAAAGGCTTCAAAAGCATTGCTCCTTTCTGCCTTCTTCCCTACCAGTCTCTTTGTGTGTTCTATTATCCGATCCACTCCCATCTTATTCATTGATACAATGTACTGAAAATTCTGACCTTCTAAAGGCATATTCAAGTACAGAAGATTTTTCTTTCAGGATACTGGCTGATAATACTTGGTTTATACAGATAGCACGGTCGAACCTGTTTTCCTGCCTCTCTTCTTTCCCATCTATCTTCTTTCTCTTCTTTGTCCTCATTTTTTAGAAGCTGTAAAAGAAACAAACTAGTTTTGACTCAGCAAAGCCAGCCACAGAGAGAAAACTAAGCAAAATGTGTGGCAATTTCATTGGGCTTTTTTTAATTCTGCAGCTCATTCCCTAAACTGCTTTAGTATAGAAACTTGGTTTTGCCATTTGTTTTGAAGTTGTCATTGCGATGTGGTCAACTTAATCAAGAAAGTTTTTTGCCACATAGGTGGATATATCCTAGATGGACAGATTATTTATTAAGCCCTTGATATCTAGATGCCTTACTTTCTCAAACAATTCCTTCATCACTTTTCATGTCTTCTCTTTTATTCTCAGGAAATTTTGAGTTGGTATCTGTTTATAATATTTTATTTTGACTTTAAGTATATACAAGTTACCAAGTTCTGTTCCATAGAAATATTCTCATAGGCAAAGTTGAGAGAATACTTAAGCATGGAGGGAATGAGCTGCCATGAGATGAAATAGTGGTCTCCACTACTGAGAACTTTTCCTTTATGTACAGCTTTTATTGCATCTTTCTTTCAAAAACTGTTTTCTGGGTTTTTTTTGTTTTCCTGATATGCTTTTGCTCTTTTGTAGGCAATGGTTGGAATATTACAAGTTAATGGGCATGGAGAAGAAAGCACATTAATGCAAGACTTAAAGCCTTTTCGAATTCTTATCAGTTTGCTGGATAAGCCTGAACTAGGTAATTTTCATATTACTTCTAGTCTTTAATTTGTTTTACGTGTTTTTGCTTTGAGAATTTTTCTCTCTTGTCAGTAAATTGAAAAAGCTGTATTCTTACTACTGGCAGGTTAGCTAGATTTCTTAGATCTTGCAAGCTAATAATTTAATGTATTCATTAGATTTACCTTTTACCAAATGCAATTTCTTCTACTTTCAACACAGGAAATAGTAAGTTAAAGTCATAGAGAGAACTGACTGCATGCTGGAAGAAATGCAGATTGAATCTTTTCCATTTCTTTAACCAAATAGTGACTTTCATGATTGTAAATCTCCACTCTTGCTGTTGGGAATAATCTGTTCTTACTTCTAATGTATACATGGAGATGACTGATATTAACAAGAAGACAATTATTTTTTTTTTTTCAGAAGAATTTATTCAGGGGAAGCAAGTACTTTTTTTTTGTGGGTGGTTTGTTTGGGGTTTTTTTGCTTTTCTTTGTTTGGTTCTTTTTAATTTTCCTTTCCCGTGTTTAAAATGTTTAAATGCACTTTTTAGCACATGAGTGCAGAGGACTATGGGACGAAAGTAGATGAGGCAAAAGTATTTACAGCAATTAATTGGATATCCTGCCTTTTTCTTTGGAATAACAGTTTTGGAGGTGACTGAAAACATCAAAATAATCTTTCAAGTCTATCCTAAGATTTGGGGGCAGGATAATAAAAGTGTAAAAATACAACAATTAAAGAGTACAACTTGAAAGGAAGTGGTTAAGAAAGACCACAAAGAACAAATTATCTGACAAGAATTTGTCAACTTCCTGGTAATTTGTGATTTCTGGGGGTCAGTCTAAATTTTCAGAGGCAATGTGTGCATTAAGATTCCATGAAGTAAGCAGAGCTGTGAGGATTCTTTCAGCAAACTGAGATGCAAGAAGCTAATAGGTTTTCTACTTAGTGCATTCTCACTGAAGTCAGCTCAGTGAGGCTTGGACAAAGCATGAAAAAGCAAAGGGTCTTTCAAGCAGGATCACTTTGTGAATATTTTCAAAATAAGTTTGGGGTTTTTTTCCTTCAAGTGCAAGATTTAGCTCAAATCTGAAGGAGGAACTATTTCAAAAAGTATCCTGCAGACTATATCTGGAATTAAAGAAAACCTGCCTCAAATTAAAAGGAAGGAAGATGCTCAAAATATTTTACCTTGTATTATGGAAGATACTCAAAATATTTTACCTCGTATTTGCATTTAAATATTTGAGTATATTTTCCATATGATAACAGCTTGAGCTAGCTTATGGGTGGGTATTTGAAACTGTTTGTGACTACATGGATTCCTGATCGAAGGTAGCTTTCAACCATTTACATGTTACTGAGCTGAGCTAATAATCCCTCAAAGAGTGTGTGTTGGCTTGAAGATGGGCTGTACTGATGTGACAGCATAGCTTTTGAACGAGGTATGTTTGTATCCAGCCATCATTGTACACACATTGTATGGGAAAAGAACTCTGCTTGTGCTTTGTGTATTTCCAGGCATTACAATTGCCTGTGTATTTCTGGAATGCAAAAAAACCTTCTGAAATTGAGATAGTTTATGAAATCAAACAGAAGGAATTTTGTGGTTTCAGTGACCATAGCAAGCTAATGATTTGAATAGTTTTCAGATGTGGACTGTTAGCAGTGCTATAATGCATAAGACTCTGCTGTTTTTTTTCCATAGGCCCTGCCATCCTAGAGGATGTATTGATTGAAGTGTTTCGAACGTTATATACACAGTGCAAAGCAGAACTGGAGCTTCAGGCAGAACCTTCTTTCAACAAAGATCACACACAGCTAAGCAGGTGAATAATGATGTAATGTATTTTGTATTAAACAATGTATCTCTTTTTGTTGCTGAAACCATGACTGTGAAGCCTCTGAGACTGTGACCTCCTTTCTTCATGATACAGGATCCATTGACATTAATTGCAACTTCTGTGTTCAATGCAAAGGTCTGAAAGGCTATGGCTTTTTTTGTTAAATATTTAGCATACGTTTTATTCTTTATCTATGACAAAAATGCTTGCTTGATACAGCTGGAAGTCAGTATGTCAATGGTATAGATTAGTTGTGGCATTCTTTACATCTATGTTCTTCAAAAACAAACAAACAAAAAAACAAAACAAAAAAAACAAACCCACACCAAAACTGATGACCTTTCTTGTAGAGTAAAAATGAAGAGTGCTACAAGACAGCCAGGGAGGGGGATAAAAACAGTTCCAACATTTGAGTTGAATATCTTAAAAGGTGGAGAGAAGAGGGAAGTTCAAAGCTGAGGGGGAGAAACAACTATAGGAATGATCATGGGAAAACAGATCTATTAAAAATGTGGTTAGAAGACAAATACTAAAGAAAGGATAGAGAAGAAACCTAGCAACTGTGAGAAGACATTGATATGAGGAGCCTGCCAGTATACTGAGCCCTAGAGCAACAACTGCTGTAGGGATGAGGAGAGGATAATTTGTCAGTGTTAACTGGCAGTGGGTAAACTCATGGTGATGTGCAGTTACATAACTCAGAAACTAAGTGTAAAAATATAAAATGTTCCTTTTATTTTCTTTCAGCAAACTGAGAGAAAACAAGAAAACAGCAGAGTTGATTAAAACTGCCAATCTTCTCTTTAATTCCTTTGAGCCTTATTATATGTGGGATTACATTGCTCGTTGGTTTGAAGAATGTTGTAGGTAGGTTATAATACTTTATCTCTGTATGTGTAAAGTTGAAGTTGACTTTTATTTTATAAGCTTTTTTTTCTTCAAAGAAATTAGTCTGTAAGTCTTTTTCTTCCCCATCCCTTTACCTTTGATCTTTTGGCCAATTTCAATCAGATGTGATTGGTGGTCTCAGCAATGTGAGTTCTCACAAGCTCAATGTCTGGATAAAATCAAGAGACAAAATTAGCACCTCTGCTGATGGGAAGACTCCAGAGTGGTCTCAAAGCTAGTTTGGTTTGTTCTGTCCAGTACAGGATTACTCATTGGGTGTCTAGTGAACATACAGCTTTACCAAGAGTGACTTGTGGAATGTGTTGTCTTTTGCTCTGCTCTTTTAGGGAAGAAAAAGTATGGAAGTTTTGTACATGGCAAGGAGGACTGCAGGAAGGACCATAGTAAATAAGGGAGAACTGAAAATATTAACAGGAGGGAGGGGGACCAAGGGAACACAGGAGAGCAGGGATTGTTGCTGTGGCAAGGGATAGATGATGTAGGGATTTCAAAAGAAATTTGAGGAAAATTTTATTTCATTGCTTATGAAATAGCTTAACAATGTATTAAGATACATGGACACTAAGTTGTCTATGAGCCAACAGTGTGCTGTCATAAGTAAAGAAAACTGTATCTTGGACTACATTAGGGGAGCGTGGTCAGCAGGTGAAAGGAAGTTATTTTTCCTTTCACTTAGTGTTTCTAAGGTCACATGTGGAATATTGTGTCCAGCTTTGGGCACCCTGCTTGAGGAGGAGTGTTGAGAAACTGAAGAGGCTCTAGTAGAGGACTGCTAAGATGGTCATAGGACACTGCATGGGAGGTTGAGGTAGGCGAGTTTGGTTTAGCCTGGCAAAGAGGGGGCTCGAATAGCAGCCTGTCACTTCCTGAAGGGCATTTACAAAGTTGATACAGCTGTACTTTTGGTAATGGCTAATGGTAAAACAAGGGACAGCAACAAGTATTGGCTCAGGGGTTCAGGTTGGACTTTTGGGAAAACTTTGCCAGGAACATAGTACAGCAGTGGAACAGGTTAGGCTGTGGAGCTTGCTTGGGAGTTTTCCAGGACTCTGACAGACAAAGCTGTGGATGAATTTATCTAGCATTGTTAGCAGTCCTGCTCAGTGTGAGAGGTTGGACTAGGTGAAATCCCTTCCAACATGTCTGCGACTTAATTTTTGTGTATTAGACTGAATTGCTAAAGTAAAGAAAGCAGTCTACAACCAGCGAACAAGGAGGTGAGAATTTCTCTACATATAAGTAGGTGTTACTGTAAGCATGGATACCAAATTGCCTTATTAATAAATAAATGGAATCTGGAGAATGTTTTCTGATTTTTTTTTTGGTTTTCTACATGAGCTGCTGTGTTAAAAAGATATACCATTAAGTGAAAACATAACCAGCTGATTTTAAACCATGAATTTGTCAGTTATCTTTATATCATCTAGTCTGATTGCTAAATCACAGTTATTACTTCTAAAGCAATTTAGATATCCCTCTGAATTTGTCTTAGGCTTTTTCTAAAATTAAGATTTTAAAAATCCTTTAAAAGTCCTTTAAAAATAGGATTTCTTATATGTACTGTTTTCTCCCATCCAAGTTTTGCTCACTGCTATTGAGCCTTCTCACAAGGCTATTTTAGATACGGGACTCAGCGAGTTGAATTCAAGTCATCCTTTATGAGGTATTACAGTTGAACAAATCTGTGAGTAATTTATGTAATGGTAGATCTTTCTGGGTAGGAGCACAGAATGTGAAAAAGAATTCGTGTTACGACTTACCCAAAGGGACCATTTCACTGAACTGTAACACAGGCTGCTAGTTTTACGAGGAGAATTATCTGTTGTTAGAGATATACAGTAACCCAGTGGAGGTGTGGGTTAAGTAGAGTGCTACTTTTCAAATGTAGGTTACTGACAGAATGCAATTTAAATATTATTTTTTAAATCTTTTAAAAATCTTTTGATAAATACTTACTGCCACTGTTTCAGACTTGGTTTCTGTAATGCTTCTATTATTTTAAATAAACCCTTTTTTCAGTCCTGGCATATATGTTCATGAACCCTTTCAAAACAGAAGGAAAGGATTAGCGTAGCTAACTATTAGTGAAAATGTGACACTGCCCTCACCACCACCCCTTGCAGAATAATGTTCATACTATTGTCAGATTGCAACATGATTTCACAGGGGATTCTGTTCCATTTTACTTCACTCAGCAACAAAACTAATCAGATTATGAATTCTTGTCAGTAGTAAAGCAATGCGGTCAGCTGAAGTTGAAGTGGACGTTTAGAAGAGCTTGTTTTGTTTTCCTCTTGCACAATTTTGAAGCTTTGTGGGCCTTTTATTTCACTTTTGATTGTCTTTATCTCAAGTGCTTAATGCCTTGGATTTAGATCTCTTCAAAATTACTATGCTTCCAGTAACACTATCCCTTAATTCTATTATTGGTGCCCGTGCTCACACTAGTAAATATTGCTGTATATGTTGGAGTCACAAATGCAATTTTCTGTAGCCTGAATTCCCTTATTTTATGAATGAAGACTGGTTTACAGTGAAAGGCTGGTTGCTGCCTTTTCTGAAAGCATGTGATGGGGCCAAATGAGCTGCTTAACAGTAAAAATGAGAGATTGCTTATTTGTTTATAGGGATTATCCCTGATGCATACAGCTTTGCATTAAGTTACAGAAACACGGTCAATGTAAGGGGAAGGGAGAAATATTGTGAAACCCTGTTTGAATTTTGCAGGAGGACATTACATGCCAGACTTCAAACTGGGCCTGGAGGTGGTAGTGAGCAATCTGAGTTACCCCTGACAAATTTCTGCTTGTTAGTGGATTTTTTGTTGGATATAGTTTCTTTGGTAAGAATTGCTTTATTCATTGCTAATACTGGGATTCTGTATATTTATAGTCTACAGAAATACTATATCTGCTCTATTAATTGTTTTTCCTGAAAATATGTTGCCATAAATTGGTGGACACCTTTAGAAGAAGTTTTGGGTTCATTGTATGATTCTTGATGGACTGGTTGGGTATAACCAAAGTGGGTTTTGTGATGCTTATACTTGAAAATTTTTGTCTGTCCTTAATTTCTTTTCTCTAAAACTACACTGTATTTGTTACAAGTACAGTCTTTTGTAGTTTGATATGCTAGTTTAGATGTGCAGCTTTCTTTTAAGGCTCTTTTAAATGTCATGAT
This sequence comes from Nyctibius grandis, assembly GCF_013368605.1. Lineage (NCBI taxonomy): Eukaryota > Metazoa > Chordata > Aves > Nyctibiiformes > Nyctibiidae > Nyctibius > Nyctibius grandis. The sequence goes on along the minus strand of NC_090658.1, from coordinate 92,565,797 downwards.
AAGATGTATCTTCTTTTTCTGTTGGCATTGCTTAATGTAGCAAAGACTGTTGGAACTGTTTTTTCTTTACCTGTCTTTCCTCAATTCTTTGCTTTCTCATTTCAAAGCCTACTAGAAGTATGAGAGTGCTGTGTCAGGTATGGCAATCAGCCTGTTTTCCCTTTAGTTCTTAATAACTTGATTATCTTTCATTCTTAAACTTTTATATTAAGGTTATTAAAATAATACTAGTACCATTCTTTAGCCTTATTGTTGTGTTTTGCAATGTGTTTGTTGTGTAATGAACAAGATGTAAAATTCTGAAAAAAAGCTAAATATATTTCTATTTGTTGGTTACCTAAGTATAAAGTTAATTTTGTAGGTTTTTTTTAAGTAAAGCATGTATTTCTTATTTTTGGATATTAAGTTATTATTTTTCCTTTTTCCATGTTCCATATGTTTAGAACACAGTTAAGCAAATTATAGGTACCACTGTACAGAAGATAACTTTCAGGGTGGAATTTGGTGTTACAATTAATGAGTTTTACTATTACTTTGTTAGGAGACTTACATTGAAATACAGACAGAACACTTGCCCCAGCTGTTGCTCAGGATGATTTCTGCATTGACAAGCCATCTTCATACTTTGCACTTGTCCGAGCTTACTGATTCTCTCAGGCTTTGCTCAAAGATCCTTAGTAAGGTTCAACCTCCATTGCTGTCTGCTGGTACAGATGGTATCCTGCAGCTTCCTAGTGGACACAGCAGCTCCATCAAAGAATGGGAAAATAAAAAGGTAACTGATTATGTTTTGCAGCATCTTGGAAAAATACTTTTTGTGTGAAAAGGAAAAGTGGGCTTTCTAAGTCTGTGCTGAATGACTTACAAGTCTTTGATTAGAATTAGTTTAATATACAACAATACATGTGAAACTTGAATTGTCAAAAGAAATTATAATTGTACTTCATTGTGGTAAAAATGCTTGATTCTTAAGGGTCTTTGTCTAGATTTCTTATTATACATATATAAATCACTTCAGAATCAGGGCCTCAGAATAAACTAATTAACTGAGGTTTGAAGTTGTAATGCACTTCAAGAATCTGATCATGTAGAATAACTGGACTCAAGAGTTCTCCATTTTGGTCATGTATTGGGCATATGTAAATTCTCCTCTCACCCAATTTGTGCGTATCAGATTAGTAACCATCAGGTATTTTACTGTCACTGTTAAGTTCTTAGAATCATTTAATGAAGAAATAGAAGAAATAGAAGAAACAAACCAGCCAGCAGCTCTCTCTTTCTCTTTTAACATTGTCTAGTTTGGTCTACGTAACCATGGCTCTGTAAGGTATGTTAAATGACATACCCTGAAATCCTTGTTCTCCAGCTAAAGAAACTAGAGAAACATCATAGAATAATTTAGGTTAGAAGTGACAGTTGCAGGTCATTGCTCAAAGCAGGGTTGATTTCAAAGTTAGATTCTACTTTAGAGCTAGGTCAGGTCACTGAGGATCATATCCAGCTTAGTTTTGAATATCTCCAAGGATGAAGATTCCACAACTTATGTCTACAGATTGTTTGCTTGCACTGTTATTTAATCAGAATTTCCATTGTTGCAGCTTGTGTTTGTTGCCTCTTGTTCTTTCACTGTGAATTTCTGAGCATACCTCCATCTTTTGAACTACCCAATGGGAAGTCAGACAGCAACAAAGGCACCTTTTCCCCCTCCAGAACTCTTAGCATTCTTTCTTTAAGACTGAGCAAATCCAACTTCCTGAGCTTTCCTTCAATGTCAGGTGCTTCTGTGGTGGCCTTCCACTGGACTTACTCAGTACATCAATGTTTGATTTGTACTAATGAGTGCAAACGTGGACACAGTATTCCAGATGTGGTCTTAAAACTGCTGAGCAGGGAGGACTAATCACTTCCCTTGACTTTCTGACTATACTTTTGCTAGTACAGTCCTGTATGTGGTTGTCCTTCTTCACCAGAAGGGTCCACTTCTGAGTCATGTTCACCTTCTCCATTAGGACTCCAACATCCTTTATGCAGGATCCTGTCTTTATTCTTTCTAGCCAGCTGATACCTGCCAGGTTTTGTTCTTTTGCTTTTTTTTTTTTTTTTTAGTAAAGCCTGTTTTGATTGAATGGTGTTGTCCTTTGAACCTTCAATGGCTTTTTTTCTTTCATTAACAATGGACTCATATGTGCCCATGGCTTCTGTTAAGAGATAGTGAAGTTAATTACCATGTTTCTGATCTCTTTTACATTGTATTTTATACGCCAAGATCACCCTTTATGTCTTTCCAAGCTTTTCGTACGTATTAACACAAGAGACAATGAAAGCTATTTTAAAAAAAAAAATTAAATTTCATTCTTACTCCATCTCTGGTAAAGCAAGTTAAAAAAAAAAATTAAATTTCATTCTTACTCCATCTCTGGTAAAGCAAGATGTAATTCTCCATATATAATGCTGTCTCTGCTTTTATTTATTCATGAAAAAGTTATTTAGGTTTTTAGATTATGCTCAAATTCTGTATTTAAGATGGCTAGTGATTAGGATGTCAGACAGCAGGACAACTTCTGGGCCTGTTAGATCTCAGGCAACATCTGCCATCACCAGTTAGATAGCTAGATAAGTATGTGTTTACTCCCACTGATCCATGCATTTCTGTTTAAGTTGTTTTCCTATTCACCTCACATTCTCACCAGGAAGAAGACTGTGCTACCAGTTACCAACAAGACTGTAGGGGGTTAGAGCAGCCCAGAAAGTGGCTATGGGTTCTTTTTGAGTAGAAATAATTAATCAGATTTGTGCATATTCTGAACTAATGAGGAATTAAGGTGTGCAATGAGTCATGAAGAACTGTTGTTGCTGGAGCAACCCTTCTTTCTTGTTTCTAGGAGATGCTTTTTTTTCATTCTAGTTGCAAATGGTTAGTAGTTTTTAAATGAAAGTTTATTTCTTCTTTTATAATTATAACTTTGTATTTGAAAGTAATCCCCAACTTCCAAATCTCAGGATTGGTATATAGAAAGAAAGGTGCTAGTTAGTTAAAGCTGTACCATATATACATCTATTAAAATAATTTAATATCTAATATGATTATTTACTTGTACAGGGGGAACTTCAAAAGCATATTCAGAGAAGTGTACACTTTTTCGTACTCTCTCAAGTCTTCCCATTCTTCTTGGCTGACATCTCCGTCTTGTCCCCTTTGCCTGCAGGTGTTTTTTACTCCTATATGACTGCAGCATTTTCTGATTACAGATACATATCTTCTCCTTTTGTAGAACATGCTAAAATCTAAAGCATTAAAAGAATCTTGCTAGCTGAAGTGACCATAAGCAACATAGTTCAATGTCCTGCTTCCTGCTGGAAGTGAGGGATTTTCTTTGATGTATGAATATTTTGGTTTATGATGCTGTATAAATTAATAATACCTGTGCCTATGCATTTTGGCATCTTTTCATAAAGAGCAGATGATTATGATATGAAGAAAATGTTAAAAGCAATAATACTTAAAGTATTTTACTTGATAAACAATGGTGGGGTTTTTTTATAGTTAGCTTGTTCTGGCAAGCTTACTCAAACACCATCATTTTGCATAAAATGTATTTATATGAATAAATTTAAAACTGGAATAAAGTTGTTGCTTTCAATTGGAGAAGCAAATAAATATTTTCTCACTAGGACCTGAATAACCCATTCTGAACAATCATTAAGCTTTTATCTCACTCAGGTGCCATCAGTTTCACTTGAAAATCCCAATGATGTGTTTGAAGATGGTGAAAATCCTCCAAGCAGTCGATCATCAGAAAGTGGATTCACTGAGTTTGTACAATACCAGGCAGATACAACTGATGACATTGATAGAGCACTGAATGAAGGTCACGGTGCACCTGGCATTCCTATTATTGGTAGCACATCCTCAGAGACTGAGACAGCATCAACTGTGGGATCTGAGGAAACCATTGTACAGCCTCCTTCCATAATGACACAGGGGACAGCAACTCGAAGTGGGAAAACAATCCAAAAGACTGCAATGCAGTGCTGTTTGGAGTATGTCCAACAGTTTTTAACCAGATTTATCAACCTGTACATCATTCAGAGTAATTCCCTGTCTCAGCCCTTAGGGGCAGAGCTTCCAGTAGACCCCACTAGAGAGCAAGGACAGACCACAAAATGGGACAGAGAATCACAAGTTGATGCTAAGGTGAAGAAAACAAATAAGAAAAAAACACCGAAAGAATACCTTCCTGCCTTTATTGCTGCTTGTCAGCTGTATCTTGAATGTTCTAGCTTTCCCGTTTACATTGCTGAAGGAAATCGTACTTCAGAAGTACATCCTGGGAAGCCTGAAGTTGGTAAGCTGCACTCTTCTTTGTTCTTTGCTTTAATTTTTTTTTTTATTAAAGTAATAGTATTCATGCTTTGCATGTGTTGCTGTTTGCTGTTCCTCTCAGAAATGTCAGTTTCCTTCTGTATCAATTGGTTTGCTTTTTGAAAACTAAACTATTTTCTCATAGATTTTAAGAATATTGCTGGCATGAGATTTGACACTAATTAATATTGAGGTGACAAATAGAAATCATGCAAACTGAAGCCTGAGAGCAGAATCTAGATTTTTTAGATGTTCCTCTTTACTGTAATGAATCGACAATGTTTTCTTTGTCATATTTTATAATAGCCACAGCTTTTTGTTCTTATCCACAGCTTTCAAAATCTGTTAAAGGCTAAGCGGTGGGCACTGCATGGAGATAAATGGTTTTTTGGCTTTTGGAAACAAGCATCTTAATTTAACATGACTGCTTCTTCTATTCTTGTAGTCTTTAAGGTGTGTTGTGTATGTCTTCGTTACACAGCCAGGAGCAAAGCATATCTTTGACTTTGTGAGATCCAGACATATCAAATATTTATGTCAGTTGAAGGCAACTTGGTTATAGCTGTTTATTAATTAAGGATATTGCAATGCTAAAGAGATGCTACCTTTCGTAAAGATCTAGCACAGGATATTTGTGTTTCTATAGCATGACCCTGAAAGATGTGATTTTAAAAAATTTATTAGTTTTTTCCAAACACTAGCAGCCGACAAATGAGTGTTGTGGCAGAAGACTAAAAATATTTTAAAAATCAGCTGTTTGCTTATTACTTTTCTGTGGATATGGCACCTGAGATTTTCACTGCCTTGTAAACTCCAAAGCAGAAAGCCTGTAGAGCTTGCGTAGTACGTGCTTCATATGAAGGCAATGATTCTAGGAATCCTTTTCACTTTGTTAAATGTCTTGGATTTGCATTGCTTGTTCTTCATCTGAACCTTCCCATTTGTGATGTAGCATTTGCAGTCTATTAAACGGTGTGACTTTGAGGAAAAAGCATAAATTGTAGGTGATTGAAATCAATGGGAAGGACATTGTTTCAGATGTAAATGTCTGTTGTACAGAACAGCAGGGTAGATGGGAATAGCGATGGGAATGGGGCTGCGTAGCTGTCCTGGGAGTCCTGCTTCCCAGAACAGAGAATGCTGGTGGAACAGAGAATGGAGAATGGGAGAAGTTAGTTACCGTAATTCGCACACCAGCCTTTTCTTCATCTGTTGATATGGTGTTTTACTGGAGAAGAGGCTGGTTTTATTATTGAAGTGTTCCTAAATTTGGAACATTTTTGATGGGTTGCATTAGTGATGTGACCCAAGTGCCTTTAATCCACGGTGAGAGTCATCAGTCTTTTTATTTGAAGGAGACAAATTAATCTGATATTGCTAGAATGTAACTGTGCTTAAATTTTGCTGTATGCTTAATTTCTCAGATAAATGCATGCTGTTTTTAATTGAAGAAATTAAAAAGGGAACTGAGTCAAGCTCAGAATAATGTTTATATCTGTAAACTCTAGAATGTTATGTGGAATTGTTGTGTATACTTAGGCTCCAGTTTACATTGCAAAATTAACTGTTGTGGATATAAATTAGAAATTGCATCGTCCTTCTCTTAATTCTAAATAGATGCTTTATTTGTGCCTATTAAATAACACTTCTTCACTTGTGTCTGATTCTAGAAGCATTTGCCTATTTTAGTAAGACAATTAATACAGTCCTTTTGAAGTTTTAAGAAAAATTACTTTGGTACCTCTAAAATAAAAGGGTGCATTATTCACTTGGAGAGTTGATTGTGAACTTCAGAGAAAGACACTTGCATTATCAGGCCAGTGTATGTTATTAAGTGATGGGACACTAAGAAGGGGGAAACATCTGCCTACAGTGAAAGCTGAGTATGATCTAATAGGATCAAGTTTCTGCCACCCAAAACATCAATTTTCACAGATAATTTTACTTTTAAAGTGTTGCCAGGAAAGTCTCTATATTTTTTGTCAGTTTAAACTTAGTTTATGTATGTAAATAATAGATGTAAATAATTCTGTAAATATCTTATAATATCTATATAATATGTAATATATAGAATATTTTATATGTATATAAAATACTACAAAATTATTCCAGACTACAAACTACAGTGTTAAGACTTGATTGCTGGTCAAGAATTTCTGAAGGAGTAAAGTGAATGAAAGGTTGTGCAAACTACTAAAAGTCCAGTTTTGTCTAAAACATGAAATTGCGTGGATGCATTTCCATAAAATTTATTTTTCTCTTCCTTGTTCAAATTTTCCTATTTATTTTTGGTTACTAAATGTTTGAAGTGATACAGTATTGACTCTTACTTAGATTATTTTAAAGATACTTCTTTATGTATATCTATCTTTCTACCATATACATTTTCCTGGACCCATACAACAGGCAGGTTGAAATATGAAAGGTAAAGGACAATTGTGCATATTGTTATGGAATATAAGAGGCAAAATTAATAATATTTAAAATTATTAAATTAATGTATCATCTGTGATTTTTATTTCAGACTATGAACAAGTACAGCCTCCGCTGTGGCTACAGACTTTAATGAATGCTTGCAAGCAAGGAAGCGATTTCAGTGTTCAGGGTGTTACTATTTCCCTTGTGATGGACTTGGTTGGATTGACTCAATCTGTTGCTCTTGTTACTGGAGAAAATCTGAACAGTGTGGAAACTGCTCAGCCCCTTAGCCCTAACCAGGGAAGAGTGGCTGTGGTCATCAGACCTCCTCTTACTGAGGGCAATCTGAGATACATGGCTGAAAAGACAGATTTCTTCAAGGTACAATCAGTATGTCATTGCTGTTTTCTTTAGACTTCTTTTCCTGGTTGGTGAAGACTGAGGCTTGGCCACCTTACCACCCTTGGTCTGGTAAACCAAATTCTCTTGCTGATTATTTGGATAACAGTTGTAACTTGTGTTAGACTCTAAATGAAAATACATAGTAAGTTTTCCCACTGTGATTGTCTTAACTGACTACTTGGGTGAAAGTCTTTGTTTGAATGAATATTTTTAAAATATGAATAAAACCTAATTGAATAGCATCGTTAATTAGCAAAGATATGAAACTGCAATGTTCGTAATGTAGGACTCTGGTAAACCACGATCTCTGCATTTGTATAATTTATGTAAGAAATCATTTACAAAAGATGATCATCAGCAGGGTATATTACATAGTTAATTATATTATGTAGTTAATTATGTTTCAATGAAAATTTATTTCTGGAGGTGCCTGTGAGTTCTGACTCCTAATGGGAATTTTTTATGTAGTAAGTTATTGAAATGTTTCAAACAGTTCCTTATGTTCATGCAAACAAAAAAGAACAGTTTTATAGATTGCCTGTTGGTCATATGGTGTCATCAGATGTGACGTCTCCCATCATTGCATGGAGCTCAACATAGTCTAGAGCAAAACAAGGCATGATACTCATTCATTTGTGTCTCTTGCAACTTTTATTTTCATGTACAAAGCATATAGCTTTAACTCTTTGGGACCAGTTGGGTGATGGAACTCCTCAGCATCATCAGAAGAGTGTGGAGCTTTTCTACCAGCTGCACAACCTTGTTCCATCTTCTAGCATTTGTGAAGATGTCATTAGTCAGCAGCTGACTCACAAAGACAAGGCAAGTTCTTCATATATTTGCTAAAAGATGAATTAAGTATATGTTTATAACTACAGAAATATATTTAGAAAAAGGACTTGGTGCTTCGGAGGATGGCATAAATAACTTCATCATTGAAAAAACGTTGCCTTACATTGATTGTTTCAAACATTAAAAATACTCTTATCTTTTTTACTTGCATGCAGAACATGAGATGTGTCCACCCTCTGACACTGCCACCCTCTTTCCTATATTCCCACTCACAAGAACCCTTAACCTTATGTCTGTAGTAGTTGAGCCCTGTTTTCATGACATCTTGGGGTTTCACAAACCTATGAAAAGTGTCTGTAATGGCAGTAATTGAATATAGATTTTTCTGGATTCCATTCCAGTTGTCCTAACCACACGTCTTCCCCTGTACAGCTCCATCAAATTTAAGCACGCTTTCTTTTGCCATGTCCTAACCATCTGTAGTTCAGTCCTCTGGTGTGCTCCTTCCTATTTCATCTAATTCTTGCATCTTGTCTAATAATTTGTCCTACTATAGCATCTAGACTTTCTGCTTCCTTTCCTCCACAGAACCTGGAGAGGAGCAACAGCCAGGTTGTCATCACTATGTCTCTGTTGCTTTTCTTGATAGTGGGGTCGGATTGCTTCTTTCTTGAGTCATGTGTGATCCCCTTTATCTGTCTATCCTTTTGCTTTCTCTTTTCTCTCTCTCTCAGCTGAGGTGTCCGTAATGCCTTTCTCTTTGTGTCACCACCTTCTTTTTACAGTTTGAGATCTGTTTTCAATTTCTTTCCCTTTCTGTGAAATGCATCCTTATGAGTGCTGCATTTGATATTATTTGCTGCCTCAGCCTTAATTCCCTTTCTCTTTTAAGCAGCAGTGAACTGGGGAATTTTTTTGTCTGTCTGACAGCTTTTATATATTATCTGATTCTGGCTCTTTTTGTAAGAGTTAATGTAAATATAAGAGAAAAGAGCAGCTTGTAATTAGTAAGAATTTATTTTATTTCCAGGTCCCAAGAGCTGTGCTCTACATTTCTGAGCTCCATCTTCTGACACTTGTCTCGGTTAATGATTTCCTGCTGAAGTGTTTCTTTGAGATTCTTTTCCCCTCTTGGGAAGCAGAGGAATTGCAATAACTAGATACTTTCAATGAAGAGAATTCTGTACAATTCTTCTCCAATCTCATGCAGCCACTCTCTTCTCTACTTATTTGTCCTTAAAAGATTGAAATTCTGAGCATTTCTGCCATGTTTACCAGTTCTAGAGGGCAACTAGTAAACTGCTTTAACAGTAATTGCTGGTTTTCTGTGCATCTGTGTCTTTGTGGGAAATGTGCTTGCCTACTCTGCTCTGACTGCCATGGCAGCTGGGTTGTGAGTTGTCTGTGCATTTCTTTACATGGGAGAATGTACTCTTCTGTCTCATGTCAAAAGCCATGGACTATAATTTGAGCAGAACCTCTCGAGTGATCAGAGAGCTGCTTCTTTGCCTCTGATAACTGTTTGGTTTGTTGTTATTACTTTGTCACTTGTACTGTCTCCTGTTCTGCTACCACAGTGTATAACATTTGCTTGTGACCCAACTTGGTGGATCTCTCCCATTCTTTATTGCTGCTCAAAGGCCTCTTGTCTCACTGCTGGCTGTTTTTTTTGAAGTGGTCTTGGCTATCCTATTGATTACTTCTGTTTTGCTATCAGTTTAGCTAATACAAGTAAAGTAGAATTTTCAAAATCTTTTGAAGCTGACAGATATTCAGATTTTTGACAAATGGTGTTTCTTTTAGGTCTGTGATGAGCCTCTGTAGTTCCATGCTGGACAAAGGGGGCTTTTCAGCATTTGGCAACAGACTTATGTAGGAGACTCTCTCTTATCAAAACCAACACTCTACTTCCTGATACATAAAGCACATGCTTAGCTTTTACGATTGTTAGTAGGAGTTCTACTTGTCATCACAGGTACTCTGCTATCTCTCCCTCCCCCCTCAATATGTGTTTCAGGTAGAGGTGTCAATTTGACATTTGAGTTGAGGCCTTTGTAGTGGTTTAAATTTTAGATATATGAACTGCTTTCACAGCCCCAACAGAATGAATGATAGCGAATTACTTGCTTACACGCTCTGGCAGCTCATGGTTGTGTGACTTCAGAAGCAGTTACCTTCTTGCCTTTCTACCAGAAAGTAACCAAGTCAACAAAAAGTGAATGTGAGCTAGTCTGTCAATCACTGCAGTTCATAGCTTGGCATATTGATAAAACTGCTGATGATTGTCATAGAATCATAGAATTGTTTTGGTTGGAAAGGACCTTTAAGATCATTGAGTCCAACCATTAACTTAACACTACCAAGTCCACCACTAAACAATATCCCTAAGCACCACATCTACTCATCTTTTAAATACCTCCAGGGATGGTGACTCCACCACTTCCCTGGGCAGCCTGTTCCACTGCTTGATAACCCTTTCCGTAAATAAATTTTTCCTAATACCCAATCTAAACCTCCCCTGGTGCAACTTGAGGCTGTTTCCTCTTGTCGTATCCCTCGTCACCTGGGAGAAGAGACTTAACACCCATCTCGCTACAACCTCCTTTCAGGTACTTGTAGACAGCAATAAGGTCTCTCCTGAGCCTCCTTTTCTCTGGACTGAACAGCCCCAGTTCCCTCAGCTGCTCCTCATAAGACTTGTTCTGCAGACCCTTCACCAGCTTCATTGCCCTTCTTTGGACTCGCTCCAGCACCTTGATGTCTTTCCTGTAGTGAGGGGCCCAAAACTGAACACAGTATTCGAGGTGCAGCCTCACCAGTGCCAAGTAAAGGGGGACGATCACTTCCCTAGTCCTGCTGGCCACACTATTTCTGATACAAGCCAGGATGCTGTTGGCCTTTTTGGCCACCTGGGCACACTGCTGGCTCATGTTCAGCTGGCCATTGGTCAAGACCCCCAGGTCCTTTTCCACCAGGCAGCTTTCCAGCCACTCTTCCCCAAGCCTGTAGCAGTGCATGGGGTTGTTGTGCCCCTGACACTTGGCCTTGTTGAACCTCATACAGTTGGCCTCAGCCCATCGATCCAGGCTGTTCAGATCCCTTTGCAGAGCCTTCCTACCCTCAAGCAGATCAACACTCCCACCCAACTTGGTGTCATCTGCGAACTTACTGAGGGTGCACTCAATACCTTCGTGCTGATCATCGATAAAGATATTGAACAAAACTGGCCCCAGTACTGAGCCCTGGGGAACACCATTTGTGATTCATTATGATTTATAATTCCACTTATTAGGCTGGTCTGTGAACTGCTGTGACTGTGGATGTGGCACTCATTTCTGCCAACCTCACTGTGAAAACAGTAATTTCTTACATCTTCCCAGCATGGATTGCAAGAGCTTGCATGGAGTCATCTGTATATGTTTGAGAATTGTTATTTTCACTCTTTATTCAGCAGATGTTAGTGAATTTTTTTGTGTAACTGTATATATTTTGCAGCAGTGTTGTGTTTTTTTTTCTTTTTCCCTGTGAGAAGCTTTTTTTTCTAAATATATTTGATGTTTGCTTCACTTTCGAGAATGCTGCTGTTTCTTTTGGTTTTTTTTGTTTGTCTGATATAATCTGCCTTGTGTCCTTTCTGTAATTTTCAGTTTTTATAGGTTTTACTTAAAATTTCCATTATTGTGGCAGATATTGGTTGTATTAGCTGTTGCAAAGCTTCTTAAGCTGTGTGTTGTAAATTAAGTCTGAAAGTATGCCAGATTGTCACAATGGTATTAACAGTTTTTAGCTTGGTCTCATTTTAATTAGAGGTGAATATACCTACTGTTCATTCCCTATAAGCACATATTTTTAAGAACAAACAAGTGAAAATCTTTGTCATCTTATCTCTGCTTATCATTTAGTAATTTGGTTTAAGCCCTGATTGTATTTGAAAGTAATTTTGGTGCTTTGTTCAGCATAACTGTCCTGATTACTGTGCTCTGTTTGCTCACCCCTACAATGGCTTAGTAGCTTCCTTCTCGCTTGGGTAAAACTGTTTTTAATAGATGTACCCATGTATTTGTATCATAGCATGGAATTTACTATTGTTTACAGCCTTGCTGGAATAACTCTTTGTCTTGATCAGTCACACTAAAGAGATAAAGGCATAAAAATTGTTACTTTAATACCATTTTCACCATTAAATATTCTGCATATTATTATTAGTCATTAGAAGTCATTTGGGCAGTAAGTATGTCCTATTTGTCCAAATAAAACTCTTAAGTCCTAGAGCAAAATTTGGCATGTTAGTGATGAACTCTATCTACCTCATATCTAGCTAGAGAATTCTTATGTCTCTTTCGAGCCAACTTACTTTCATTCCCTTATTTCCATGGATACTGTATTTAATTCCGTCATTCCAGACACGATCTCTAAAAATTTCTCTTCTCTCTCTGCCTCTATATGCTTGAGTTTTCATATTGAAATGCTTGTATGTTTCTTCCTGCTGTCTCTTCATGATCTTTTTTAGTGCCTTGATACATATAAACTCACTGAAAACAGAGCTGTGCAACTTGTGCAAGTAAAATAAGTATTGTTCAAGCTATCACATTAAGTATTTAAAACTTTTTCAAGCTAAACTTTGAAACTAAGGCAGCCAAGATCAAGATGGGTGAGAATCCTTTCATGTTACTAAATTGTTTGCAGAGACCTGTTGTTGCCTATTACTGTTTTTAATGTTAGAAAATAGGATTTGAATGCATAGTCAAAAAAGTTAATTTTAATAATTTCATTATACATTTTAAGCTGCTGTATACCTCTTTTTTTCCAGTTCTTATCAGCGGCTGTTGTATTCTGATAATCTAACTTATAATTTGGTCCACAGAAAGTAAGAATGGAAGCTCATGCAAAGTTTGCAGTGCTATGGCATCTCACCCGTGACCTTCATATTAACAAGTCGTCTTCCTTTGGCCGTACCTTTGACAGGTTGGTGACTGCAAGCATGACTTAGTTTTAATAATTTTGCTTCAAAATCTTTAACTACATCATAGTGACAGCATAGAGTGTTGAGAAATTGGAGAACTACAGTGTAACTGTGAGAGCAAGAAAGGCAGACAAGAAAGGAATTCATGTTAGACAAAAGTGTTTTCACAATGATGATTATGTAAGCTGTAAATGTTTCTGGTAGCTGTAGAGTAACTCAGGAATGGTCACAAGATTCATTGACTATCACTGTGGTTAAAATATTTCTGTATATTGAACGTAGTATCTGAGTTCTTGCTGTGATTTGGTAAAAACAAAAGCAGCAGAGAGAAGTCAACCCAGAATTGAATTATATGAAAATGGAAAGTAACAGTAAAGCTAAGAAAACTTAAGAACAAAATTGCAAGTAAGCACAAAGATATGAAAGGGGTTTTTTTGTTTAATCTGTGTGTTTTGTGTAAGATGTCATTTATGGCAAGCAGCAGAGGCTTTCTGGTTCGCATTCTCGTATCAGATGACCTTCTTAGAAAAAACCTAAATGATCAAGACCTGAACTAGTCTTGTCTTCCTCGGCTAGCATAAATTTTTTGAAAAAGTGCTTATTTAGATTTTCTAATGGATACTTGGCTGTAGGAAGCGGAGTAAAAAGGTTATTTCTTTGGCTTGATACTGTCACTCATTGCAGAAGCGGTGATAAATTCTGTACATACAGCTAAGAGCTTATGAACGTGTACTACTGGAGGACATAAAACAGTCGGTAAAATTCAGAGTCAAATATATATATTGTTTTCCACCAAGTCTGGAAAGGATTCTAAAGGCTAAAAGTACTCGGAGAAGAAAATAATGACAGTAGGAAGTGCTGAATTGTCAAATATATTTCTTCTCTGGGTTCTTGAAGAAAAGATCTTTGAATAAGTTATCTTCTCTTTTCCATGCATCTGTGTGAATTGGTTTTTAAAGTTTTATCTTTTTGTACTGCAGTAGCACTTAGTAGGCAACCACAGCTTGTTATGCTATTAGCTGTGCAAATCCTTGAACTGACTATACAACTGCTACCGCTAGATATAACAGTAGCAGTTGTATAGTCAGTATATCTAGCTATCTTAACTGAGTTTATTACTGGCGCTTCCTGGCCATTTCTTCATTAGGCTACAGTAAAATATAAAACTTCAGGTTGCAAAGTTTGGATTCCAAAGAAAGTACTGTTTTACATGGAGAAGACACTGGAGTATATACTGACATGTTGAAATTTATCATATATCAGATTAAAATGGGATTATTCTGCAAGTTGTGTAGAATGTGTTAGGTTCATTTTTCTTTCTGTTCTAGATCTTTGTTTATCATGCTGGACAGCCTTAATAGCTTGGATGGTTCTACATGGTCAGTGGGACAAGCCTGGTTAAATCAAGTGCTTCAAAGACATGATATTGCAAGGGTTCTTGAACCTTTGCTCCTACTGCTCCTCCATCCAAAAACTCAGCGAGTGTCTGTTCAGCGAGTACAGGCTGAATGTTACTGGACTAAATCTCCCTATCACCCTGAAGAAGAAAATGAAAAGCACTTTATGCAGAAGTTTAGCTGTGCTGATGGTATGTACGCAAGAAGACTGTAGGAAGTTCCTTATTTAATATCTTTATTTGTTATTTACATGCAACATGAAAAACGTAGTAGAAATTTTTGAGGGTGACTTGCAAAACAAAGTGCTGGAATAGCTACTGCTTATATCTGCATTTGTGCATGTTTTTTTCTAATTCAGGTCTGCGTGTCCCAAGTATCGTTGAAGTTTTATTGTTCTCAAATTAAGATGATGCAAGTATTTTAATGCAGAGCATTTTCTTATGTCTTACTGAGCTTCAGTAGAACTTAAGAATATGGCTTGAAGTTTAACCAAGAAATGAAATGCTCTTGTGAGTTAGGACCACTGACATGGGGCTGGCTGAAAACATACTGATAAGGTTTGAAGGTGTTTGTATGTATTGTGTGATTTTAGTAATGTACTAATGATTCTTTTTTATGAAAACACAAGCAGATAAAACTACATAAGGTTTCACAAGGGAATTATGTTGTTTTGCTAAGGTCTACTGCTAAAGTAATCTTGCTTTGGTTATGTGAATGTGTGTCGTTTGCATATTAACGTTGGGGCTTTTTTCGTGCTGTAAAGTGGAAAGACACTATTTATCATGCCTTTATAATTTATCCGGATCAGGATGAGGAGGGTGATGAGGCCTTCTACAGGCAGCTGAGAGCAGTCTCACAATTACAGGGCCTGGTTGTCGTGGGGGATTTCAACTACCCTGATATTTGCTGGGAGGCCTACTCAGCCAGCCATCCTCAGTCCAGGAGGTTCCTCCAGTGCATTGATGATAACTTTCTGATGCAAATGGTGGATGAGCCAACTAGGAGAGGAGCGCTGCTGGATCTTATCCTTACTAACAAGGAGGGTCTGGTTGAAGAGGTGAAGGCTGAGGGCAGCCTTGGTTGTAGCGACCATGAGATGGTAGAGTTCAGGATCTCATGTGGCAGGACCAGAACAGCTAGCAGAATCACAACCCTGGACTTCAGGAGGGCCAACTTTGGCCTTTTCAAGCAATTGCTAGGGGAAATCCCATGGGACAGGGTACTAGAAGGTAAGGGGGCCCAAGATAGTTGGTTAGCATTCAAGGACTGCTTCTTCCGAGCTCAAGATCAGAGCATCCCCGCAGGTAGGAAGTCAAGGAAGGGTACCAGGAGACCTGCATGGTTAAACAGGGAACTGCTGGGCAAACTCAAGTGGAAGAAGAGGGTGTACAGATCATGGAAGGAGGGGCTGGCCACTTGGGAGGAATATAAGTCTGTTGTCAGAGGATGTGGGGAGGCAACTAGGAAAGCTAAGGCCTCCTTGGAATTAAACCTTGCAAGAGAGGTCAAGGACAACAGAAAGGGCTTCTTCAAATACCTTGCAGGTAAAGCCAACACTAGAGGCAATGTAGGCCCACTGATGAATGAGGTGGGGGTCCTGGAGACAGAGGATAAAAAGAAGGCGGAGTTACTGAATGCCTTCTTTGCCTCGGTCTCTACTGCTGGAGGCTGTCCTGAGGAGCCCCAGACCCCTGAGGCCCCAGAAGAAGTCAGGATAGAGGAGGACTCTGTCTTGGTTGATGAGGGCTGGGTCAGGGACCAATTAAGCAATCTGGACGTCCATAAATCCATGGGCCCTGATGGGATGCACCCGCGGGTGCTGAGGGAGCTGGCGGAAGTCATTGCTAGGCCACTCTCCATCATCTTTACTAAGTCGTGGGCAACGGGAGAGGTGCCTGAGGACTGGAGGAAAGCAAATGTCACTCCAGTCTTCAAAAAGGGCAAGAAGGAGGACCCGGGTAACTATAGACCGCTCAGCCTCACCTCCATCCCCGGAAAGGTGATGGAACAACTTGTCCTTGGTGCTGTCTCTAGGCACATCAAGGATAGGGGGATCATTAGGGGCACTCAGCATGGCTTCACCAAGGGGAAGTCATGCTTAACCAACTTGATAGCCTTTTATGAGGATGTTACCCGGTGGATAGATGATGGTAAAGCTGTGGATGTGGTCTATCTTGATTTCAGTAAAGCTTTTGACACGGTCTCCCACAGCATCCTCGCAGCTAAACTGGGGAAGTGTGGTCTGGATGATCGGGTAGTGAGGTAGATTGTAAACTGGCTGAAGGAAAGAAGCCAGAGAGTGGTGGTCAATGGGACAGAGTCCAGTTGGAGGTCTGTGTCTAGCGGAGTCCCTCAAGGGTCAGTGCTGGGACCAGTTCTATTCAATATATTCATTAATGACTTGGATGAGGGAATAGAGTGCGCTGTCAGCAAGTTCGCTGATGACACAAAACTGGGAGGAGTGGCTGACACAACGGAAGGCTGCACAGCCATTCAGAGAGACCTGGACAGGCTGGAGAGTTGGGCGGGGAGTAATTTAATGAAATATAATAAGGGCAAGTGTAGAGTCCTGCATCTGGGCAAGAACAACCCCATGTACCAGTACAAGTTGGGGGCAGACCTGTTGGAGTCCAGTGTAGGGGAAAGGGACCTGGGGTTCCTAGTGGACAACAGGATGACCATGAGCCAGCAGTGTGCCCTTGTGGCCAAGAAGGCCAATGGCATCCTGGGGTGGATTAGAAGGGGTGTGGTTAGCAGGTCAAGAGAGGTTCTCCTCCCCCTCTACTCTGCCCTGGTGAGGCCGCATCTGGAATATTGTGTCCAGTTCTGGGCCCCTCAGTTTAAGAAGGACAGGGAACTGCTAGAGAGAGTCCAGCGCAGAGCCACGAAGATGATTAAGGGAGTGGAACATCTCCCTTATGAGGAGAGGCTGAGGTAGCTGGGTCTCTTTAGCTTAGAGAAGAGGAGACTGAGGGGTGACCTCATTAATGTTTATAAATATGTAAAGGGCAAGTGTCATGAGGATGGAGCCAGGCTCTTCTCAGTGACATCCCTTGACAGGACAAGGGGCAATGGGTGCAAGCTGGAACACAGGAGGCTCCACATAAATATGAGGAAAAACTTCTTTACGGTGAGGGTGACCGAACACTGGAACAGGCTGCCCTGAGAGGTTGTGGAGTCTCCTTCTCTGGAGACATTCAAAACCCGCCTGGACGCGTTCCTGTGTGATATGGTCTAGGTAATCCTGCTCCGGCAGGGGGATTGGACTAGATGATCTTTCGAGGTCCCTTCCAATCCCTAACTTTCTGTGATTCTGTGATTCTGTGATTTGAAGTCTCGATAATAGTTTAAATTATAAATTTTAATTCTAAACTCTTATTCTGAAGAACAAAATATTATGTGTATATAATTTTTTGTGTTTTTCTTTAAGCATTTTCTCATGTGCCTGTAAGCCAAGAACAACTTATTATACCTAAGGAAGTCAATGAAAAACAACTTGCTATGGATGAAATGGAGAACTTCAGCCTGACTGTCAACCCGCTGAGTGACAGGCTTTCCTTGTTAAGTACTAGCAGTGAGACCATACCAATGGTTGTGTCTGATTTTGACCTTCCAGACCATCAGGTTGAAATACTGCAGAGTTCTGACTCTGGCTGTTCTCAGTCATCTGCTGGAGACAACATCAGTTATGAAGTGGAAACAGAAAGCCTGAGTGCTCAAGATAGTTCTCAGACTCTGAGAGAAGACTCGCCTGATGAAATTGTGCAACAAGTGGTTACAGATCTTATATGCAAAGTTGTAAGTGGTCTTGGAGAAGAGGCTGAACCAGTTAAATATAGTCTACTCTCTGAGGACAGTTCATGTAAATTCAGTCCTTTGGATAACTCTGTAGAGGTGACAAAAAGTGAAGATCAAAATATTCAAAGTAGCCAGAGTAGTTTGCTTAGTAATGACAGCTCCCAATTGCTATCAGCCTCAACTGAGACTGGACTTGAGAGCTTAAGAGATGAAATTTCAAGAAATAACTCTTCACCCTGTATTGCAGAAAGCCAGCAATCCCTCTCTGATCTCACTCTTGCTTCCACTGAATCGAAGTCCAGAAAGCGAAGCCACAGTAGTATTCAGTTCAGCTTCAAAGGAAAGCTACCAGAAAAAATGTCAGAAAAAGAAACAATAGTTAAAGAGGCTGGTAAGCAACCAGGTGCAAAACCGAAGGTGAAAATAGCCAAAAAGAAAGATGAAGAGAAGAAGAAAGCACAAACAGAAAAGCTTAAACAAACAAACGTCTTCTTTAGTGATGGTCTTGACTTAGAAAACTGGTACAGTTGTGGAGAAGGAGAAATTTCAGAAATAGAAAGTGATGTGGGGTCCCCAGGAATGCGAAAATCTCCCAACTTTAATATCCATCCATTGTATCAACATGTGCTGCTTTATCTCCAGCTGTATGACTCTTCAAGGACATTGTATGCTTTTTCTGCAATTAAAGCAATTCTGAAAACAAATCCTTCAGCTTTTGTAAGTGCAATCTCCACTACCAGTGTCAACAATGCATACACTCCTCAGCTTTCATTGCTCCAGAATCTTCTAGCCAGGCATCGAATATCTGTTATGGGCAAGGATTTCTATAGTCACATCCCAGTTGATTCTAACCATAACTTTCGGAGCTCTATGTACATAGAAATTCTTATCTCCTTGTGTTTATACTATATGCGGAGCCACTATCCAACTCATGTTAAAGTAACCTCACAAGATCTAATAGGAAACCGTAATATGCAAATGATGAGTATAGAAATTCTGACACTACTCTTTGCTGAGTTGGCAAAAGTGATAGAAAGCTCTGCAAAGGGCTTTCCTAGTTTTATTTCAGACATGTTGTCCAAGTGCAAGGTTCAGAAGGTGATCCTGCATTGTCTGCTGTCTTCTATCTTCAGTGCACAGAAATGGCACAGTGAAAAGATGGCTGGAAAAAACATAGTGGCTGTAGAAGAAGGTTTCTCTGAAGACAGCCTTATAAATTTTTCTGAAGATGAATTTGACAATGGTAGTACTCTGCAGTCACAGCTTTTAAAAGTACTTCAACGGCTGATTGTGCTTGAACACAGAGTAATGACTGTGCCTGAGGAAAATGAAACAGGCTTTGACTTTGTCATAACAGACTTGGAGCACGTCGGTCCCCAGCAGCCGATGACTTCTCTTCAGTATTTACATTCACAGCCAATAACCTGCCAAGGCATGTTTCTTTGTGCAGTGATACGAGCTTTACACCAGCACTGTGCCTGTAAAATGCATCCCCAGTGGATTGGCCTTATCACTTCTACGTTGCCTTACATGGGAAAAGTTCTTCAGAGGGTTGTTGTTTCAGTGACTCTTCAGCTCTGCAGGAACTTGGATAACTTAATTCAGCAGTATAAATATGAAACAGGATTATCTGATAATAGGTATGTGTATGTAGAGGTCTATAATCTTTTTAAGCAGATTTGATTGTGTTGAATTACTTTACAACCAGATTAACCCATTTAAAAAAAATGAATCTCTTATTTTAGGCCTCTCTGGATGGCATCAGTCACTCCCCCAGATATGGTTCTTACTTTATTAGAAGGGATCACAACAATAATTCATTACTGCCTCCTGGATCCATCTACGCAGTATCATCAGGTAAACTTATCTGGGTGTCTTGAGAGGTTCCTGTGCAGTACATGTCAAATTAAGGACTGTGATTATATTAGCAGATATGAAGATCTGAGTGGGAAAAATACAAATATGTTGTCTTAGCTATAAGTATGTTTTTTATTGATAATTTACACGTTTCAAACAGAAAAACAGTTTTCTACTAATTATACTTTTAAAAGAGTAGTCTTATATTTTTATGTTTGTTTGTTTTGGTTTGGTTTTTTTGGGTTTTGGGGCATTTTATGTTACCCTGAAATAAATAAAGTAGGAATCCCTTAACTTTCAGACTTCTAAAATGCCACTTTTTAGAACTAGCTTTATTTAGCGGAACTTCCCAGACTGATGCCCATCCTGTTACTTTCTGGCTGGACTGTGTTCATCTTGCAATATGTCAAAACATTCTCTTTCTGCTCCTTCTGTATCTTCAGAATTTGTCTTTTTAGTCAAGCAGTATTTTTAGATCTGATGTTCTGAGCATAGTCTCTGTTAAGAATTTGACCTAGATTCTGCAAGAAAATTTTTGTCCTGCTCTCTCTGCAATCTTGTTTTTGCTATTTTTTTTTTGTTCTTATACCGCTTTCCCTTCCGTTCATTCAAAAGTAACTGAAAAGTGTTTATTGTCTGTGCAAGTAAATAATTTTGCTTAGAGTATTAGTTAGACTTCAAATTTTGAAATAATTGTTTTGCAATGGTATAGGCAGATTGCTACAAAATTGATAGCTATAGACATGAGGCCTCACATGTTCAGAATACATTTGATATTGTACAATGAGTCAAAAGATTCTTTAACTATTATTTTTAATAGAATCAAAACCTGTATGTACTGTAAGAATTATTGAAAAACTGTTTTGGAAAAGAGTTAAAGTTGAAAGCTTCCATGTCTGTTAAGTCTGAATTTACACTATTTTACTTATGCTATTTATGTAGGTATTTAATGCTCTTCCTCCTCTTTCCCCTTCAAATCCACTAGCTTTTGGTTAATGTAGATCAGAAGCACTTGATTGAAGCACGCAATGGGATCCTATCCATCTTGCATATGATCATGTCTTCTGTGACTTTGCTGTGGAGCATCCTTCACCTTGCAGATTCTTCAGAAAAAACTGCTGCTGCTGCTGCTGCATCCATTACCACTATTAACCTTGGGTCAACAAAGGTCAGAATATTAGGGATAATATTGTTAAGTTGTTCATTAATACCTTTGTCAAACTAAATCCAGTTCCCTTCCCTTAAATGTAAATTGAGTTTTAATACCTTTGCCCTCATCTATTCACCCACTCCACAAACAAGGCTTTTATAAATGAGTATTGAATCTGCTTTTAAACTTGAGTGTATCAATTCAAGACGTCTCACCTCTTTGCTTTCTACAAAGAAGATTAAATCCGCCCTGAAAAAATTTAAGCCACCCTTTTACGCCTCAAAAGACATAAAATATTAGTGTAAAATCATAATAAAAGAGAACTCTTCTCTTAAAACATCTAGTACTCAGACACTTACGAACTAGTTCCTTTATTCATTCAATTCCCATAGAGTGATGTCACTGTGCATGGAGAAACATCATAGCAGATAGCAAGGCAGTAATAGTAAAGAAGAGAACCTGAGAAGGGGTCAAATAGGACTATACTGAGAATGCTGCCAAGCCATCTTTTTGGAAGGAGTTCAAACTTATACGTCACATTATTAAACAGGAAATTGTCATTTAAATTCGAGATGTTTTAAAATAAATTTTCTCAGTTAATTTGAATACAACCAGATACTGTTTGTGATGCGGCTGTCTTACATCCTTTTCAACTTTTGTCATTTGGATTGAAGGTATAAAAAAAATAACTTATCTAAGACTCCATGTCTTTGCACAGACAGCATCCATGGTCATATTTGTGCTGCCCACAGGGTTTCCTGCTCACTGAAAGGAAGGGGGTCTGCACTTGTTGATGGCCTATAATATTATGCTGCTTCTGTGGAAAAAGGATAAGCTTTTGTACTCCAGTTAAACATTGACTCTTATGTACACCCCAACTTTTCTTTAATTTGCCCAAATCCATAGTATTCAAAAGAGCATTCAACATGTCCTGTATATGAAAAAGTCCAGTCTGATTTGAGCTTGTTCAGTGTAGTATCAGAATAGGTTATTTTACTTTTTCACGTCATTGCTTTCGGGTAATGCTTTTGTAGCTGCTTTTGTGATAGTTACCATCCATGTATGGCGTTATAACTAGCTGTTTTGAACATAATGCTGAGGTGCTTATCTAAAGGTGTAAATGTTCTGTTTCCACATTTCAGAATTTGCGGCAACAGATTCTCGAACTTTTGGGTCCAATTTCAATGAATCATGGTGTTCACTTCATGGCTGCTATTGCGTTTGTATGGAATGAAAGGAGGCAAAATAAAAATACTTCTAGGACAAAGGTATGTTTATACTACAGTGGTCACTTCAAATAGTGGTAATAGCTTTGAGTGATTTAGAAGCAGTAAGGAGAAAATTCAGACATTCCAGTGAAAAATACATAGTATGAAATATGGAGAATATTCATATTATATTTCTAATTAGCAGCTGTACTGTCAGGGAGCTACCAGTTTATTTGAGAGTGGGATAATCTTCCTGAATTCTTCAGGAAAAGAGTAAGTGATTCTAAGTCTCTAGATGAACTGTTAGTTGCTAACATTTCAATCCAATGAGGCAAGCCGCCTTAATTTTGGCGTAGGCATTGTCTGTGATGATAATCCGTGACATACATTTGATTCTTTTAGGTTATCCCTACAGCAGGTGAAGAACAACTTCTACTGGTCGAGCTAGTTCGCTCTATCAGTGTTATGAGGACGGAAACTGTTATACAAACAGTGAAAGAAGTTTTAAAGCAGCCTCCAGCCATAGCAAAGGACAAGGTATGAAAACTGTAGAGATGCTATTGATTTATTTAACGCCCTCTTACTGAAGCTTAGAACACTGACGATACGGATACTTCATTCACAAAGCTGAGCCAGTACAGTGTGAAAATTTTCACTATATCTAATAGATGGATGAACTTTTGGAGGGAAGTCGTACCTCCTTAAGTCATTACCATTTACTGAACTACTTCAGAATGCTGTTTACTGCTTCTCTACAGGACACTGTTTTGTGGGGATAGGTTGCTTATGTTAGGGAAACAGGTGCATACTCTAACATCGGGTTGATTTTTTTTTTTAAGGTGGGAAAGGGAAGTGGGGAAAAGAGGGAATTAAAAAAAAAGAAAAGAGAATAATAGCTTCATAAACAGATGCCTAAATGAACATTTGTAATATCCTGTTAATGAATTAAGCTATACCTTCAGACACTGCAGTAACATTATAGCATTGTCTGTTTTGCCCTGGCACATGAGGAAAAAAAGTCACTTTCTTCTTGATGACACAAGTGTTTCATATCTTTTTATAGAAACATCTTTCACTGGAAGTCTGCATGTTGCAGTTTTTCTATTCTTATACTCAAAGGTAAGATAAGAAGCTAAATTTTATTTGTCATCCAGAAGCAGGTGGGCAATTTGAATATTTTACATCTTTTTATAATCCCTACGATGAGAAATAGCCTGTGTAATATAAATTGTGGAAAAAGAATGTTTTTTAACTCTAGGTATCATAAAAAGAAAGGGATTTATTTTGTGAGTTCCCTAGTTCTGCATCACCTTTCTTCCCCCACCTAAAAATCCTGCAGGAAATCTGCACCCTGCCCAAGGAAAGCTGATCTTAATTGTACTGTAACTCTTCGGTACCACTCCAACCTTGGACTGGAAAGCATGTCTTTTGAGTACACTGTTCTTCTGCCTTCCTCCCTTTCTTAATGACTTGATGTAGCCACCTAATATTAAATGGAAAACAAAGAATCTGTATGAATGCTGATTCACAATATCTGATGGGAGAATTGTGAGATAGAAGGAAAACTGGGAATACCTGAGGGGGGAGATGATGCTGTTTTCATTGCCATCACTGCTCTCTCTCTCTTAGGATTCCAGTGACCAGCTTAGTAGATAGCTGGGCAGCTCTGCTGCTTCTGTTAAAAGATTCCATCCAGGTTGGTCTTCCAGCTCCAGGACAGTTCCTCATACTTGGGTAAGTGTTCTTGATATTTGCAATTTCCAAAAAAGCTCAAATGTAAGTGTGTGAAATCATACTAAAGTGTTAGTGTTTTCAAATCTCTATCATTTATTTTTGTGTGGTAGAGCTATTGCTTGAGTTCTGTGGGTTTTATCAAATTAGTTTCTTCTCTGAAGAATGGTTACATAGATTAAATTTTATATTATAATAAGATATAGGCCACGATCTTACCTTACTGATTATTTGAGTGATTCAGGCCCTTTAAACAGTAGATTTAAGTTTCTAGTTTTTCTTATAAAATAACTACAATGACTATTTCTTAGGTATGTGTAGATTTGCAGCCTACTAGAAAGGATTTGTTCCCAGCATGAAAGCTGTTTGTGGAGTATTAGAAATAAAATGTTGAATATGATTTTCTGTATAAAGCTTAAAGGACCATTTCCTTGAATTTCTGGAATTTATCTTCCCTAGTAAACTGTCTAAAAATAATTATGTGTATAGTCTAGTAAAACATGTTCTTGATAAACTATTATGGTTTGATCAAAATTAACTTAAACTTGAAAGGATGTTTTCTAGAACATTGGTAAGTAAAGATGACTGAAAGTTTAGTAAATAAGTATTGTGCACATAAATTTCTTCAGATTTGTCCTAGCTCTTAAAATTACTGAATAATGTATTGTGAGAAGAAAATCCATATCTACTTCTATATTTTTTTCAGTGTTCTTAATGAGTTCATTATGAAAAACCCAAGCCTGGAGAATAAGAAAGATCAAAGAGATCTCCAGGTAAGAAATCTGTTGTATGTGTGTCTCTTGAAAATACTCAACAACAAATGCTTGAATACAGTAGAATTATCTGATATATCAGCTCTGTAGTCCGAATTTACTCTTTAGTATCTTCTACTTAGTACTGTTTACAATCTGTTGAAAAAGATCTCATTTTCTATGGAGTTAGTATAATCACTGGTAATATAGAACAGAAGTGATTTGAAAGCAGTTCTACACTTAGTTAGTTATATAGATTTTTCTACAAAAACATGATCAGGACAACAAATACAACCCTTCTGCACAAAGTTCTTAAAATGCTTGGGTTTTTTTGTACCAGGATGTAACGCACAAGATAGTGGATGCCATTGGGGCAATTGCTGGTTCTTCCTTGGAACAGACTACTTGGCTAAGACGAAACTTAGAGGTTAAGCCTTCCCCCAAGATTATGGTTGATGGAAACAACTTAGAATCAGATGTTGAAGGTAGTTTCATTTTCATCTTTATTTTAAACAAAACATTAATTATCAGGCCAAAATGAAAAAAAGAGGACAACTTTACTATATTTGAATACATTAAAAATGCTTCAGTATTGTTCAGGCATTAGTATCTTACACAATGTATCTGGCAAAGTCTGTACATCTTCAAAATGTATGCTATTAAAATATTCTTGTAAGGTGAATGATGGCTTAAGAAAACTAACTTCGGACATTTTTTTATTATTAACTTCATTTAGATATGTTGTCTCCAGCAATGGAAACTTCAAACATAACTCCATCTGTTTATAGTGTCCATGCATTGACTTTACTTTCTGAGGTAAATGTCTTCTCAGATATAATACATATTGTCTTATAATAAACTTTTATATTGTGGAAGGCTTTGGTCTAGAAACTTGGGGAAAGTGATTTGATGGGAAACACTGATGTGAACGGATTCTGGGTCCTGTCATGTAACAGTATATAAAATGTTATTACTAACCAAGTTATAAAGATTCAGTGAGATGGATGAGGCGTAAACACAGCATTTCAGATGTGTTGTATAGGAAACTTTTTTGGTGGCAGACTTTGTGTGATATTTGCAATCTCTGAATTTTTTTTTATTTCATTTCTAGCTTATTCTGTAGAATGCTTTGCCCAGGATCTTTTGCTTCTATCTTTTTACCTTCGTTTGTTTTAAAAATGATGGCATCTTTATACTCTGGCTTTTGTGTAGCACCTGAAATTTGATCACTTCTATCATAAACTTGACCATTCAGTAAAGGACATTATACAAAAAAATGCTGAACAGTAGATAAAAAGCCATTTCAGAGTGCATGATAACATATCTTCCTCTCCTTTTATAGGTTTTGGCTCATCTCTTGGATATGGTTTTCTACAGTGATGAAAAAGAGAGGGTTATTCCTTTGCTTGTGAATATTATGCACTATGTTGTTCCCTACCTCCGTAATCACAGGTATCTTTACAATTTATTGAACTGATGTAGATCTCTACAGCCAGTTGAAATTTTGTGGGTGACACTTAAGTTGAAACAGGCATGATAAGGACTAGATGTCTGTCAAACTTTCTATGAAGCAACAATTTAAAATTTTTTCATGTTGACATACTTTTGTTTTTGTTTAGTGCTCACAATGCATCCAGCTATCGAGCCTGTGTCCAGTTATTAAGCAGTCTTAGTGGGTATCAGTACACAAGGAGAGCATGGAAAAAGGAAGCATTTGACCTCTTTATGGATTCCAGTTTCTTCCAGATGGATGCTTCGTGTGTTAACCAGTAAGACTTTCTTTTTGCTGCTTTTATCAATGGCTGTTACAATTTTTATGCATACCTGTCATGGTTTAAAGCTGGGCCGGCTATTAAACCTGTGGCAGACGCTCTGTTAACCCTTCCCCCCACACCCGAAGGGAAAGAGAAAGGGAAAAGGGAGAGAGACTTACAGGTTGGAAAGTTAAAACAGTTTTAATAAACTATAATAATGAAAAAGAGTATAATAATAATATTGGAATAATCAAATATATACAAATATATACAAAACCAAGATCGAGCTCCCCCGATGTCAGCCACGTCACCACCGGCACTGCAGGGCAGGCTCCGGGAAGGCCCAGGCTGGGCCCAGCGACGGTCGAGAGCTGGATTCAGGGATGCACAGATCGGGATCGGGGGCAGCAGGAAAAAGGACAGAGTCCTCTTTGGACACTGGCCAAAAGCTCAAGCCGCAGAAGCAGCCCGAAGCAGCAGAAACACCCAAACACAGCCGAAGCAGCAAGAGAAGGGGGCAGAAGAAGGAGGACAGGGGCGAGACCCTCGTGATCCCCCCCGTTTTATACTGAGAATGACATGTGTGGGATGGAATACCTTCGTTGGTCAATTTTGGGTCACCTGCCCTGTCCGCTCCTCCCTGCAGGTGCGACCCCCCTTCGGCTTTTCACTCGTAAGCAGTGAGGAATTTAGCAGTGACCTTGGTTTCTCTAAGACTAAGTACAGCAAGAACCTTTCTGCATAACATCCCTACCGGTGCCTCAGTGATAACTACAAACTTCGAGCGTTATCAGTCCTAGAAGCAGACGCTGTCTGCAAAACATGCAGTTACTTTCAGAAAGTGCAGTTACTTAAAAGAGACTTAGCTGAAAGTAAAAATCACTTAAAGGAAAAATTGGCCTGGTTTAGGCCAAACCAGGACATTCCACCCCTTATTCCATACCATTCATGTCATACTCAGATCACCACTACCTTTTCATTTTCAAATATATACAGACATCACTAGTTTATGATTCCTCTCTATGCAAAAAGTTCATCAAGTTCATTTAGTTCAGGATTGTGGGTTTCCATCTGATTAGCAGTCTCTCAGGGCAGGAGACATGGTTTTGTCACGGTTCGTGCCCACGGGTTGCAGGTTCAAAATGTCAGTCTCGAGGAGGTTACTGGACGCCACTTGCAGCTAGCTCCGGTCTCATCACCACTGCCTCAACCTGAAAAACACTTATGAACACTGTTAGTATTATGCAGCAATTAGCATCATACAGTTCAGAATTAAGTATTCTCACCCAGAATCAGATCACCTTCAGGGACACATCAGACTTCACCATCTTGCAGCATCACCCACCAAGTACACCCAGGTCCTTGAGCAAAAGCAATCCCACGAATGGGTTTACCTTTGCCCGCATCAGGAAGAACCCAGACAGTTTTTCCCAACAGATTCCTTTCATGCACCACAGGGACTTTATCTCCTTCTAACTGTATGTAGAAGGTCCAACTGAGCAGGGCCAGCTTGATTGATAGATCCCCTGGTGTTAACTAACCAGGTAGCTTGTGCCAAATGCTTATCCCAATTTTTAAAGGTTCCACCCCCCATTGCTTTCAGGGTAGTTTTTAACAGCCCATTATACCGTTCAATTTTCCTAGAGGCTGGTGCGTAATAGGGGATATGATATACCCACTCAATGCCATGCTCTTTGGCCCAGTTGTCTATGAGACTATTTTTGAAATGAGTCCCATTGTCTGACTCAGTTCTCTCTGGTGTGCCATGTCGCCATAAGATTTGCTTTTCAAGGCCCAGAATAGTGTTCTGGGCAGTGGCATGGGGCACAGAGTATGTTTCCAGCCATCCGGTGGTCGCCTCCACCATGGTAAGCACATAGCGTTTACCCTGGCGGGTTTGAGGGAGTGTGATGTAGTCAATTTGCCAGGCCTCCCCATATTTATATTTCAACCACCGTCCCCCATACCACAAAGGTTTTAACCGTTTGGCTTGCTTAATTGCGGCGCATGTTTCACAATCATGGATAACCTGTGCAATAGAGTCCATGGTTAAGTCCACCCCTCGGTCACGAGCCGATCTATATGTTGCATCTCTCCCTTGATGACCTGAAGTGTCATGAGCCCACCGAGCTAAAAATAGTTCACCTTTATGTTCCCAGTCCCGATCTATTTGGAACACTTTAGCAGCCTGATCCGCTTGTTGGTTGTTTCGATGTTCCTCAGTTGCCCGACTTTTAGGTACGTGAGCTTCTACATGACGTAACTTCGACTAGTTTCTCTAGCCGAGCAGCAATATCTTGCCACAATTCAGCAGCCCAAATAGGTTTACCTTTGCGCTGCCAGTTGCTTCGCTTCCACTGCTTTAACCACCCCCACAAGGCATTTGCTACCATCCATGAGTCAGTATAAAGATACAGCCTTGGCCACTTTTCTCGTTCAGCAGTGTCTAAAGCCAGCTGGATGGCTTTTACCTCTGCAAATTGACTCGATTCACCTTGTCCTTCTGTGGCTTCTGTGACTCGTCGTATAGGACTCCACACAGCAGCTTTCCACTTCCGATGCTTTCCTACAAGACGGCAGGATCCATCGGTGAACAGGGCATACTGCTTCTCATCTTCTGGTAGCTCATTATATGGTGGGGCTTCTTCAGCACGTGTCAGCTCCTTTTCTGGTGGCATTCCGAAGTCTTTGCCTTCTGGCCAGTCCATGATCACTTCTAAGATTCCTGGGCAATTAGGGTTTCCTATTCGAGCCCTCTGTGTAATTAATGCAATCCATTTACTCCATGTAGCATCAGTTGCATGATGGGTAGTAGGAACCTTACCCTTGAACATCCAGCCTAGTACTGGTAATCGAGGTGCCAGGAGAAGTTGTGCTTCAGTACCAATTACCTCTGAGGCAGCTCTAACTCCTTCATATGCTGCCAGTATCTCTTTTTCGGTTGGAGTGTAATTGGCCTCGGAGCCCTTGTATCCTCGACTCCAAAATCCTAGAGGTCGACCTCTGGTCTCCCCTGGTACTTTCTGCCAGAGACTCCAGGTAGGACCATTGTCCCCGGCTGCGGTGTAGAGCACATTTTTAACATCTTGTCCCGTACGGACTGGTCCAAGGGCTACTGCATGCACAATCTCTTGTTTAATCTGTTCAAAAGCCTGTCGTTGTTCAGGGCCCCACTGAAAATCATTCTTCTTTCTGGTCACTTGATAAAGAGGGCGTACAATCTGGCTGTAATCTGGAATATGCATTCTCCAGAAACCCACAACGCCTAAGAAGGCTTGTATTTCCTTTTTGTTAGTTGGTGGGGACATAGCTGTTATTTTGTTGATCACCTCTATCGGGATCTGGCAACGCCCATCTTGCCATTTAATCCCTAAAAACTGGATCTCCCGGGCAGGTCCCTTGACCTTGCCTCTTTTTATGGCAAAACCAGCTTTCAGAAGAATTTGGATTATTTTCTCCCCTTTGTCAAAAACTTCTGCTGCTGTATCACCCCACACAATGATGTCATCAATATATTGCAAATGTTCTGGAGTTCCACCCTCTTCTAGTGCAGTCTGGATCAGTCCATGGCAAATAGTAGGACTGTGTTTCCACCCCTGGGGCAGTCGATTCCAGGTGTACTGGATACCTCTCCAGGTAAAAGCAAACTGTGGCCTGCACTTTGGTGCCAAAGGAATAGAGAAAAATGCATTAGCAATGTCTATGGTGGCGTACCACTTGGCCGCCTTTGACTCCAGTTCATATTGAAGTTCTAGCATGTCTGGCACGGCAGCACTCAGCTGTGGCGTAACTTCATTTAGGCCACGATAGTCCACAGTTAATCTCCATTCGCCATTAGACTTTCGCACTTGCCATATAGGACTATTAAAGGGTGAGCGAGTCTTGCCAATCACTCCTTGATTTTCTAGTTGTCTAATCAGTTTATGAATGGGGATCAGGGAGTCTCGATTGGTCGGATATTGTTGTTGGTGCACCGTGGTAGTAACAATTGGCACCTGTTGTTCTTCAGCCTTCAGCAACCCCACAACAGAAGGATCCTCTGAGAGGCCAGGCAAGGTAGACAGCTGTTTAATGTCCTCAGTCTCTACAGCTGCTATACCAAAGGCCCATCTATACCCTTTTGGGTCCTTAAAATACCCTCTCTTGAGGTAGTCTATGCCAAGGATGCACAGAGCATCTGGGCCAGTCACAATGGGGTGCTTTTTCCATTCATTTTTAGTTAGGCTCACTTTGGCCTCCAATACAGATAACTCTTGAGATCCCCCTGTTACTCCTGAAATACTGATAGATTCTGTTCCTTTATGATCCGATGGCATTAGGGTGCACTGTGCACCAGTGTCTACCAGGGCTCGATACCTTTGTGGTTTTGATGTGCCAGGCCATCGAATCCACACAGTCCAATAAACTCGGTTGTCCCTCTCCTCCACCTGGCTGGAGGCAGGGCCCCCCTAATTAAGGAATGGATTCGTGCTGCTCACAGGGACTGGACCTTCATTTCTCCTATTCACACTTGGGAAAAAGGGATTTGAGGCCCATCTACCCTGACTGGAGTCCTGCTCACTGGTAACTGGAGCAGCCATCCTCCTAGGAAAATTGTCTCTGGTATTTCTTTTAGCTTGCAACTCACGTACTCGTGCCTGTAGGGTACTGGTAGGTTGTCCATGCCATCTGCTCATGTCCTCCCCATAATCACGCAGGGCAAACCACAGGATACCTCGTGATGTGTTCTGTTTCCTTTGAGCTGGCCTTTTAGGAGAGCGTTTTCTCCTAATGGCTGCAACACGGGCCTGTGTAGGTAGAGAGTTAAGTTTATTCTCTATCCTGGACAGTTTGTCTGACAGTTGTTTAAATGAGTCCTTGTTTTCCTTAGTCAGTTTTTCCACAGCTGAGATGCGGGTCTGCAGTGGGGAAGAAATACTATCTTCATACTGTCGCATACAGTTAGCCATTTCACCCACAGTAGAACGTGCCATATCATCTTCTCCCCAGACTAATATTGACAATGTATGGGTATATGTCGGTGGAGCATTCTTCACAACCTTCCGGAACATGGATCGGTTGCATTCCACTTCATCAGGATCTACAGGATCTACAATTTCCCGTGGGTGTCTATAAATGATCTCTTGCACAGCTAGTTCTCTAAGGTAGTTAATACCTTTTTCTATAGTGGTCCATTTGCTTAGGTGGCTCATAACATCATCTTTATAGGGATACCTGCTCTTTACAGCTGACAAGAGTCGCCTCCAGAGACTGTTAGTGTTTGACTTTCTTGCGAGCGCCTTATCAATACCACCATCTCTGGACAGGGATCCCAACTGTCTGGCTTCTCTGCCATCTAATTGCATGCTATCTGCCCCATTATCCCAGCATCGGAGCAACCAGGTAATAATTGGCTCACCATCATAACGACTGAAGTCTTTCCTTATATTTCGCAAGTCCTTCAGGGATAAGGAGTGGTAGGTTATTTCTACGTCCGAGTCCTCCTCCTGTGATAGTTCTGCTTTAGAACGACCTTTCTTCTGTGATGGGTCTGCTTTAAAAAGACGATTGAGGAAACCCCCATCTGTGTCAGGCCCTGACTCTGACTGAGAAGGGCCCTCACCTGGGTCATATGATGGCTCTGCCTTAGAAGGCTCTGAGTCATCATCCTTCTCTTCATGAGCTGATTTCTTTTGGTATTTCTTCCTGGTTACAGGAGCGATTGGTACAGATTCGGTAGATGCTGGAGTCTGAGTAGATGCAGTGGCTGTCGTGGGAGTGCTGAGACTCGTTAGAGTCTGAGTAGCTGCAGTGGCCATCTTGGGGGGTGTAGCAGCTGCGGTGCGAGCTGTAGCGGCAGTACATGCTGTAGGATCTGAGGTGGCTGCATAACACCTACACCTGTCCCTGCACCGATATTTAATCTTATCCCACATCAGAAACACATTCAGGACAACCAAAAATAAAAACATGCCACCTAGACAGCACCATCCTAATTTCACAAAATCTAGTGGAATCAGCTTGGCAGAAAAGTAGAAGGTACTATTTCCCAAAGTAAAACTGGAAGTGTAATCATTAACAGAATCAGCTAAAGGACTCCCTGAGTGCGCAGATAAAATCTCTGCTACTGCGGTCAGAATAGTAACAGCCCAGTTTATCATGACATAAATCAGTATGAAACGCCATAACAAAACAAAGCATATTGACCAGTGCCCAGCAGTGGTAAACTGCACATAAACACTAACAAACAGCGCATACGGCAAGTAAGGTATTATTACACTTAACTCTGTAAAAGGCTTTATAAAGCGATGAGATAACACAGCGTTCAAAAATGACATCACCATCTTCACTATCTGTTTTAATTTCCAACCCCTCGTAAATCTCAAAGGAAGAAATCTGATACTCTCTCAGCTGAGCTCTCCGGGTCTCCTCCTGCCGGAGCCGGGATTCGACTTATCAGAGCAACCTATTGGAGCTTCTCTCGAGCCCCACCTTGGGCACCAATGGATCTGTCACGGTTTAAAGCTGGGCCAGCTATTAAACCTGTGGCAGACGCTCTCTGTTAACCCTTCCCCCCACACCCGAAGGGAAAGGGAAAGGGAAAAGGGAGAGAGACTTACGGGTTGGAAAGTTAAAACAGTTTTAATAAACTATAATAATGAAAAAGAGTATAATAATAATATTGGAATAATCAAATATATACAAATATATACAAAACCAAGATCGAGCTCCTCTGATGTCGGCCACGTCACCACCGGCACTGCAGGGCAGGCTCCGGGAAGGCCCAGGCTGGGCCCAGCGACGGTCGAGAGCTGGATTCAGGGATGCACAGATCAGGATCGGGGGCAGCAGGAAAAAGGACAGAGTCCTCTTTGGACACTGGCCAAAAGCTCAAGCCACAGAAGCAGCCCGAAGCAGCAGAAACACCCAAACACAGCCGAAGCAGCAAGAGAAGGGGGCAGAAGAAGGAGGACAGGGGCGAGACCCTCGTGATCCCCCCGTTTTATACTGAGAATGACATGTGTGGGATGGAATACCTTCGTTGGTCAATTTTGGGTCACCTGCCCTGTCCGCTCCTCCCTGCAGGTGCGACCCCCCTTCGGCTCTTCACTCATAAGCGGTGAGGAATTCAGCAGTGACCTTGGTTTCTCTAAGACTAAGTACAGCAAGAACCTTTCTGCATAACATCCCTACCGGTGCCTCAGTGATAACTACAAACTTCGAGCGTTATCAGTCCTAGAAGCAGACGCTGTCTGCAAAACATGCAGTTACTTTCAGAAAGTGCAGTTACTTAAAAGAGACTTAGCTGAAAGTAAAAATCACTTAAAGGAAAAATTGGCCTGGTTTAGGCCAAACCAGGACAATACCATTACACAAGAGTAGGTATAATGTGGATCAAAATTTCCCAGCAGATCTCTGTTGAAATAAAGAGGGATGTTCTGTGTTTTAGATTACCATGTGAAATGTGAAACTCACTTACCTAAGCTATATTTCTATGCACAAATCTTTTTTTTTCAATTTCTTTTTTTTTTTAATTTATTTTTTTCTATGAGGAAAAAGTGGTTAACATTTTATAGAATCATAGAATGGTTTGGGTTGGAAGGAACCTTAAAGATCATCTAGTTCCAGCCCCCTGCCATGGGCAGGGACACCTTTCCACTAGACCAGGTTGCTCAAAGCCCCATCCAGCCTGGCCTTAAACACTTCCAGGGAGGGGGCAGCCACAGCTTCTCTGGGCAACGTGTTCCAGTGTCTCACCACCCTCACAGTAAAGAATTTCTTCCTAATATCTAATCTAAATCTACCCTTTTCCAGTTTAAAACCGTTACCCCTTGTCCTATCACTACATGCCCTTGTAAAAAGTCCCTCTCCAGCTTTCTTGTAGGCCCCCATCAGGTACTGGAAGGCTGCTAGAAGGTCTCCCCGGAGCCTTCTCTTCTCCAGGCTGAACAACCCCAACTCTCTCAGCCTCTCTTCATAGGAGAGGTGCTCCAGCCCTCTGATCATCTTCGTGGCCCTCTTCTGGACTCATTCCAACAGTTCCATGTCCTTCTTGTGTTGGGGGCCCCAGAGCTGAACACAGTACTCCAGGTGGGGTCTCATGAGAGTCGAGTAGAAGGGCAGAATCTCCTTCTTTGACCTGCTGGCCATGCTGCTTTTGATGCAGCCCAGCATATGGTTGGCATTCTGGGCTGTGAGCACACATTGCTGGCTCATGTTGAGCTTCTTGTCAACCATCACCCCCAAAGTCCTTCTCCTCAGGGCTGCTCTCAATCCATTCTCCGCCCAGCCTGTGTACATGTTTGGGATTGCTCCCACCCATGTGCAGGACCTTGGACTTGGCCCTGTTGAACTTCATGAGATTCACAAGGGCCTACCTCTCAAACCTGTCAAGGTCCCTCTGGATGGCATCCCTTATTTTCTTTGACAAGGGGGTTCGAGAAATAAAGTTTCAGATCAAATTGCACCAAGTAAATGGTACCTATGTAGCAGAGAGCTTGGATTGGAAGCCTTAGCCTGTCTTAAAAGAGCAGAAAAAGCTCTGTAAATATTCCTGTAAATTCCTGCTTTTTTCTTGCTTTTGATTTCTGTACAATCTTCCTCTTTTAGTTGGAGAGCTATTATGGATAATTTGATGACACATGACAAAACCACATTCAGAGATTTGATGAGTAAGTATTTATTGATATTGTAGTGACTTTTCTGCAAGGGAAACATTAAAGAAAAAAGGAAAACAAATATATTGAAGAAAATATTTGTTTAACATTTATTCCAATCTGTTTGAGTTATTTAATATTTTTCATGTTTTCTTCAACTACTTGTTTGTGGAGATCCATAAATAAGATAACTTGAAGGGAGAGAATTTGAGACCATCCTGACACACAGTGACTTTTGCCTATACGGCAAAGCTAATTAAGCAGAGTGGGTGGGGGTGGGTTTTGTTGGGTTTTGGTTTGTGTGTGGTTGGGTTTTTTTTAAGATCTGACGCTGACTCTGCTTATGGAAAAAATGATTCTACACATTCCAAACTTCTGAGCATCTATACCTGCAAATTGTGTTTTTTAAAAAAAATGCTAAACTCCCTCCCAAAAGCCCTCAAACCCAGGCACTATTGTATATACTTACAAGTTTTCTTTCAACATGTATTTTAAATTACTGTGGTTAAAAATACAAATTGCAGAACATGCATCTTCTTAACATCTGCTTTTGAACTACATTAATGTAATGAAAGTAAGAGTTAGTTGTGCCTTAAAGTGAAACAAGGGAAATTTTGAAGTTTGTCTCTGCACTATGCATTTTCTCTTTCAGCACGAGTGGCTGTGGCTCAGAGCAGTTCACTCAATCTGTTTGCTAATCGAGATGTAGAGCTGGAGCAGCGTGCTATGCTCCTGAAGAGGCTGGCTTTCGCGATTTTTAGTAGTGAGATAGACCAATACCAGAAATACCTTCCAGACATACAAGGTCAGTAAAAATGTACCATTTAGTGGACTTCTGGACTCTGATGTTAACTGAGGAATATTTGCATGACAGGGTAACAGCAGGTAAACTTGTCCCCTGGAATATCAGTGTGCAGTACTGTTTCCGTGGCTGGATGCAGAGTTTCTGCAGATTTTAGTTAGAATGTTTTCAGTCTTAAATGTTTACAAACTACACAGACTTTGTGATTACCAGTTGACTTTTATCCAGATTATTGCACTAATCTCTCATTTTATACCTTGTTCAATGTTCTTGGGTACCTGCAACGTGTGTTTTGACATGAACATCCGATGTATAAACATCTGTCAACTAGGGATAAATAGAAAGGCTGACCTTAAACAAAAAGGCAGAAAAAACAGCTAAAGTCAAGAATTTAAAACTTGTTCATCTGTCCTGTTTATCACTGAAGAATATCTCTTTCAGTGACCTTTTACATTAAACTATTGGGAATGGGAGATGCTTGGTTTTATTCTAAGATGATTCAAATAGTTACAGAAGCAGCTTCTAGATGTATTGTCTTTTAGTGCTACCAAGGTGGACACTTTGGTCTCTTCCTCCATACGGAAAGTCAATTGCATCATCTTTCTTGTTTCATTTGTTCCAGGATTTATTCTTTGTAGTTGTTTTTTTTCCCCAGTTAAGTCAGTCGCTGGGTTTACGATGTTGAAGATATCAGGTGGTTTTACTGGTCTGAACTGTGCATGTGTTGGTTTGACTGAAAAATTTC
Organism: Nyctibius grandis; assembly: GCF_013368605.1. NCBI lineage: Eukaryota > Metazoa > Chordata > Aves > Nyctibiiformes > Nyctibiidae > Nyctibius > Nyctibius grandis. The sequence goes on along the minus strand of NC_090658.1, from coordinate 92,529,029 downwards.
TTTATCTGCTTCTGCATATGTTGAATGCTTAGAGATGGTTATGGTTAAATAAGAGCGTATCATCCCTGTGTAATATCCCATGTACTATGATGATGCAGCAGCATTTTAATAATAACGATATACTCTAGCTGTTCAGGCTGTTGTTGTGTTGTTTGGAATCTGTTAACTCCTCTTTTTGTAATGGGTGAAACTCTGTATAAGATGAGTAAAACTCCCAGATGCACTATTGCATTTATGTGGAGAACTCCAATCAAAATATGCAACTACACTGTTTTGAGGTGTCTCACTTTTGTTCGTTGCTTGGTGAAAGTGGTTATTTTTTTATGTTGACAGAATAAAACTGTAGCAAAGTACTGAAACAGTAATGTGGCAGATACTCTCAATTTTTACTATTTTAAAGTAAGTGAGGGAAGGAGAAAATGCTAGTTGGAATTATTCTGAACTGGGGAAACCTTCTTGGCTTTTTGTTTCAGAAAGGCTGGTAGAAAGTCTCCGTTTGCCACAGGTGCCCACTCTTCATTCCCAAGTGTTCCTGTTTTTCAGAGTATTGCTTTTAAGAATGTCTCCACAGCATCTTACCTCGCTTTGGCCAACCATGATCACTGAACTGGTAAGTTGCAGTTACCATTCATGATTTAGAAGACTGGTCCAAATTTGAGATAAACCTCATTGCTCCTCAGTATTTTTAAGAAAATCTCTTTTAGGTATTGTGCATGTCAATATGCAATGGACACAAATAGAAAGCTGACTTACTTTCATAGTCCTGATGTCTTTTTTTTGCAACCAAATAGAATATCTGTTGGCTTATGCGATTTAAGCTGTTCAGATACCTTCTGAATTAAATTTGCATTTGCCCTCATAGCTCCCTACTGACTCCTGCTTCAATTTCTGCCTACATATGTATACCCTCTCCACCATTCCCACTCCTGCTCTGCTCAGTGTTCCCTATTTCTACTTCCCTGATCATTCAGCCTTCTTCCTTCAGCACTGAGGATGAGAAGCCATATAAAGGAGGAGTTAGAATCCATGTTGTATTGGCAGTTGGTGGTCATTCAGATCACGTTGTGGATGGAATTTTGTAACTAGATTTATACAAGGCTCGACTCAGCTTTATTTCTCTTGTTTTACTCTGTATAACAAGACAGGAGAAACATCTTTTTTCAGAGTTGCTACCTGTGGAGTCTCCACAGAGTGTTTGACGCACTCTTTTGGGTTTCAGCATTGGCAATGGGAATGGAGAGAGTGGTTGGCGCATCCTGTGGTCCATTTAGCCTGTTAGGCAAGGGACTGGCTAACACAGCCAAGGGACTGGCTAACACATAGCAAATCAGAATCACTGCTCTGATATTTTTTTTTTTTTATCTGTAGGTGCCTAACCTAGCCCTTAGTTAACCACAGATCTAAGCAGTAGAAGGAGAAAAGCTATATTAAGTATTTTAAAGATCAAGTGCGTTGTTTTAGTAATACCTGCATTTAATTTTGAACCTGGCAATAGTGTAAATATTAGGAAATACATTCTACTCAGTGTGGCCTCTCTGATCCTGGGCTGTCCCCTGGCCTTTACACAAGTTACCAGACTTGTGGAACTACTTTCAGTGGACAGGACTGTGTTACTTCTGGGAATTCACACCTGAGCTTGACTGCTCTGTTACATGATTCTTTATTTTCACTTCCTTTAGGTCTTGCTCTCTTTCTACATAGTGGAGGGGATTAGCCTCTCAGAGCTTTCCTGGCCATAGAAGAGCCAGTTTCTTATGGCCCTTGTGCTACTCAGGCTATATATAAGGGAAGAAAGAGCTTTAGAGTGCCAGTGACCACTGTCATAATTCAGGGGGTTATTTCATCATCCAGGAAGGGAAATAAAGCTCCAAACACTTCCTCTAAGGCTTATTACTCAGGCTGCCCTACAGAATTTTCCTGAGTCACAGTCCATAAATATGGTATTAAAATGTAGCATTTGATCTTCAGGTACAAGTGTTTTTACTGATGGAACAGGAGCTCACTGCTGATGAAGACATTTCCAGGTAAACTTATGAACTTCCTGCTTCTTTAGCTTGATAACAGTCTCCTGCATGCTGATGGGCAGTTGAGTCACTCTTTAGAATAATTTGTGTTAGAATTGTCAAGCTCAAACGAGAAGGACGTGTAACAAGTAGTTCAGTCTGACTGCAGTACCAAGGACATACTGTTCAGGACAAAACAAAAAAAATCTCACTGTCAGATTGCTCATAAACTACTAAGGTAAATTATGCAATACAAGTATGTTCATGCTTAGTGTCTTCCTGGCTAAAATGACACTGCTTCTGCAATTAAAATACGCATGGCATGACTTTATAACTTTTATAGTTGATTTTATAAGACTGATGAACTTTTGTCTAAATAAAAATGTGGTTTCTTGTAGTGTTAAAGACATAAAGATGAGGGAGATAATTTTTCTTGTTTTGTTGTCCATTTCTATCCCATCTACCTTCTGCACAGAATGATCTAGTTTCAGTCAATGTTAGCAGTAGAGGCAGATTTCTCAAAGAACAAGAGGAATTATTTGCCCAACTCTTGTTCTTCACTTTTTTTCTAATTCTCTTTGTTCTTTTGAAGAATTTTTCCCTAAAATAAAGTAATATCAACATTTTCAACTTTCTCTTAATTTGGATGTCTGATAGGAATGAGATACAGTGTAACATGTTTATTATATATTAACATTTTCTCATATATATATACACACACAGATATATAAAAAAAAAACATAAAAAACTCCACCCATAGAATCACACAGAATCACAGAATCAACCAGGTTGGAAGAGACCTCTGGGATCATCGAGTCCAACCATTGCCCTGACACCACCCTGTCAACTAGACCATGCCACTAAGTGCCATGTCCAGTCTTTTCTTAAACACATCCGGAGATGGTGACTCCACCACCTCCCTGGGCAGCCCATTCCAATGTCTAATAACCCTTTCTGAAAAGAAATTCTTCCTAATGTCCAACCTGAACCTCCCCTGGCGAAGCTTGAGGCTGTGTCCTCTTGTCCTATCGCTAGTTGCCTGGGAGAAGAGGCTGACTCCCACTTCACTACAACCTCCCTTCAGGTAGTTGTAGACTGCAATAAGGTCACCTCTGAGTCTCCTCTTCTCCAGGCTAAACAACCCCAGCTCCCTCAGCTGCTCCTCATAGGTCAGACCCTTCACCAGCTTGGTCGCCCTCCTCTGGACTCGCTCCAACACCTAAACATCTTTCTTGAAGTGCGGGGCCCAGAACTGGACACAGTACTCAAGGTGCGGCCTCACCAGTGCTGAGTACAGAGGGACGATCACTTCCCTAGACCGGCTGGCTACACTATTCCTAATAGAGGCCAGGATGCCATTGGCCTTCTTGGCCACCTGGGCACACTACTGGCTCATGTTTAGCCGGCTGTTGATCAGCACCCCCAGGTCTCTTTCCGCTGGGCCGCTTTCTAACCACTCTTCCCCCAGCCTGTAGCGCTGCATGGGGTTGTTGTGACCAAAGTGTAAGACCCGGCACTTGTTCTTGTTGAACCTCATGCCGTTGGTCTCGGCCCATCTATCTCACCTGTCCAGATCCCTCTGAAGGGCCTTCCTACCCTCCAGCAGATCGACACTGCCACCCAGCTTGGTGTCATCTGCAAATTTACTGAGGGTGCACTCAATCCCTATGTCTAGATCATCATAGCACAGACTTGCGATGTTCTGGTTTGATTTATGAATTCAGGATTAAATTGGTAAATAAAGAGTTGTGTCTTTGTAAAGGCAAGTAAGAAAGATGATGTTCCCATGGTGGCAGAAGGCTGTTATGACTCACCTGCCTGCTATAATTTATTTCAGAACTTCTGGCCCATCTGTTGCTGGTCTAGAGACAACGTACACAGGCGGCAATGGTTTCTCCACGTCCTACAATAGCCAGAGATGGTTGAACCTGTACTTGTCCGCTTGCAAATTTCTGGACTTGTCCCTAGCTTTGCCATCTGAAAACCTGCCTCAGTTTCAGATGTGAGTAGCAGACACTGTCATTTAAGTTTTCGGATGTTTGTCCGTGCCTCTTGGTAAAATTCTAGTGTGTAAAAAGCTTTGTTCTATTTCCTTTTCTGGCCTTCACCCAGGGCAGCCCACAGATCAGTCCCTCCCAGTGTCAAGTGGCCCCCAGAGCAAATGATGCCACACACCAAATGAGTTCAAGCTGGTTTGATTTAGCCTGTGGCAAGAGATTCTCCACACTTTTGAGCTAATCAGTAATAGTGATTTATTCAAGTATTTTATTTTTTAAGTATTTAGTTGCGTAATGTCTAAGAACTCAAAGTACACCCACATGTCTCAGTGACTAATGCATGAGATCAGACAACTGTGTGTCATCTCAGCATGACTCACTTCAATTACTCCTGTGTGATCTGTCTGGAAAATGTTGCAGCAAACCTGCTTGTGAAGGGGACCCCATAGGTTTTTCTTGGTCAGTAGTGTTCATGTGTGCTAACTGCTTCCTCAGAGCCTCTGCAATCCTGTTCTTTTGGGAAAAATGAATGAAAATCAACTGGCATTTGCTGAAGACCCTAGAAATGAGAGGCCATCAAGGACAAAAGAAAGTATCTCATCTCTTCCTCTACACTGCACAGAAGTGGCCGTGTGAGAGCTGCTGCCCTGGCACAGCTCTGTAGATATTTGGTCACCTCTAATTATCCTGTTATTTAAAAGATGTTCGTGTGGGCTAGAGGGTGGAGGGACTTGCACACACTGTGTCAGTTTGGGCCCTGTAGTATTTCTAAATCTCAGGCTCATCTTGGAGGTTCCTTCACTTATTTTATTTTCTGGGGATTTGGCTCATAATTCTTGTGCAGTTCTCCAAGCTATCCTAATCCCCCTTATTAGCCAACCTTGTTTTATTTAGGTTATTACTATGCATTTCTGGAAAGACAATAATCATGCTGAATCATACTGTCTTTTATGGTGTTCTCATGGAGGCTTGGATTGAAATTTTGAGGACAGAAACTCTGATTGCCTTTACAGTTTGTAATGCAAGTAGCCAGTCCTTTCAGGGCAGCAAGGTCAGGGGGAGGGAATGGTCCACTTGGTCTCATTGGCCTATGAATAGGTAAAATAAATGCGTTTCTGTTAGCAACATGGTATATTGAGAACATTTTGTGTGTTATAGTAATCATTGCAAATGGGCAGCAAAATCTTTTAAGTAACTTACATATTTTATAATTCAGAATTGCCTTCAGTTCTCTCACACGCAATGAAGATGTGAATACTACTGTTTTTAGCTTCTCTGCTTTATCTTGTTCTTGGCATCCTTAAATACTTTAAGAAACTCTAAAGGAGAAAGACAATGTTACATTCTTGGCCATGTTACTTCCTGCTTTTCAGAATGTGCCTTTCCTGTTTTTTTCTTGTCAAAGACTGATGTTTTTTGTGTGGATTGGCTTTGTTTCCCCCGCCCCCCCTTTCATTGATACTTAACTAGATTTCCTCATCCACTCATATTTTTAGATCTAGCAGAAAAGCCTGCGTGTTCAGTGAGGATAATGTCTGCTTGTGTTATCTCATGACAGGTATCGTTGGGCTTTTATTCCAGAAGCATCAGATGATTCAGGCTTGGAAGTACGAAGACAGGGCACACATCAGAGGGAATTCAAACCATATGTGGTGCGTCTAGCAAAACTGCTGCGAAAAAAAGCAAAGGTATGTCACTTTCTTCCAGTTTGGGATTTTTTATTTTTTTTTTTTTAAACAATGAAGAATGGAAAGGAGTTATCTGATGTGGGAGATTCCCACTGGAGTAATCTCAAGTCAGCATCAGGCAAAAAACACATGTAGGTATATAAAACAAACAAAAAAAACCAACCAAACAAACAACAAAACCCCAAACCTACTATGGTCAAAATAAGACTATGGTCAGTGACTTTGGAGTTTTCAGTTAAAAGTATTATTTGTATTATTTGAGTAAGAAGTAAAATATGTTTCAGTGTCTAATATATTTTAACATAAAATCACTTTCAGATAGCCAGTCATACATGTAGATACTAGTATAATTAACTACCTTTTGAAGTAGAAAAGCATTTTTGTTACTAATAATCACATTTAAATATTTAGAAAACTTGCATTTTTGAAAATGACAGAACCAAGAGTTTTGAGACTGTGCAGAGCCAGGGAGGTCTGGGTTTCTTCCCTGAAGCAGTTACAATGAATGAAAAAAGGCAGAGAGCAGTAGAAATAGTTCTGGGGAAATCTTGGCTGCACAGTTTGTAGAACGAGAGCAGAACTAGGGTTGTCATTATGTTGGTGCATGAGGCGTATTAAAACCCCCTAGTTTGGGTGGAGTGGAGGCCTGATCTGCTAATGAAGCTGGCGGAAGCTGGCCAAGCCCTGTTCCAGGGAGTTCCCTTCTGCTTCAGCAAAGTAAGAAAATTGCTGTCAGATACCTTGCTGCTCCTTCTGTGAGGACGGAGTCCCCCTGGGCAGGCACTTCACTAGGAAAGGTTGCTGCGTGGGCCAGGGAAACACAGAGGAAGCTTGAAGCGATATGGGAGAAAGGTTTGGAGGTTCATTCTTGGGTTTCCCTCCAAATAGATTGAATTGTTGGGGCTGTAACACTGGCAGGTTGCTGTAGCTAATGCATTTACAATCTCTAATGAATGTTTTCAGAGTAAAGAAACTACTGCAGACATACAACTGGCTGCATAAAATTTAGGGATAACTTAGTTGCAGGCAGATCTGAACTATTCGAGCAAGGCTCACAACTATAGGGGATAAAACAAGTATCTGAAGCACATCTGCATTCTTTATTTTATTGTTTTTGAACCATGAAGATGAGACTAAATTTCTCTTTTCGCACATATAAAGGAATAATCAGTTTTAACTGACTGCTAATCAGGCATAGCCTCTGACACTGACGTTCAATGTAGTATGCTGTACCTGTTAGAAAGTTGTCACACTCCAAATAATCTCTCTGCGTGAATTATAAATTACATTTGATGTATAAAATATACATGCTGGTAAGTACTGTATGTTGAGATAGATGTCTGAAGTCAGGACTTCTACAGTATGCTTCAAGAACATAGAAAACTTCCTAGAATTTCTGAAACCCCCTAGTCACGGCAGCAGTTGCACACTGTGAACCATAGCTAGGGGTGTGATGAGGAGATAAACCCGAGGTAATGAATATTGACTTCCAGGCCATTTCTTCTTTGTGCAGAGGAGAATACTGTTACATATACTGCAGGTTTTTCTTAGAAAATAACTGTTTCTGAGCAAAATGATCCAGTGGATCATAATTTTCCTTCAGGGCACTCTGACTAGTGCTCAGATCCATGTGGTACGGTGTGGCTCAGGCTCTGTTGTCTGGAGGAAACATGCTTAAAAACCTCCTTTGGCACTACTGGCAATAAACAGAACAACAAACTGGCAGTGCTGTTGTTGTCTAATTGTGTCTTGGCCACACTAGCTCCAGAGTCTGCCGTTTCTGGACCATGGAGTCTTTGGGGTGGATGATTTTTCTAGCTGAATTACAGCACCCAACCGAGCAACTGCACGGCCTTCACGGCAAAGTATTATTTTGATATATGAAATGCAGTCTGAAAGTTCTCCTCTTTCCTTCCACAGGACAAACAGGAGGACTTTAAGACGGTGGTTTTGGAGGGAATGGAGATGGCCAAGCATCAGGTGAGGGTGGCCTTTGATGCTTGAGTTGTGAAACAAGCTTGCCATAATAATACCATCACCTCAAGGCCCTGGGCAGTATTTAGATTTCAGTAAGAACTGATCAGTCTTGTTAGAGGACAATGTTGAGAGATTTTTGAAGTGAAATAATCATGAGGGCCCTTATTGTTATAGAGAACGTAAAAATTTATTTTTAAGTTGATTTCCTATGTGAAATAGATTACAAAAAGTTAATTCTAAGAATTATGATCACAAATCATTATAAAATTGAATAATAAAATAATTTTTGCCAAATGGCAGGTATGAAACATGCGATCCCTAATCGGTCTCTATGAAATTAACTGTTGTTTTAGGCATCTGAGGAATTAGTGGTGTTTGCTTAGCAGATACTGCCGTGAGGAAATGGCTTGGATGTATTTCATTGCTTAGAGTTAGTATTTGCACGTGCACCCCATTTGGTTGGCTGCTGTGTAACACTGACACTTGCTGTGTGCTGGAGGTAGTCCGTGCTCACCATGGGGTAATACTAAGCACAGCAGAGAACCAGTACTGAAAAGCCTCTCTTCTGTGTATCCAATGTGAAGTTTTTAAAGGAGAAACGTTAAAAACTAGTAGCTTCATTAAAAGTTGGAGGCATCAACAACTCTTTCTGTGTTGGAATGCAGTCTGCCCTTTGTTCTAGTTCATTATGAGCCTTTCTTTTCTTGGGACTTGTAGAGCTAGAGCAGTAATCTCCTGTGACAGGGAGCCAAACCACCAGATTAAAATATTAAATATGTTCATTTAGCCTGTTTTTTGTGAAACGGATGTCCTGTAGGCTCCTGAATTGCAAAAGACAGTTGTTTCATTCAAAGGACAAAACCTGTATTTGCTGAAGTATCATCTTGTGCAGAAAATCTGTTTGCTCAGCAGCTGTGCAATCAGTAATCCTTACCTTACGCTCTGCTCCCACTGCTGTTCTTTCACCTTCATTCTCCTTTCATTACAAGCCTGCTCTTCAGGGGCTGCGCAGCCTGCAGGGCTCTCGGACCCCCGCCTCGGCAGAGGCATTGCCAGGGCAGCGGTAGGGAGGTGCTCGTCAGAAGTGGATCAGCTCTCCTTGATGTGGCCTTTGTGCTCCTTTTCTCCTTCCTCGCAGAATAAAAACCAGTATTACTGGAACTCTGCTTCACGGTAGCAGCTCTCCCATACGGGTTTGTCAGTAACACTCCAAACGAGGTGTTTCTAGTGGTGATAGTACCTTATTGTGTAGATTTGAGTATGTTTTTTGACTCAAAGAAAAAAAAGGAAATGAGTGAAGAATACCATAATAAGCAGCTGGATGTTGGTGCTCAGCTATTTTAGTACGCAGATATTTAAGGCAACCCTGAACAGCGTTACAGCAGTGTACTGACACTGCCTGCGAGCATCTGGTGTGCGACTGCTGCCTTCGCTGGTGGGGTTCCTGAAATTCTCTCCCTTCAAAGTACCCCCATGAAAGATTGGCCTCTTCTGAGACCACGCAATGAGTAACTGAACCGTTTTCTTTTGAGGACAGCTTCAAGTGTTTGCTCAGAGCCTCCGTGTGTGTTATTTCTGATACTAAAAGCAGCGCTGCGTTTGCTCTTCCTGAAAACTCCGAATGCTAGCTTCAAAGTGAAAATGCTTTATTTCTATTTTAACTTGCTCTGGGGTTTATTGTCACTAATGCTGGCAGTAGAGTGAAGTGTGTTATCAGAGACCAGCCTCCTTCGGAAAGCAGCTGAAGTAGCACACAACTTACGCACGCAGCTGCAACACTGGCTATCACCCGCTTGGGCTGCTGACGTTAGCCAGCGGGATGCTGCACCAGGAGCAGCCCTGCAGGGCAGCATGGCGGGTACCAGGGCTGGGGGGGCTGCCTTGCTTCGGGGCAGCCCTGGGCTGAGGCGGTGGACTCAATGCCCACCGAACCTTTCCTGTTAGTGTCAGCTGACCAGCTGCCAGCCTGTACGCTCCCAGCCACCGCTGCTGCAAAGCATGGTGAGGGGAGGAGCAGATCTGCTCCGAAACCTGCATTCCAGCATGTGTGTATTTTATTGATAGGACAAATTTTTTTTGAACGTAGAAAAATACTTTATTGGGCATTAGCCTTTTATTTTCACCTGTGCTTTTTCTGTGTTGTCCTGTATTATTTCCCATTTCTATGTATTTACAGAAAAACCCAGAGGAGGACAGCTCAGGGAGAACACTAAGTTGGGAACCAGGTCACTTGCTTTTAACCGTCTACACTGTTCGCAGCATTGAGCAGCTTTTGCCTTTCTTCAATGTACTCAGCCAAGTTTTCAACAGCAAAGTCACGAGCAGATGTGTTGGACACTCAGGGAGCCCTGTCCTTTACCCCAACTGTTTTCCGAGTAAGGACATAAAAATGGAGAACCTCAAGACCTTTTCCAGCAAAGCAAGACAAAAGATAGAAGAAATGGTTGAGAAGGATTTTCTTGAAGGTGTCATAAAAACATGAACCCAACTGGTACTACTCAGCTTATGTGTAGTGTAATTATTTAAATGAAATACTGTATCTTTCCCAGTTGTATAGTATTCTTTTCTTACTTTGTATGTAATGAAATACTTAATGTTGTATTTAAGTTAAATATTTGTAAATAAGAGAAAAGTTCTGGATGTGGCCTGAATCGAGTTTAAATATTGGTGGCTCATATTGATTATGGTGCCTACTATTTATAGTACATGTTTTGTTGTCTTGAGTTCTGTCTTTAAAAAAATCCTAAGAAAATACAAGGTGCACATTTTTTCAATTTGTTTCTAGTTTATTTTTGTGGGTTTTATTTTTTTTTTTGATCCATTGGAACTTGTGCTTATTTAGCAATCCGGAAAGTGCCATTATGCCAGGACTTAATACAAGACTACAATGAAAAATACATTTGTCAGAGGTAGATACCCCAAACTAAAATATGTGGAGGAGGAGATTTGTGTATTTAAAACATTACATCCTGTTGGCCCAGCCCCTTCGCACTGCTGGGGAGCAGAAGACAAACGTGTCTCTGTCCCTTCCCAATTAAAAGTGATTATAAATGCTATTACTGCAAACTGCTTTCTAAGCAATACTTTAATTTCATAGAAGTATCTAATGAAGATATTATTTCAATAATAATACATTATTATTTGCAAATGCTCTTTTTCCTCACATTGTTTCCCCCTTGAACTGAGGTGAACTGAACCTCAAGACCAGTGCCAGCCTCTGCCTTACACTGCCCAGAGATGATTCGGAGATGATATTTTTGCAGCAGTGGGCTGCTCTGCAGCTACTGCGAACACAGTCACAACAGCGCTCAAGTGCGCTGAGGGTGGTGGAGGTGGACTTCAGGCATAACATGACAATAACCGATAAAATAAGCTGGGTGGGGGGCAGAATTCCTTCTGGATGTGACCAGGCTGCTGCCTGTCAAGAAGTGAGTCACCGCTAAGTCAGTTCAGCTTCAGCAGTAAGACAAACTCAGGGTGGGGGGGAACATTCAGCAGCAAGAGCATCTCATTAAGAGGTAAGTTGTTAACAGAGGTAAAGAATAAGTGGAATAATATTCTGCTTAGTTCTGATTAATCCTTGCTGCTGTCAGGAAGAGCTGGGTATGTCCACACTAGGAAATGGTAAAGTAAGTAATATGAAAAAATAAGTCAAGTTATGAACTTTAACTGCAGTTGTATCATTGGTTATATAGGCTGGGGTGGTGCTCCTCTTCCACCAGCGAGGTGGTAAACAGTCAGGCTTACTTCATGGGCGAGGGCGTCCGCGTTCTCCTGTGGAATGTTTTAAAAGTTAGTTATGTTGCTGTCAGCATGGAAGGTTACAGCAAATATGCGATACTGAGGTAAGAGTTTTCTTGCAAATGCTGTGTTCCCTGTATTGCTCTGTCGTCCTGAGGTACCTTCTGCCACTGTGGTCATGCTGGCAGGAAGAAGCAGGCAGGAGCATGTGAAGGGGGAAAAGCAGGACTGCTGCTTTTGCTGTCCACTTTAAGTTCACATGTGGACTAATTCTTAACAGCAGCCAAAGTTTCCTTTTTTTTATTTTGCCTCTTATTAAATCATGCAGTTACAGGCTGCTTTGGTAACTTTCTTCTTAACCCTGAGTTCTCAAAAGGCTGATTTTCTTTTCAAAGTCACCTAGTGTCAAATCTGCTTTTATAAACATTTAACTTTTAAAGATTAACATTGACAACATTAAACATCACTTTTATAAAATATATGAAAAATCCAAAGAGACTTTTTGTGATGACTAAGATTCTTTTCCAAATTTAGCACCTGTTGTGATTAAATGACACATACGTAAACGTAGTTCTCCCTCCATCACCCAATGCTAAGCAGATTGTTTAACATAAACGAATCCACTTCATATACAAGTTGTTTGAGCTCTGACCTGTGTGTCTGCTTCAGTGTATATTCTAACTACATCTTCTGTTCCCGAGGGACGGACAAACGCTCGTGACAATCTGTACTTCTTTACAAGCGCATCGATTTTCTCCTGCAGTCCCAGAGGTGCAACCGCACGCCTTTCTGCATCCGTTGTGTCAATAACTCGCCTGTCTGCAACCTGCCATCAGAAACAGCCAATTTATTTGTGTGCTGGAGCTGTATGATGAGAGCAGAATGAAAAAGGTAACAGGTAAGAGAGAACTTCAAGTATCGATGTGTTGCACTGCCTCAAGAAGAGCTCAATTTGAGAGTTTCCTGCTTAACTCAAACACTTTGGGCTGCCCTGGTCAGCTACTGCTCAGCACACATGACCCAAGTCGTGATAGGACTCAGCTGCTTGGCTTGGAAAAAGGGTCAGTTCTGAGCAAGCCTCCTTGGTCAGCCTCTGAACTGACACCACAGCTTCTCCCAGTAGATCAGTAACCTTAAACTCTCTCCTCTGGTTAATTTAGAGCCCAAAGCTCCCTTACCATGTCTAACAGAATGCTGCCACATTGGAGTCTGTTCTGTTCAAGCTCTTTGAATATTGGAGAAGATAAAGAAGAGCAAGCTTTAATATTCAAGTTATACAAAGTGGCACAGCAAGAAAAATCCAGCTGCCCAGCAGGAAAGGCCCTTAGAGAAAAAGGATTTTTCTAATTTGAAAGCTAAGAAAGAAATTCTAAGTTAAAATTTGAGCAGTTTTGGTCAGGTTTTTCCATTTAACGTAGAAATGACAAAATAATAGCCAACTATAAGACATGTTTTTAGTTTGGTCCAAGTGAAAGTCTGGTCCCTCCTCGGGGTTGTTTCATGGCTTGTTTGGCCTACTTCTGCCCTTCAATGCGCTGTTTCAGCTTTAAAAATCAAGCTTATCTAAACCTATGTAGGCAAGAGCTGCTCCCAGCAGGGGCCCAAGAGACTGCTGTAACCGGAGCCAGCGTGGTGTGTAACTCACCTGCACTTTGAGCAGCCGATTGGGAAGGTCAGTGTAGATGGCGTCCCACTGTTGCACAGTCAGACCTTTCAAAGCCAGGATTGCTTCAATAACCAACATGTCAGAGACAGCATCACCAACTGTCTGTTAACAGGAAGGGAAGAAACACTGAGCAGTCAACAGAGAAGAGATGAAGGCATGATTTGATCAGTAAGCTTCTAGCTGAAGAGAGTGAAAAATGCAGCCAGGCTGACTTGCCTCAGTCTGGGTAGCTGAGGTTGGTTCATTTGTTTGGGGGCTGTTGGTGTTTTGTTTTTTCCTCCTTACCACACTGGCCTTGGGGTAAGAACAGCAGCATACATGTATAGCTCTGCCAAGGGCAAGTGCTAGCCCTCACCTCTCCTAAGGAGGACTGGCACCTCACCTTTGTTCTGGGGTCAGGATGCTTAAAGCTGGCCTGTGAAGTATGATTTGGCACTACCCCACATGCATAATGGCTGTGCTAAGCCAGGGAGTCCCAGTGCTGTGTGGACAGGGGCACTGGAATACCCCTGTCCTCCCGGACCGCACAGGTTAGTAGAAAACACCAGATGAAAGATTACTTGCTGTTGAATCCTGAGCAAGTCACATCCTATCACTAGGTTCCCATGCTCTCCCACTCCCTTTTTGGGTCCTAAAGCCAGAAGACTGCACTGGACAAAAGCGGTCTCCATCTGCTCATGAGAAAGTATTACATCTTTCTAAACATGACCGTTCCTGCCCTTTTCTTGGCCCCTTCCAACTTGGCACCCTAGTTCCTGCTCCAGCAGTCCCTGGCAGTATCCTGACAGGTACTCACAAACAGGGTTAGCCCCAGGACTGTCACCACAATGATTTGTTTCTCTTAGTTTTTACCTGATTAATCAGGTCGATCATGTTCTCAAGCACCTGTGCTGCTTCTCTTTTTTCATCATCTTTCTCTTCTTTTGCCAGTTGTCTTATTTTAGTTTCAGCAGCTTTACTAAATAATACCTAGAATAAAAAGATGAGAGCTTGTCAAGATCAGCCCACATCACAAACTAGGATACGTGCAGCAATGAGGAAAACACTTTTACTGTTTAAGCCCAAGTAACCATCATTGATGTTTGCTACCATGAATTCCCATCCCCACATAAAACACAGAGGAGCTGGTGGCAATGCTATGATAAAGACAGAAGGGGGAAACAAGTCTGTTCTCAAACAAGGAGAGAAAAGTCTTGTGGAAAGACCTCCTTCTCCAGCTAATGCAACAAGTTTTGTACGTATCGGCTGATCTTATGCGTGACATGCTCATACTTACTGTACCATGTCCGTTTGCCTCAAAATAAACACCAACATCAAACTCCTGGGCCTTATGATGCAAGTGTTTCACTCCTGTTTTGACACAGTGCACAGGTACCTGCAGCCCAAGAATATGCAGAGAATGTAAACAGTGTTATAGACTCTCCTCAGTCGATGGGAATGGCAGGTGAAGTGCCAGGAACTGAGCACCAACCCAGGGAGGCTGTTACAAACTAACCTGTGTTTCACAACTACTGACTCCCTAGGACTGAAGTTATTTAGAACTAGAATTATTAGAGTATTTCCCACTATTTCTGCAGACCCAATTACAAAGAAGATTTCATTTATTCAAGTGGAAATAAAGGCTGATTTAAAAATAAACAAAACCCCAAACCTAGAAAAAAACCAATTCATTTTATGGTTTCAGGGAACATACCAGATTTTGATCCAAACTGAAATAATACCTTAGCTCAAGTTCCGCAGTGAACAACATTTAGCCTGTTACAGAAAATGAAACAGCCAGTGTCAAAGTATGAAGGAGGCTTTACCGACTCACTTCGTTGCAAAGCCATGACGTCCCCAACTCATTCCAGAGGGATTTTGTTTAGCTTTTGCCAAACTTCTTTTTAAACTAGAGAATTTAGTCACTACTGCAGGTCTGAAAGAGTCATTTATTTTAGCCTAGTTTAAGTTTTAGTTTAAGCCTTTTAGTTTAAGTTTTCCTAGCAATCATATTACAGTAGCATTTATTTCAAAAGTAAACAAGTTTGCAGTAAACAACATCTGCAGAAAACTGCCAAGAAAAAAAAAATGGAGAATACCTTCAGTGTTTCCTCAAGGTAGCGTGTCGAACTCCCATTGGCATATGCTGTTTGTACCACTGCCATCTTTAAGGTGTGTCCCACCTGAGCAAACCAAGAAGCAAAGAGCTTTACTGTCTGATAGGCACATAGCCAGACGAGTAGGATAAATGGAAGGATAATCAGAATTACTAAACATATGTTCTCCCACAGACACTTAAAACTCCTGGCATCAGAGGAAGGCACCAGCTCACAGAGAACGTCTGTATGTTTAAGACAACACGAATTCTATTCAAGTCTTTGTATATCACATTTTTTTGTGGATGGCTTGAAGCAGGTCTCCAAGTTTAGCCTTTCCAAACCCCTTTTTCAGATTCAGCAAGCTCAGTGCACTGGCCAGCCACGTAGCGTTACGTGAGGCCATATACACAAGCAGTAAAGTCAAAGCTTCCAGTGCAAAGCAAGCAGTCTGGTGGAAGCACAAGCTTCTCTGCCACAGTGTAAGAAACGAGCTGGTCTCTAAGAAAACAAAACCAGGATACCTTGTCTAGGTTTAGTATCATAGACACCAAGTTTAAGAGGACTTCTGTAAAAGAAAAGCTTTTGCACTCTGTCCCCTGTGGGGAGAGGATGCTATACTGCAGATGGGAGTGGTTTTGGTATGATGACATACAAAGCCCTTGACTGCCACAATCAAGCTCTCATGCAAATGGAATGCCCAGCCTTTGTAAAGCTTCACAGAAATGCTGAGGGGAAGGACTGAACCCAAAATTAATGAAAAATTCATGAAAGATATCAAAACAAAGAGAATGGAATATCAATACTTTGTATACTAAACTGCAAAAGCTCTCTCCCACTAAGAAAAGGTCCCAGGTCAAAATATCAGTGCTCAGATTTTTATGTGGAGTGTGGAAGTCACACCCTTGTAAAAACAACATTTTGGCCATACCAATGAGGTACAGGATCGCTTTAAACGGGGGTAGATGTAGAGAGAGACTGCATATGTACAAACTAAGACAGCTTCCTTAGACCATTTTACACTTTTCAAATTAAAGTGTCAGCATTCATTTCATACATTAGAGTTACCTTGGCAAGAAGTTCTTTAAGGAAGATACTAATTAAAGTTGCTATTTTATCTCCATCGATCAGGTGAAAATGGCCAGTTGCATCCTTATAGTAATAAACAATTCTATCTGCATCGCCATCAAATGAGCAGCATCTCTCATTGGGCTTCATGTCTAGCCCTGGTGCACACAGAGTTAAAATGCAAGTTAGAGATAGAAAAAGATACAAAATGTTTAAATGGGTCCCAGTGTGGACCTCAGGCAGAAAGTAGCTCTGTGCACACACACACACACACACACACACACAAGAAATGCTCTGAAACAGACATTGCTTTTACTAGGAGACTTGCAACAGGGAAGCTGTATTGAATGGCAACTGAAAAGTGCATATTCAGATCAAAAAAAATACTAGTATCAAAAACACAGGTTCTCTAAACATTTACTGTGCTACACCTTCTCTCCAGATGTGTATGAAAATCAGACCTACAACTACTGCGTGTAGTCACATCTCTATTAGAGATAAGCGCTGAATGTCAGTTATGGCACAAGGTTAATAAAAACCTTGCAGCAGAAGAACAGCCACCCCTTTTCTCACACACTCAGTCACTGCAGAGCATACCAAGTCACACACAACACCCACAGACCGAGGCGAATCGCTTTGCCCCGCTGTGCAGCAGAGCGAGCCGCTGTTTGTCGAGTGACACCTGGGCAGGAGCCTGACGCAGCGAGCGGCAGCTGGCTGAGCTCGGTTGGACACGGGGCACTCGCCCAGCCCTCCCTCACCACTCCTCTGAGCACGGCCACGGCCACGGCACGCTGTGTGCCCCAGGCATGGAGGCAAACCACATTCAGGCAGAGAAGGCCTCCAGAGCCACGTCACCTGCATTTCCTGGCACGTGGCAGGTCCGCTGCGCACTCCTGGTACAACACTACTACATACTTCACCCTCCGAGACACGTGGGAATTCACTATTTTTCGCTTGTGTCAAAAATGCTTTTCTTCAGAAAATATTTCAGGCCTCTAATTTTATTCCATTCCCACTTGACAGACCTGCACCTCCCCTTTCCTTCCTTTCACGCAGGAGATACACATGCAAGACAAGTGTGCACCCCCATGTCAGCAAAGCCATCACTGAATTGCAATTACAACAGGAGGTGGCACATAAATCCTACCACTGAAAAAACAGCCTCACTCCAAAGCAACCATCACCAAGATTTCTCCGAGCTGCACAAAAAAACATACAAGTGGATATGCTGGCTATAAAATACCTCACGGTTAGTTTGCTTGATATTCAATGTATACAACAACGTATGTAATGCATAAGGAGTACCTGCCTCAAAAACTTTCCAGGCTTAATGCCAATAGAGAAATAGCTAGGAAGCAGTCACCACCTGACACAGCAATGCCACACAGAAATGAACTGCTCTTTTATTAAGGCACATCTTGTTTTTCTTTAAGATGCCGGCCACTTTAACCTCAGAGTCCATTTCTCAGACACTGCAGCTGGCCATTCCCTAGGCTGATTTTGGAGTCTGTCAGGAGCTCAGCAGGGAGCTCCAAAGGACATGCTGCGTCCTGTAACCCCTTCTTGGAAAAAAAGATTTCAGTACACAAGCAGACAGGAAAACTGCCCCACGTTGCTGACACCTTGTCCTTCAGAGCACAGGAAACTACACCCCAAAACCTGCCTGTTTCTTCTCCTGCAGCCTACAGTGATACAGGACAATACATCCCACTGCCATTGAGGTATTCAATTATCCTCAGGAACCCGGAAAAGTGTCTGCAATCCCAGCCCACAATGTAAATGTTTCTTGACAACACAAAGGGAAGTAAAGTAAATAACAGTAAGCCAGTCCTGACGGACTTTTGGACTCCACCAGCATAACATTCAGACCGGATTGTCAAACATATTTCAGCAAGTCGGAGACATACTGCACTCCTCCAAACACTTCTGACTAACATAAACTAGGGATGTGCCAAACCCAGCTGTAGAATTCTCTCTTTCCATTGCACCAGCAGAACCATTCATGCAGTCTCTTAGTCGGGGAGCTCAGCTTATCCAGAGATGATATGCCACTGCTAGACCCTGCGCTTTCAGATCTGGAGAGGAGGTAAAAGGACATAAAATTACTGACTACGTACCTCTAGGTGGTTTCTGGTGAATTTTCACAAAATCTGCACCACATAAGTGATTGAGTTTCTCCTTGGTTCCATCATTATATAGGTGAATTAGCACCTCCTTTGGAAAGTAGGGCTCCATTTCTGATAGTTTCAGGGCTCCTATTCCATTGGCACAGTCAATCTTCAGGTGCCTCTGACTCTCTCCAGACTTGGGAGACTTAGCACAAGGGAAGAAGGGGCAAAGTGAACTCATACTCTAGTGAAACCACATCTTGAGGCATGCTGAATTTGAAACTTCAGACCCAAACAGGCTAACAAACAGAAGATATTCATTTTGTGTATTTGCATGAAGAAGACAACACCCAGTATTCACCTGTTTTATCAGTTCCGTAAAGGCTTTGGATAGTTTTTCGTAATAACCTTCCAGCGTTGCTTTCCCATACTGCTCTTGGGTGTTTCGACAGCAGACCATGTAATGTAGCTGTGGTGTTGTCACCAGACCATAATCTAGCATAAAATAAAAGGCACAATATTCAGAAATAGAATACTAAATTAATTCCTCCTTAGAAGTTGTACAGTATTTGCTATTCTACAGTAAGCAAACAGACAAATGCAGTGCTGGAAACCCATATGAAACTTTTCAAGTTCTGTTGTTATGAAAAGATGAAACCCCCCCTTGCATGAAAGCCATACAACTACCCTGAAGTAAGATTGTTACAAGCAAAAATGGAAATGGTGTCTGGGCTACTGCTTTAGGTCTACATAACAGTCACATTCACATAAAAACTTGAAATCAGACTAGAAATGCAGAAGTTTAACACACCATGGTACTGACCACCTAGAACGGAGATACCGTCTATCGCCGACTGTGAAAGTTTCTCGCTGCTTGGCCTGGAAAACAACAAATACAATAGATGATAACCTTTGCAGAAGATATTTATGTATGGGCTTGGGAAGGAAGCACATGTGGAAGAAGGCTCTACAAGCTTCATGCCAGTAGACTTACATTCAGTATGAAGAAATCCACACCTTTTTCTATTGTAGGCACCTCCCAATAAAGAAGTTTGAAAGCCCCCACCCCAGAGAATTGCAAAGACAAGGAAAGTGCTGAACACATGTGCACATCACACAGTACCCACAAAAAAAACCCCACAACAAACCCACAATAAAGCATCCTGTTCAGAAACAGGGCTAGGTAGTTCTTGTAACTATGAGGGAAGTTAATATAGGAAAAGCACTGGAAAACTTTTGTTTATTGCTATAATCATAAATTAACAGATAGCAGTCTAGGCATAAAAAAAAGCATAATCCAGCTATGGAGGGTTAAACATCCAAAAGCACCCATGAACAAAACGTTGGCACTTCCGTAAAAGCAGCATACATCTACAGCATTTTGTAATTACCTGGTGTCTCTACCAATAAAAACTGAAGCATCTTTGTGCTGGTTCACTGCTGCTTTTTGGCAGATCTCAGTTATTATTTTCTGTAATTCTTGCTCCTCTGCATTTGCTAGTTGTGTGGCATACTCTTCCCAGGAAGGGTGCAGCATTTCTCCAAGAGGATCAACCAGCTTTACACCATTATCTTCCTTAGAAGAAAAAAAAAAAGAATAAAAAATAGTAAGCCTAAAAGTGGGAAACTTAATAAAAATCTCTTTGAAGACAGCCGACACATGGTTCGGTCATCACATTGCTTCTTAAATGTGGAGCATTTCTGGGAAGCAATAGCTTAGCTGTTTATTTAAACCCCCAATAAACCCAAAAAAAGTAACATAACCAGCATATTAAGTAACCAACTTTTTCCCCCTTATAATTTTGGTAAGAAATTAATTTGACATTAAAATGACATAAGTGGAGATTCTAATAACCTGGAATGCTCCACAGCAGCAGAAGTCTAAATGCCTGATTTGTAACTGCTGCATCTCTTTATGATTTAAGCTTGCAGATTTTGCTCAAAGGTTCATCTCTTCTCAAGGGTACTCCTAGCTTGCCAACATTACAAATTTCCTATGTTACAGCATTTCCACATGACAGAAAATGACACTTGTGTGTACAGGGAAAAGTAACTTCAAATATGCTGGAGATCATATTTAGAGGGAGCAGGCTAAACACGTGCTTTAAGGAGGTCCAAGTGCCTTCACGATCTGGTCTCTCAGTACCATGAAGAGCTTTGATTCCACCAGACTGATCATGTCTACTTTCTTTTTAAAGGAAAGGTTGTTCTTACTTCAGGATTGTGAGATGCCGTAACCATGATGCCAACAGTAGATACCACGGCTTTGGACCTGAGAACTGCCAGCAAGCCCATGCGGAACATGACGTGATCAAGCTGTTCGGCCTTGGTGCGAAATCCAGCGGTGCCATACTGAAGAGTAACTCCAGCAGGTTTAGGATGTAATGCTGAGTATTTTTTAAGGGCTTCATAATCCATTTCTAGAGAAGGAAGTAACACAGATGCAAGTGAGAGAAGTCAAGTCATTATAATTAGTTCTACATTTTGCACTTTATTTAATTTTGAAGCCCACAGACACCTTAAACTGTTCATATCAAATTCCTTGGTGGGACTGTGAGGGTGACCACTACCAGGGCAATCCATGAAGGAGCCTCTACATAACCAGTACAGCACAGGAGCTCGACCAGATTTCACCAGATCACGAAGGGATGACGTGATTTAGGTGAAGCCAGCCACGATTCTCCATCGGCTGACTCCAGGGATCCTAACAAAGGTATCGCAAAGGGCTGGCGATTCCCCACTGTAACACCAGCCACCCCGTGCGCTCGGCCACGCCTCCATGTATTAACTTTTGAGTTCAAAAGCCGCCCGTCCTCCCTCTTCAAGCCCTTGCAGCCACAGGGAAACCCCCGGCAGTGTCACCTGGCTGTTTTATTCGGATCGCGGCTCTGCCAACGCGCTCTGTAGGGACCCGCCGCGCCAACGCCACCGTGTCCACCCCGCCCCAGGCACCTGAGGCGCAGACAACCATTGGGCCGAGCCGGGCAGGGCCAGCCAGCCGGACGCACGCCACCACAAGCGGCTCCAGCAGCCGCCTCCTAGCACGGCTGAAGGCCTCGGGGCCCACCCGTGAAGGACGGGAGCGCCACAGCACCCTCCCGCCTCACCCGGGGGCCGCTCACCTGCACCCTCCGCCGCGCTCTCCTTCCGGAGCCGGTGTGACCACGCCCTCAAGCCGCGTTCACCCAATGGGAGCGCGGGGGGCGGGCACGCACCCGCCACGTGGCGCCCGGGCCACGCCCACTAGTCAGTCAGACCCGGGGCCGGGGCTAGCCTCGTCCGTGGCCCCCGGCCTCAACCCCGGTCCCCAGCGCTGTCGCGCAGACAAAATCCAGCCTCCATTTTGTGATCGATAGTCCCCGTGCAGCCGGTCCACCGCGCGCCTCTCCCGTCCCGTCCCGTCCCGCCCCGCCCCGCCGAACGCGCATGCGCGCCCCCTCCCGCCCGCCCGCCGCTCGCGCAGCGTGCGCTCAACAGCCGCGCTGAGGGCGGAGGCGGCGGCGGCTCTGGCGACGACAAGTCGAGGGCTGCGAGCCGCTTCCTCGCCTCGGCGGCCTCGCCGGGGAGGCGGCATGGAGAGGCGTGTCACCTCCCCTCCGCTCCGGCTGTCGGCTGTGCTCCGCCGTGGCGGCTGAAACCCGGGCGGCCCAGGTGAGGCTGCCGGTGCGCATGCGCGGCCCGGCGCTGGCGGCGGTGCCGCAAACCCTTCCGTTCTCCAGCTTGGCTGTGGGGCGCGCCTGGGAGGGACCGATTTCTAAGCGGTTTGTACCCAGCCGTATTTAATGCAAGTTCTGTCCTTTAAAAAATAGTGGGGTTTCCCAGCGGAGGCCGGCTTCTTCGGTTGCACGGTGTGGTGCTAAACCTCACAGTGTGTGGTCATCTTGACTGCCGTCATGGGGCACATACAGGACAACCAGGCGATCAGGCCAGTCAACATGGGTTTATGAAAGGCAGGTCCTGCCTGACTAACCTGAACTCCTTCTATGACAAGGTGACCCACTTACTGGATGAGGGAAAGGCTGCGGATATTGTCTACCTGGACTTTAGTAAAGCCTTTGACACAGTCTCCCACAGCATGCTCCTGGAGAAACTGGCTGCTCTTGGCTTGGATGGGCGTACACTTCGGTGGGTAACAAACTGGCTGGATGGCCGAGCCCAAAGAGTTGTGGTGAATGGAGTTAAATCCAGTTGGCAGCTGGTCACAAGTGGTGTTCCCCAGGGCTCAATACTGGGGCCAGTTCTGTTTGATACCTTAATCAGTGATCTGGATGAGGGGATCAAGTGTACCCTCAGTAAGTTTGCAGATGACACCAAGCTGGGCGGCAGTGTTGATCTGCTTGAGAGTAGGAAGGCTCTGCAGAGGGATCTGAACAGCCTGGATCGATGAGCTGAGGCCAACTGTATGAGGTTCAGCAAGGCCAAGTGTCAGGTCCTGCACTTGGGGCACAACAACCCCATGCACTGCTACAGGCTTGGGGAAGAGTGGCTGGAAAGCTGCCTGGTGGAAAAGGACCTGGGGGTCTTGACCAATGGCCGGCTGAATATGAGCCAGCAGTGTGCCCAGGTGGCCAAAAAGGCCAACAGCATCCTGGCTTGTATCAGAAATAGTGTGGCCAGCAGGACAAGGGAAGTGGTCTTCCCCCTCTACTTGTCACTGGTGAGGCCACACCTTGAATACTCTGTTCAGTTTTGGGCCCCTCACTACAAGAAAGACATTGAGGTGCTGGAGAGAGTCCAAAGAAGGGCAACGAAGCTGGTGAAGGGTCTAGAGCACAAGTCTTATGAGGAGCAGCTGAGGGAACTGGGGTTGTTTAGCCTGGAGAAAAAGGAGGCTGAGGGGAGACCTTATTGCTGTATACAACTACCTGAAAGGAGGTTGTAGCGAGGAGGGTGTTAGTCTCTTCTTCCAGGTAACAAGCAATAGAATGAGAGGAAATGGCCTCAAGTTGCGCCAGGGGAGGTTTAGATTGGATATTAGGAAAAATTTCTTCACAGAAAGGGTTATCAAGCACTGGAACAGGCTGCCCAGGGAAGTGGTGGAGTCACCATCCCTGAAGGTATTTAAAAGACGAGTAGATGTGGTGCTTAGGGACATGGTTTAGTGGTTGACTTAGGTTAGGTTAATGGTTGGACTCTATGATCTTAAAGGTCCTTTCCAACCAAGACAATTCTGTGATTCTGTGTTAAACCCCGGGGTTTGACTCCAAGCATCTCGTTCCAGTTGCGTGTGGATGGCAGTGCAATGGCTGTCACAGTACAAGAGTGCCTCAAGCTCCAGCTGCTGGAAGTGGAAATGCTCCTTTCAATGTTTCCCAAAAAAGGTGAAATAAATCTGGATGAGGATGCTGTGCCCAGCGTGCAGCACTACCTTAGAAATGCTGATGGACCTCTGCCCCCACAGCTTGAATATTCAATTGCTGTTGATGTAGGGGAGGCAAAGGTGAGAAATTCCACGTAGATGTATTCATGTGTTGTTTTCTTTACTTCTTGTGGACACACTTGAAAACTCTGTCCTGAAAAAAAGGGAGAAACTCCCCCTCCCAATTTGTTTGCTGTTTCAAAAGTCAAGAGTTACAAAAACCTCGGGTTTTTTTTTAATTATTTATTTGAGTCTTACCTTGATTTGGGCAAGAAAGGCTAATAGATTCACTGACAGGAATGGACAACCAGCATCAGCAGCACACACAGCATTCACAAGAGCTTAGCTATGGTTGTACTTACATGAGGGTTGTTAGGTTACTGGTTTACAAAGAGTTGTGTGTTACAAAGGCAACGCTCCCCACATGGGAATACATGTGTTGGACTTTACATTATTCTAGCAAAACCACCCTATTATTTCTCTCTTCCACACCTTGCCACGTGTACTAACATTCATTGGTCTGTATTTGAAATACACTAATGTAAAAATAGCTCCAAATGGCAGAATACTATTAAGAAGAGTCACACAAACACTAAAGCAAAACCACCCTACGAACTGCAATACAAAATCCAAAACTGAGAGTATAAGGAGTTCCAGTGGTTTATCCAATTGAAGAAAGGGTTATGTATGACAATTAAGTGATGTAAATACTTGCATAGAGAACACAGCCATTAGTGTAGGCCGGAGTATATAATAATGCAATGACTGGAATTTGAAAACAGACAAACGCAAGCTAGAAGCATATGCATTTTACCAGGAATAGTGATAATTAAACATTAGAACAGTTTACTGGTGTCGCAAATGGGTGATTTAGATCACTTAAAGAATCACCATCAAAGCTATTAGCAAAAGTGGTTTTTAATATGATGTTGTAAAAGTGTGACTTAACGATGGCAAGGTTGTAACAATGTGAAAGTCTAACTTGTTCGCTGGCAAGGTTCACTCTTACTGTACAGCACAATCATTTGAACAATGATTCAAAACTACCAAGACAAAAACAAAGTTAGCCAGGCACAAACCAAAGTTACCAAGGCACAAATCAGGTGCCTCATGATTATTTAGAAACTTATGAACAGGCTGAGGTATATTTCTAAAATGCACCCCTTCACCAGCCTTCAGAGAGAAGTTTTATGAACTGTGTAGGGAGGGCTTCTGCAGGAAGGATTTTTTTCCATGGTACATTGTCAAGGAACTTTTGGAAAGATAATTAGTTATTTCACGGTTCACTTCTCTCTGCAGTACTAATAATTTGATTGTATACTGTAGTGAAAGTCCCATAATGGTATACAAGAGCCTCAAGCACTGAGGATACATGAATCCCTTCCTGCTCTTGGATCAGAGGCAGTGTTCAGTTTCCAAAAAACTGAGGTGCTCCATTTTAAGACACTGTAGGAATAATCGAGAGAAATTCAGCAGCCCATGGTTTGTAGGAGATCAGGCAAGATAATCTAGAGGTTTCCCTGGCCTAAAATGCTCGTAAATCTTTTTATCCCCTATAATCCTGAGAATGCTTCCTCTGTTAGGGTGAATACTTGCTTAAAATGATAATAATGCCTCTATATACAATACGCACAATCATAAACATTGTTTTGTATAACTCTTGGCCTTGTTTTCCTGGGGTAGATCCAGCAACTGGGCTGAGTTTGTTGATGAGATGTGTGTTCGGTAAGGGACAAGATTCTCAAAAGCCACTTGCCCCTTGACTCTGACAGACTGGTAGTTTATCGCAGTAGCAACACTGAGCATGTACTGAGAACACACACTAGAAATATCCCTAGAGAATAACGGTGTACCTTCTTTCAAGCCACGGCATTATTTCTGTAAACAGCAGAGGATAACATTAGATATGTTGGGAAAGCCCGAGCATGGTGCAACAATAGGAAAGGAGTGGACAAAAGGAAAGCAGAAGAGGTAATTCCAGCCTTTAGGGTGTTGCAATCTTAATTACATCTCCTCATAATCTGCCTTTGACAGGGAGGAAGAGTCTAGCATGTCTTTCAGTAGCTGCAGAATTCATTTTCTTTTTGTGTGTGTGTGTGTGTGTTTTGTTTTCAAGGTAAAAGTGGAATTGCAGGTACTGCTGCCTCATATGTATCCTCACGTAGCTCCTCAGCTCTTTGCAAGATCAAATGCACTGCACAGACAGCAACAGTTGCAGCTCAACACTGGTCTCGCTTCTCACATCAGCTCTTTGGATTCAGGTGAGCTGTGTATATATGAAGCTGTGCAATGGGTGAAAGACAACAGCCTGCCTTACCTGGAGAACAGCAAGATCTCTTCTGAAAGTGCTTCAAAAGAAGTCGTGGTTAAAGAAACATTGCATCGCATGTGGATCTACAGCCATCATATATACAGGCAGGAATTGAGGAAAAAGATTTTTGACTGTGCAAAGAAGTTAAGTCTGACGGGCTTCTGCCTAACGGGGAAACCTGGTGTCATCTGTGTGGAGGGACGCCGAGAAAACTGTGAAGAGTTCTGGCATGTTATTAGGTATCCCAACTGGAAGCATATTTCATGCAAGCATGTGGAGAATATAGAAACGGAGGGAAGCATCGATAATATTCGTCTCTTTCGTGATTTTGAAGACCTACAGTTTCAGGCACATGGTGATTATGGCCTGAGGAACGACTATCACATGGATCTTGGCCAGTTCCTAGAATTCCTGAAACAACATCAAAGTGGACATATTTTTCAGATTTTATTTGGTGTCGAAGGCAAACTTTCAGACAAATAAGATAAACTGTGTAAGGAGTTCTAATTTTGGACAGCAAGAGATGATGCTAACATTGAAATATTGTGCCTTATAGCTCCTGTGAAAAGGGAAACTGTTTAACATATGAGAAGAATGGTTCAAGTAGTTAATCTTCTCTTCTGAATAGCCACATATTTTTGAGAGGTGTTTACTTATTTTCTGAGGCCCTGAAATTGGCATTTGTCACTATGAGCCAAGCCTCAAAGTGCTTGCAAGGTGATAAACATCCCACACACTAGTATCCTGAATTACACACTTCTGTCTCCTCATCTATACTGTTCTGCGTGTTACTATCTGTGGTGCAGACCTGTAGTTAACTTCTACATACAGTTGTGGGATACCAAAGTGGCTGCAGTCACAGATTAACGTGGTTTCCAATACAAAAGCACACCCAGCTCCAGGAAATCTCACGGCTACATTCATGACTTAGTGCATGCAATGTGTTTTATTGCTCCATTAATATCTGCTCTCACTTCATTCAACTGATCCATGAAATGCAAAGGTTTGTGTCCAACCACAGGACCAAGTTTTGCTTTTAAATAAAGGGTAGGCGGAAGGAGAAAGAAGCCCACATCACCCATCCCCTTGTGTGCTTTGGGTAGTACCTATACAATTATATTGCCAATATCACCATTTTTGCAGTCCTCTTCCTATCATCTCATTACGGTCTGGTTATGTTAATTTTTCAGCTGCTCAGCTCATGGCATTTTATATTTACATTGTTAGGCCAAGCACCTTGGAAATTAAAATGTTTAAGATGAGACAAAGTTTAATGTTTCTCTGTTTTTCCCCTACATTATATAAGGAAATACATGTATAATATAGAAAAGTGAAAAAAACTATGTATATAATATATTAAATAAAAATACATACAACTTCACCAATCTTTTCTGTGTCAAGTTAGTACTGAAAGACAAATTTTCCAGCAGCTTGTAACAGGAAATGATATTAATGGCTCATTAGGCAGCACTTTCCTACGGGGTAGTGTGCTGAGTGTGTATTTAGATAGTGAATTGCAATTCAGTCTTCCAGTTTATAATGGATTATCATATTTAAATGTCATCAATATAATATGTAGATGAAGAATGCTACTGAAAAGTCCCCAGTAACTGTGCCTTAAAGGACCACCAGCTTACTGCCTTCCACTTTGTCACTGAGCATTGTAATGTGAAAATTGATATTGAGCAAAAAAAGCAGACGTACTGTTGAGCTGTAGAGGTTTGGCTGTTCGAATCTAACAATCATCAGGCCATTTTGAGAGCAGCTATTTAAAAACTGTGTTTCAGTACTCTCAGCTGACAACTACAAAAATAACAGCTATTATTTTATTTCAAATAAAACACAAGGAATTGTTTAATACTTTTCTCATAATAGCAATATATTGAAATCGAGGATGGCAGTATTTCTGGTTGCTCAGAATGATGATTAATGTACATTCCTTCAGTGTGGTAAGTATATTGTTTGTATGATCATAACTTTGGCATAACAGTAAGGCAAAAACTGTTCACAGGTTCCCATTATGCAATGAGGGAGAAAGTGCCTCTCCTCTTTGTGAATTCAGGACCAGCAGTCTGCAGCTGCAGCAGAGCCGAGTTAATGAAGTTAATTTTTGGTTTTGTAGAGTTAATGTCTGTAGCATGATAGTAGAAAAAATGTTTAAGTACACTTTGTTTCCAGAACTGTCCAGAAAGTATATTACATTTTTCTTGGTGTGGTAATTCTGTAACAACTAATAATTCTTTGGGGTTTTTTTTAGAACATTGATGTATGAGCGCAGATTCCACATGATCATGACTCAAAAGCAATAAAACAATTTGCATTCAGTCCTGTTGGGAAGTTGCCAAATGCTAAACTTCTTCCTTTAAAGTAGCAAAACAAACCACTTCAGAAATAGGCCTTATCCACGCGATTTCAACCAGAAGGAAATGGGAAAGGCAACACTGGCGTAGGTCAGAAAGTCTGTGCAGGAGGATGGTCAAACAACTCGGAGTTAGAGCTGTCTAAAGCTTTATTCTGAGCACAAGCTTTGTTTGTTTTTTTCTAAAGGAGGAAACTGCTGATAGTACAATCCAATCATGTATCCTGCTATGGAAAACCACAGACTCAGGACTTTTATTTCTGGAAATGCTAATTATGAATCCAGAATAATGCAGGTCATGAGCCGTGTCCCTGGATGCTTCCGGTGAGGTTTGCAGAGGGAATCACTTTTTTTTACAGCAGAATAAGGGTCACTCCCAGGTATCAACTGGTTAACAGATGAGAAAGGGTAAAAAAAAAACCAGTAAGAATATATCTTCTTTAGTTGAAAGTAGTGTGTAGATGAACATACTCAGCATGCTGAATTATCAATGAAGTTGTAAAAACTGTTTTAAAGACCATACTGAAGAAACTGAGCTAAACAGATCATTCAAATAGTAGTAAGTGAGATAAATACCCAATAAATATCAAAGAATTAATAAAATGTGTTTGCTCCCCCCATAATGATGGACTTTCTTCCCAATTATAATTATTCTTCTAGTAGACCTCAGCTGGGTGATTTGGGAGTTTGTTACAAAGAATAGTACTTTTATCACATATGATGGGTGTTAAAAATATATTGACCTCAAATAATACAGGAATTCATAGGTTTAATGCACAAAAAACCCTACTACTAGCCAGATGACTGACATTTGTAAGAAAATACTTAGTCAAAAAGAAGCCTATTCGTGACATTTTGATACTCTCTTTTTGTCAAGAACATGGAGCCCAAGCACTTCCACGAACTTTAGGCCAAACAATTGCAGCATTATCAGAACAGCAGTTATCTTGGTGGGGGAAAGAAATCTTCGATCCAGGACTTTAGGTTAGCTAAGTAGTGTTAAAATATTCTAATCACATGGGAACAAAAGGTTCTGCAGGTTCAGTTCTCGTTAGAAAATTTTCATTACTCCACACAGGAGTGACCAATAAAGCTTTTCATTGGAGGAAAATATTCTAAACTTACTGCTCTTTAAAGAGGATTTGGGGTTTTTTTTAATTATTTTTAAATAATAGCTTGACAATTTATGCAAATTACATTGTGACCTGTAAAAGATTAACAGTTGCTGTATGTATTTCTTAATTTTCCATGGTACTATTTCTCTGCTTAAGTTCTCACTGACCTTTGTGCCAGAACTCTGAACTCAAGGTACAACCACTTATTTTGATAACAAAAAGATCTGTCAAACTATAGTAGGATATCTCAAGTAAAATAAAAATAAAAAACCCCGAACAACACAAATGTATTTCTCAGATTGATTTTTATTTTCTTACGTATAATTAATATGATTTCTTGATCTGAGTTTCTAACCAAATATTACCATTTAGAAAAAAGTTTTCTGCATCTTAAAAAATTAGCTCTTCGTAGGATTCTTGGGCAGAAATGTTCGGAATATTTTAATGCTTTTTAACTGCCGCTAGTTTGTTCATTCTTCATTAAATATTTACAGTTTCACTTTCATGGCTTCTTCAGGCCAGCTATAGGAGTCAGCCACAAAGCTGTTATAATCGGTATGGTAAACCTGAGAGCGGATGAAAGCTTCTAGGTCCTTGGGCTGAGGATAGGTGGAGGCATTGTTATTCCTGTAGGCTTCTTCTGCAATCTGGAAAGATGCATTAAAATCCTAATTAGTGCTGATAAACTATTTGAGTACATTTAACAGGATTTAAAAGTAGGCGTTAATTCAAAATCAAGATAAGACTTCATCTTCCCAGGTGGCTGACAGTCACCTATATTCACATGGGATCCGGGCTAGTATACAGCAAGTAAGACTAGGAACAGGATGAGGTTTGCATTTAAGTGAGTCTGTCTCATGCTACTTTTGAACAGGATTACGTGTCTTTGCTGTTACAAATACAGTGCTCCTCCTCGCCCAGTAATATCTTAGCTTTTATTGTGCATCGGTGGATAAAATATTCCACAAACCCCAAGCACTGAGCTCTAATTTCTGCTTTTCCATTAGCAGGATACCCTGGTTTGCCATCTTCTCCAAAGCACTGTAAGAAAAGTGTGGTTTCATCAAAGCCTCCATGCTCCCTGCATATTAGAGAAGTTTATTATTTGCCATAGTTCGATAATATATTTCTTAAAGGTAAACTCACGAGAAAAAAATTAGTCCTACACAGTGCACAGGCTTATTTCTAGAGATGATTGGGGGAAGTATGAATATTTGCTTGCTTTTTCCTCACCCAGACCATACCAAAGTGAATCACAGAATCACAGAATCAACCAGGTTGGAAGAGACCTCTGGGATCATCGAGTCCAACCATTGCCCTGACACCACCATGTCAACTAGACCATGGGACTAAAAGTGCCATGTCCAGTCTTTTCTTAAACACATCCAGAGATAGTGACTCCACCACCTCCCTGGGCAGCCCGTTCCAATGTCTAATGACCCTTTCTGAGAAGAAATGCTTCCTAATGTCCAACCTGAACCTCCCCTGGCGAAGCCTGAGGCTATGTCCTCTTGTCCTATCGCTAGTTGCCTGGGAGAAGAGGCATCACAAGTACAGCTGCAACAAAAACGAAGTTCAGAAGGGGCTTGTGCCCACTCAACACATCAAAGTAGCCTCTCACGTTTGAAGAATACCTATGTGAGAAATGTGTATCTTTAGACTGGACATTCATCTATGAAACAAAAGAAGTTTGGCAGACTGGTTTTATGCAGCAGCACTCTTTAGAAAGATCTGCTTCAAACTGTTATTTTGCAAACAGACAAACGCTCCTACTTTGAATGAAAGGAAGAAGGTCTCCTTCCTGCTGTCCTTAGCTCTCTCTTTAAAACACAAATGTTTTAGCTTAGTGAGAAGCTGAGACCCCAAGTTACCGTATATAGATGTCCTTTCTAGGATTAAGTTGAAGCCCAACCTGATTTGAGTGAGAAGCACTTCGGGTGTTTATGTAAGAGTTCATCCTCAGGTCTCTGCACGTTATTATTATGGTTGAATGAGGTCTGAATTTATACCCCACATTTAGTATTCCAAGAAATTTTGAGAGTATTCCTCCCCTGGAAAAGGCAGAGGCCATCGCTAAACCTCTTAGGATGGATAAGCCAGAACAGGTATTTGCAGGAATAAAGTTTCAACAGAGATCAGGCAGAAAGAATTGTTTGGTAACATTTGCCTTTTTTTTTTTGTATTTTATGTAACACACACAAGTAGAGGAGGAATTTCTATCACTGTGTTTCTGCCAAACATGCAGGCAGTTTGATTTTGCCTGAGGAATCGAGGTAACATTTTGACATCTACAGAACAGAGTTATTACTTGCCTAAGAAGACATGAACTGTGAGGATTTTTTTTTTAAAATATACAGGATGAGTGAAGCTAGGGGAACTGTTTCATGCATGAGGGCTCCTTGCTATTCTTTCAAAAGATGCAATAAATGGAATTATTCACAGTAAGGTGACCAAGCCACAAAACAATAATTGGAGAAAAAAAAAGGTCACAGAAAACCAGCAAAATAACCTTCTAAAATGACGAAACCCCTACCTAAAAAACAGAACGAGGGAGGAACTGGGATAAATACATTATTTGAAAGCTTCCTCTTCTCTCCAGGGCAGCCAAATTTCTTGGGAATCTGTGGGTTTAAGTTAGTGACTGAAAATCCATCTGCATCAGCTCTGTATTTGCCAGTGAAAACCAACCAACCGAACAACCCCTGACCCAAACCTGAGCTATGAACTTTTTGTTCCCCTGCAGTTAGTTATTGTGACAGGCTAGAGTAAGGATGGGAACAAAAGTGCCTGGGAATAGGGTGACATTTACTCTCTTGACAGGCAACTGATAATCATGAAGGGCCAAAAGCCTTCATCTGTGCAGCTCACATGGCTGTAAGCCTGGGGACCTGCTTCTAACCGGTGGACAGTACAGTGTGGGTTCTACAGACATAAACACTTGCTATAGTTGCATATCTTTCCTTCTTGTATTTTGATTACATTTACATTTATTAATTAAATTTTGAAACTGCTACCTGTCCGAGATTGATTGATGTAAAGCAACCTCAACCTGTGTGAAGGTGTGTTAGATGATCAAATGCTCAATTATGTAGAGAGCATGGGAAGAAAAGAAGCCACAAAAGGCTGAAATGACTTACCCGCACAGCAATTTTCAGTGACACCTGCTGAATAGTGACTAATGGAGGGTACAGACGACCTTCCTGTAAGTGCTCCTCTGAAACTTGCTGAGCTATTACCTAGAAGTAAAGTAGACATGTTCAACTTGAAATGCAGGCACAGTTGTAGCTTTATTAGACAGTGATCTAGTCTTAAGCAAAGAAATGGTTCCACTTTGGCAAATCACGCAAATACTGATTAATCCACCTAGGCAGTGTTTTTTACAACCAACCTTATCATTAGAAGTAGCTACACAAGAGCTAGAAATTTAGGGAGTTAACCCTTTTTCTCACTCAGATAGTAAGACTTATTCAAGTCTTGAATAAGTCCGTGACACACATAAACTAGCAAATAGTTCACTGTGAGATATAAATTCCAGCCATCAGTTGTACTTGGGTCAAAGACTTCTAAAATTAAAGAAGCACCTGTTATTCTTCTGACAGTTTTCAAGTTGTCCTGCGCAGAGAACAGAGCTGAAACCCTTAAGTGTAAAATGCTTTGAATAAAATTACTAGTGGCTGGGCAGGCTTGTTGTGTGTCCAGCTCACACATCTAGCCTGTATGAGATCATAAAAGTAAGTATGGTCAACCACAGAACGAAGTAAAATAAAAGTAAGATTATCCAGGGTCCTTTAAAGCCCTGCCAGTCACTGCAGTCGCATTTAGAAATAGAAGGTCTAATGTTAAATTCTGGCTTGCTGGGACAGAAAAAAAAGTGCTGCTAGAAAAAGTCTGTCCACTCCACCTGAAGGCTGTATTGGATCTATCATCTCAACCATACCAAATAACTAAAGAAATTATTTTGCTCTTTGCTTGATTTTTCACCAGCCTGACCAGGGGAAACAAGGAACAATACAGAAGTTCTCATGCACATCTGAGAGGAGCGTCTCCTCTGTGTCCTGAATGTGCTTGCTTGGTCTTCCTAGCAAGACTGGAAATATTTTGCAGTCATCTCCAGCAACGAACAGATCAGGAAAGCATGGCAAGCTGGAGCAGTTGGTTTTTACTGTTTCCTCATTGCCCATATGAAAAACCTTCTATTACCATGAGGTGTGAGGTCATTCTCCACAGAGTGAAGAGAGACACTGCTTGCACTGTCTGCTTATAGGCTTCCTTCATCCACTTCCTCTGTTACTACAACAGATACCTTTTAGGAAGCAAAGGGTCCTGGGGTTGCCTGTGGGTCTAAGGATGTTCCTGCTATCATTAGCTAAAATGTGTTTGTCATTTGGGGATCTGAAATAGAAAACAGCATTTCAGGGTGATCTAGATTGGGATTTGCTGAGCCTGAGAATCAGCTGATGCCAGTTCACTACCCTGTCTTCTACTTCATAATCTCTTCTATGGACTTGAAGGTTTCATTTCTTTAACTGCCCACATTTGCACTGTCTAGGGAGCTGCTAGATAGAACCAAATCTAACTATCTTCCAAGCAAACCAAGCACAAAATTCACATATTAAAAATGGCCTGACTTTATGCAGTTTTTAATAGCTACCTCCACTAACATTCTCTACTACAATTCTCAAAACAAATTATTAAAAAAATTAAGAGAGGTCTGCATCAGCAGAATCCAAATTTCAAATTTCTCTATCTTGATTTGGGACAGAAAGGAAATTACTTGGGGGCGGGGGTGGGGGAGGGCGGATGTCACTTGCCCTTTGAACAGCTGGGAACATGTAAACGTCACAAGAAAAGGAGGTTCTTTATACAGTGCAAGCTCATACTTCTTAAATCTGTTACAGTTTATAAGCAGTTTCCACTGATATTTAGTACATAAAGCTTGCTCCTGGAGTGTATCCTTCCATTGTTTAGTTTCATCCAAAAGGAAACCTGTCCCCCTCTCCTCCCAAGACCATGCTGTACTGTGGACAGAGGTGAAGTATGGTAGGGACACCCGGGAGATGTGCTCAAGACGACCATTCTGATGCAAAATAGAAGAGTAAGGTAGAGGCACCCTTAGTGTTCCCATCAGGAGAAATGATACATTCTTGCGCAATTACAGCTTAGATAACAAAAGGTTAAAACCAAATCACTGACTGGTCCAGGAGTGCGGGGATAATACTGCATGATGTAACCTGCAGGGTCACTCTGTGGATGGAAGGAAAACTCTGCTCTGGATAGCGTCTGGTGGAGCCGTGTATGACCCATCAAGAGGTTCATGGAAACACCAGGGAAGTCCAGGAAACACTGTGAAATTAAACTGATAACATGGCCCAAAGAGAAAGCAAGAAGTGCATTCGAGGAACATACTAGGAAGTTACTTGAAACAGAGCAAAACTTGCTTCCTACAGTTCCTGTTGTATGTGGGAAACAGGACCTTATGTACGTTGCTTGCAAACAACTAGAACTCAGTCAGAAGAGATGCCTGGCTATCATTGATCCATCCTTTCCAGCAGAAGTAGGTAAAAAGTTTGTATTAAAGAGCAAACACAATAGTAACTCCAAGTTCAAAGAGAAACAATGTTCTCTTCTGCAATCTACCCAGCATGCTGGTAGGTGTAGTAAGTTTTTCCACTTGGAGTACAAATGCTAACAAGAGCAACAAGAGATTATACTCTTGTTGAGTATAACGAGTAAAGGAAAATTATTTGTTTACATTTTAATCTGATATTAAGAAATCTAGCCGAGAGAAAAACTCACTAGGGGGAGCTAGGACAACGTAAGATCTAGTTTTTGCTTTCCATAATAGCAACTAGGTTATTTAAAAATGTTATGCAGCCCTTTGATAAAACAAGATGTGCATTTGAATGTGTAAAGAGGAGTTTACATCACGAGAGTTTTGCTGTGAACAGTTCAATGGCGCTCTGCAGGAAAGATCAAATCTGAAGAAATCAACAGCAAGTTGCTGTTAGTGTAATGCATCACTGAAAAAAGGTTCAGGAGTAAAGTACTCTGTTTTGTGATGGGGTTGATACAAAGCAAGCCACAAAACATTTGGGGAGTGCTCAAAGTGGGAGAAGTAGCAAGCTTAACTGTACATTTGGCCATATAGATGCCATGCTATTCCTTCTGATATAATCCTGTAACAGCATTAAAAACTACGCAAAAACACAGAAACAGGCATTTCATGTGGTCTCTGAAAAACTCTCCTTGAGAACATCGGTTCAGTAGCAGGGGAAAAAATTATGAATCAACACTTGGAATTATTAAGAAAACAAGAGGCGACACAGAAAATGTAATGACGCCAACGTATAAATCCTCAGTGTAACACCGCTTTGAACGGTGCACATTTTTGCTCTACCCACTTCAAACAAGAATGGGGTATAATCATGAGGGGTATAAAGAATAACAAGGATGATCAAAAGGTTATTTTTTATATAAGGAGACAAAAAATAATAAAATAGACTTGTGAGAAAGAAAGAGAAGACTGAAAGAAAATACAAAAGGCAGCTGAAAGTGAACATTTCTCATGGCACTATAGGGAACCTAAATCATCAGACAGCAGGAAATCGTAAGAGGAGAGTTTCTTTTTCATAATTAAATTGTGACACTAATTGCCAAAAGATGTTCAAATGTATAAACATATTTAAAAAGCCACTAGGCTCATCTAGGAAAGAGAAATCCACGCAGGGATAAAACTTGCAGTGCAGGAAGGCCAGACAGTACAGGCTGCCAGAAGCTGAGAAGCCATTTCAGCAGAAGGATCATTCTGTATTTTCCCCTTATTTATCCTCTTTTCCTCAGCTTCTGCTACCGATTACCTTCACAGAAAGATACTGGGCTGTTTGGATCTTAGGTCCAACCCAGTATGGCTATTTTTGTATTTTAAATTTTAATTAATTCAAGTTTTTAATAGAGAAATTAGCTAAGCCTTATTGCAGCACCTAAATGACAGGCAGCCACGACAGGACAAATGGCATAAAGCAAGTGGGGGCATCTTAGTTTTTGGAGGACGTATTCTCTATAGCAAAAGGATTTAACGGGATTATTTCTGGAGTAACTTAACTGTAGGTCACACATGCCAAGAATATTTCATTAGTTTGTAATTCTCTGTCCCTTTTGTTGTGTTCACTGGGACTTAGAAGAATAGGTAATGTCCCTTGTCATCACAGAGCAATTGCCTGCAATTAAGAGGTATTACAGCTTGCAGTACCTTAGATTTATCATCCAAAATCAAAGTTACATTCTATTTTACTTGGCAGGAAGAAAAGAACACTGAAAGTAGAATTTGTTGTAGTTACAATAAGCTATTTGTAACTTTTATCAGATTTAATTGGAGAGGTGGCAAAGCAAGAAGACAGGAGGTGCAGGCACGCAGCCTGAGCTGCTTATTTTTCATACTTTCCTGTTTCAGGTGAGCTACCACTACAGTCTGAGAAGGTCCCTCTATCTAAAACGCACGGTTTTGGTGCTTTAAATTTTGCAGCATCTTGGACGCTTCCATTTCAAATGGAGAATACTAACCGCTATTCTAAAATGCATGTGAAACTATTTTGATTTCATCTTTTCATTAAAAAAGGCAAGAAACAAAGAAACAAAAAGCACTTTTGCTTTTGCTTTGTACTGTAATTTCAGCTAAGGGCCTTCGCAGCCCTCCCAGCCTTCACACCCCTGACACCTCTGAGATCCATCAGTTGTTGCCTTGCTCAGTAACCAGCCGTAGCTCACCCAAGCCCCCGTCACACACTGCCTCTCACACCAGTAAGAAGATCAGATGTGAACGCTCTCAACTCCAGCCGTATGGCGAGCCCTATCCATTGATCTTGTTGCCAATAGAGACTTTCTATGCAAGAAAAAAAATTTTACATGTCAAACTTTTCTAGGGATTTTACTAGAGGAAGGCAATTACGTAGCAAAACCTTTACCAAAAAAGAAGAGTCAGGAGAGAACCTCTACTTCAAGAGAGAATTTAAAAGCTTCCTCGCAATTTCTGATACAATTTTACTTCCCCGACTGTTACGTTTCTTTGTTCAGTTAAATTTCTTTGTTCAGAACAGATTTTTTTCTGACTTAGTAGACTGCCACTGTCCAATCCACATATGTGCCACCTTTCATCCATCAGCACTCTATATATAGGAACCATTTCACCCAAACCAAAATGAAGCAACTTCTAGAACAAAGTAAGACAACAGTTTAACACAGCAGTTTAGACCAGCAAGCGAGGATCACCATATCCAACTGAAATTACAGGGGAGGATTTAAAGGCAGGCTATAATTATCCAAAGACTTACGAGATGGATCATTGCCCTCCTAAGATGGTTAAAGCCAGTGGAGACAGTCTGGGCTTTTTACTAATTTTAAAAATGGAAATTGTGAATGTCTGTCTTATAGAGGGCAAGCTGCTGGCAAACATT
The DNA here is from genome assembly GCF_013368605.1 of Nyctibius grandis. NCBI lineage: Eukaryota > Metazoa > Chordata > Aves > Nyctibiiformes > Nyctibiidae > Nyctibius > Nyctibius grandis. The sequence goes on along the minus strand of NC_090658.1, from coordinate 92,491,109 downwards.
TTTAAAGATGCCATAGTATGCACCTTAAAAAAAACCTTCCAAAATCCAGCAAGGGCAGCATGCAAGTGCCCGCCCTTTAAGAAAGCTTCATATGACATACTGCCATAGGATCACGTTGCCTATCAGTTGCCTCTGAGTGATAGTAAAGGACCATTTTCTTCCCTTTAAACCATGAAGAGGACACAAGGAGCAAGAATCTGGAATGCAATATCCTTTAGAGAAGCTGCAAGAGTTGAGTCAGGTATTCTCACTTCTGCTAATTAGTACAGCTTTTTTTTTTTCTCTTTTTTTTCTTGATTGTTCCATAATAGTTGCTAATTTCATTGCTTTGAGGCTTCCTCTGTGTGCTACCTACACTACCCATGTATTCCCAAGCGTGCTTACACAGCTTCTTTGAAGATTAGGACGCTGCACTTTCATGAAGTTCTAGGGATTGTAATTGGTACGAACTGGACTGGGTAGAAATTACAACTGAAGTGAATCTATGTCAGTTAGAGTTAATTTGGTAAACTGAGGCTAGCCTTCTTCCTTATTTCCATACCCTTTAAACAAAACCAAAAAGCATCAGGCTTTTAATTACTTTGCATGGACATGGTCAGACCATCGTGCACTGCTTAGGGCTTTCTAATCACTGAACCTGGGCTCTCTCTGAGCAGGATGAGCTTGGGAACATATTCTGGGGAGCTGAGTAGCCAGGAGCTTGAGCAGGGATAACCCCTGTCACTCTGGATAGAAGGAAGCTGTGTCCTGTGAGGGTCATTATGTTGATCTTGGTGCCAGCCAAGATCAGAACCAACAGAGGCAATGGAGAAGACAGGAACTCCAGGACAAAGCAGGAACAGAAGGAGAAGGAAAGGGTAAGAGGCAGGAGTGGCAGGGATGCAATGATGCTGTAGTAGATGAGGAGCAAAGATGCTGGACCCAGAAAAACAGAAAGTTACAATTTTCTTAAGTGAGAAACAGCTATAGGAAGATCGACTTACTGTTTTGGGGGATTTTTTGTAAAAAAAAAAAATTGTGTTGAGCATTTGATTTCATCCACTGCTGGTAATTTATTTTGTTTGAATACAGGATTCTAAAATAATAAAGGCCAGATTCTTCTCCCATATGTGTTGTAGATACAATCCTGTGCACTTATGGTATCATAATGTAAGATAGTGGATGTCAGATTTGTAACAATCACTGGAAGTAGGTGGTGAATGACTCCCAGAACCAAAAGTGTTTACTCTCTCTTCATCTCTTGCCCACTGAGTGGAGATAAAAGAGGAGAGATCACATGTTGGATAATGTCAAAACAAAGATCATATAAAATTGCCTGAAGAAAGAAAAGAACCAATGCAGAAAGGGATAGGAAAGAAAATGGGAAGAATAACATGGCAATTGTGTCAAACTGTGGTGCAAGGAACCACAAGGCAATGGAGCACTTCCACCAGCTGTTGACAAGGGAAGTCCACAAAAAACGATGTGAAGAGCTCTACTCAAAAACAGCAAAAAGCTGAAAGAAATTCAAACAATTTTTGCAAGCAAAACACACACCAAAGTCACCCCAAAGCTACCAACATCAAAATAGAATTCCTTCCAATCCAAAATCAAACCTATGCGCATGTGTATGCAAACTGTACGTATGTGCATTCACCTGTGATAATACAGTACTGAAGTCTTTCTATTTTTTCCTTGCCAACAGAAGGTGAAGTTTATGTCAGATGACCTTTGGACCGAGCATTAACTTTTTAGAAATAACTTCTTCAAATAGAATTTATGAAAACCAACATACTTTGCAAATAAAGACCTTACACAGAAAGCACTATTTTTCCAATTTTAAAGATGTTTAGCTATTTCTGTTTAATTGTTCATTATTATCAAGTTACTAAACTAAGGAATTTAAATAATTTTTAATATGGTACCTCAGCAGTTGTGAGGAACACATCCTCACCAATATGTTTCAGTCCACATGAAGTAACGCCAAGGGCAACTCCTGGGAACACGTAGGAATTGTTACCCTGTCCAGGATAGAGAGTTTGTCCACTTGGAAGAGTGACAGGATCAAAAGGACTTCCACTGGCAAAAACGCCACGTCCCTAAATGGTAACGAGAAAGCCAAAGAAAACACGTTATTTGAGAGGATGCTACTGAAATATTTCACACATCCTTTTAAATATCTACCACTGTGGAAGCTGGGTTGCATCTATTTAGTATCTCTCCCGGGAGGGTGTTAGAGCTATTTGACTGAATATGTTTCAAGAACATCAGGATGCTGATGCTAGAGATCACTGGTGATTCTCTGTGACTATCTGATGTCAGAGAGTAATGGCTGCCTTATGCAGGTATGAGCTATCTGTACAGCTTAGAAGAGGAGAAACTGAAAGCCACCACTTATTCACTTTGTGCATCCATGCCAGAAGAAGGATACATGGGAAGAAGGTATACACCTGGAGCTATAAAACTCAAAGTGGACAATACCGTCACGGTAACAATGGGTGATGCTACTGGACTTTTTCCCAACAGCAGATCATCCACAATAAAGACACTAAGGCCACTATATGTTGCACTTTTAGATGGGGCAATTTCTGAGGAGTTGTGGGCAGGCGGAGCTCTCTGTTCCTCTCAATCTCCCCACTTCAGGCCTCTGTGCCTACTCCATAGCTCAACAGAACAACAGAGGTGCAAGCTCTGTCCCAGGGACGTCATCCCATAGTGTCATCTACAGCACAAGTTGGTGATGGGACCTCCTCTGCCAGGACCTTGTGGTTCCCCTCTTTGTAACATACTGTGCAGGGTGAGGGCACCAACTCAGGCAGTACTGATAAACCACAAGGATGTTTCTCAGCAGATTTTTGGGCAGTGCCAAGTAGCACTGTGGCTGACAGGGCCCAGGCACCATGCCCAGACTGGTGCCAGTAGGCAGTACGGAAGAGCCAGCCTGTTTTGGGGAATTAGAGAATTTAGCTGTATGGACACAAGTTACACCATAACACTTGTCCTGAGGACAGGAGAACTGACTCTAACTCAGTTTATGTTGTAGTTCACGTGGGACTTCTATATCTCTTCCCAGGACCCAAACACAGGTGTAGCTCCACGCTGGCACACAGCACACACCAGGCAGCTGCAGGGAGGGACAGAAGCCTGCAGGGTGGCCCAGATGTGGTGACAGGGCTCATGTTGCTAGTGGCTTAACATTAGCTAAGAGGAATATTAGGCCTGGTGTCATTCAGGAACTTGCACGTTCAGTTGTGATACCATCGGAGTACCAAGAGATGCGCTGTCAGGGAGCTGCAAGTCTGATGGAATCTCACTGTTCCCCTGGGATGAGGAACACCCCGATGGGAGCAGAGGGCGGCACCATCAAGTGCTCTTCTAGAATGGCAGAAGAGGCACCTCAGAGGTGACTCCCCCACAGCACTACTATCCAGGTTCTCCCCAGATCATTCCTGATACACAGGGAGAGAGAAGTAATTTCTACAGCAGGCAATGCAGTTTTGGACTAATGAGGGGAGTGACATTGCACAGGCTCTACATCCGCAGCCCAAAGGCCCCTGGCCTTTGCCTTGCTGGGGAGGGAGCACCCTCGGATTTAAGCAGTAAGTTCAGGTGGGGGAGAAAAGCCAGCCTTTATTTATGCTAGCACTGCTGAAGTGATAAATGTCACTGTTAAATACTTCAGAGGCGCTTTGTATCAGAAATATCTATGCCTATTTTGGAGAACTGGAAACGTGCATTTTAAAATACGCCACTGTTGCTATTCAGCACTTCAGAAGAATATTCTGTTTGGTTTGGTGTCATGCAGTATGATCATGGCCGGCTTATTATACGCTTTGGTGACAGACCAAATACTTCAGGGCGTCTTTTGCTCTGCCTACCAGATGTCATTACCCACTATAACCAACCCTCCGTGCAGGCAGCTTCCCTGGCTGTTGCACTGCACTGTAGTTGTGTACTGTGCAGTGGGGAACGGGCATGCTAAATTTGACTTTTAAACACTCTCAAACTGTCATTCAAACTGCCCTGTATTTGACAAGACATTCAAACACAATCCACTATGAAACACATACAGTCAAGTACTCATTTCAAATTCTAGACTGAATTAGAGGATAATGTGTTTATTAGCACTTCTATAATACAATAAATAAGCAAGCACAGCTCTCTTAATTTTCACCTGTGTTTCCATAATAGAAATCTTTATAAAAGGAGTCAATCACCCCAGTTCTTAATAAAGAATTGTTTAAAAGATTCTATTTCCTGTATTGAAGTATTTTCTTACCCAGAAGAGTATTTATAAAATCTCAAATAAAAAGCATGCCACTGTGTGCATATATCACACAAAGTGGTACAGTTCAAAAACAGGCATAAGGCTTTAATGATTGATGGTTACTGATGCTTCAGTTATAATAAAGGCTATGAGTCTTGCCGGACACCAATAAAAGCTATTAAATGTTTTTATGAGGGTGCAAGCAAGTAGTGACTTCAGTGAAATTGTCTTGATAACATCTGAAAAACCTGTTACTTAGCTCATTTTACTTACACACAGAGACATGATTAGTACTTGCTACTCCACCCTCTGTCTTCCTCCCATTTTAAATTTAATTTCAGATTTACTTTTCACTACGTATACCGGAGAGATGTTCATCTTGGGTTACCTCTGTATATTTGTAGCACTGCTCAGCAGTGCATTCTGCTTTGCTGGTAGGATTGCTGAGAGCAAAAATAATAGGACGCTTGTTTAAAGCAGCCATATCCTGAAGAATTTGTTTAGTAAAAGCACCACCAATTGCAGCAACTCCTAAAGAAGAAAAACACACACATAACAAGCAGACAAATGCAATCAGTTCAAGGTAAGACATGCATATCACTTTTAGAAGAACAGAGCTCCTTTTACTGCATGCCAGCCTCTTTAAAATTGAGTTCAACATTTTGCCTAACATGTAGTTAAAATAAAGTTTTGTATAAAAGATTTCGCAACAGTGAAACTTCGGTATTACCCCTAACATAAGGCAGAACCTATTCACCCCTGTACAGTTTGCTGAACTTCTCACTTCACTTTTCTCAGGCCCTTTATATAAAACAGAAATGTATCACCTAACCTGCAGGTAAGTCCAATAAGGAGTAGAAAGGTACAACTCTGTCTCCTAAAGTCTCATGCAACAGACTGGATAGTTTCTCCCAAAGCCAGTGTGACAGATTTCAATTTTTTCTGACACGACGAGTAAAGTCTCTGCCTTCTACAGCTGATCATTCTGTCATCTCCAGCCTCAGCTGATGAATAATCCCAGTTTTGAGTCTAAGGCTTCCCTGACAGCAACAATTTTTTTTAATACCTCCCTTTCCATCCCACCAGAGATGCTTTTCTATTCTCCATACTGTACTCACAACCAAAATGGGGTGTGTGTGATGTTTTTGAGATGCCAATACACCTGTATTTCTGCCTAACCTACAAGAGCTGGGAATCCAAGGATCAGGTCCTTGCTCTCCTTGCCTTCAGTGAGAAACAGATAAACAGATCTTGGAGTAAACCTAAGGATCTTTATGTCCAGGGAGGCCCCTATCACTTGGCTTGTAGAGAAGGTAGCCTCCTTCTTGCTCAGAGCCCCCAGTGCCTGGCTCCCTGCTCAACTTTCCACAGAGCATCCGAGTTTCAACACCAGGAAAAAAGCTGTTGTTCCCTCTCTTGGGGCAGCAGGAACAGATTCAAACCCGGGCCACTGGAGAGTCTCTCTTGTGTCAGTACTCACTCATGCACAAATGAGCCTCCCAACATTGCCCACTCTAAAATGAATGAGCTTTGTGTCTGCCCAAGGAGAGCACAAGGTACTTGGAGGGAGGTGAAAGGGGTCCTCACCTTGCAGAGCTGGATAGAAGGTCACACACACTCCAGGGCTAACATTTCTTAAAGGTGTCTCAGAGTATTTTCTGACTGCTTCTACATGAAGCATGGTATCATCTTAGAGAGACATCTTCAAGCACAGCCTATGCCCTCAATAGAGAGAGGTGGGCACCCCACTGAAATTCTTGAATTGCTTTAAATTGAGCTTTCACAAGAGGTCTACTGAAAGCCCAAGCACCCTACGACAGGCTCTTTAGGTGCTGTTTAGGTTCTTAATGTGGGCCCAATAATGCCTAAGACCCATTTGGTTTTGCATCTGGCCAAATCTCCTTTGTTCTGATCCCTTAGTAACAAAAGAGGCAACTCCTCAACTGATGCAAATCAGCGACTTCTCTCAAAGTTTAAACATCTCTTGCTCAAACATTTCTGTTACATACTACTATTTTTTGCAAATCTGAGTTCTCTGAACTTCACCTTCTACAAATTTGCACAGCTTTACATGTGCCTAGCTCAGTTTTCTCAGTCTAAGTTCAAGGTTGGTTGTGTTACGCCACCCACATTAAATCAGAAGTAATTTAGGAAGGTGATAAGGTTCTCCGTCAGATGTTTAAACCAACTCGGATTATTCCCCCTGTAAAATGGATGGCTTGGAGTGAAAGCAGTGTTACATGCTTGGATCGTTACTATTTGTTCAGTTGCTTAATAGAGTCCCTTATGCACCTAGTGTTTTCTAAAAACACACAAAGGTAAACTCTGTTCAGGGGAACTTGATCTTGTCTTCAAAGCCACATCCTTATTTTTTTCCAACAAAGAATAAGATCATTGCTTTTAAAGTAAAAGAAATTACCTATTAGCACAGATGGTTTTATATCTCTAACAATATCTTCTAGATTTTTCATTTCACCATGTTCATGGGCAAAACGTTGTTTCTCAGATGTTAATGAGCCACGCCCCTGAGTAAGGAAAAACAGAAAAAGATATTTATTGTAAGTTTAATGGAACCTAATATCCTGGGACAATCAGTTTACAAAGTATCTGGTTTAACATGTCCTATTTTCATTTCTACCTTATTAGACAAAGTTACACTGTTTACAGCTTAGGATAATTTAGGACTAATCTATTTCTCTAAGCAGTAGGTAAATTAAATTCAATATTTTTCCTTTAAATTCATAACAGCTGTAGAACACTACTGTATTAACAATCATACGAAAGCATCATTAATCTCTTCTTTGAAGCATTCTTAAAGCTGTTTTACCTGTTAACATTTGGTCAAATGCTTAAAGTTACTAATGATAAAGCATAAATATATTTATATAGCAAACAGTATGCACGTGCCAGGGCAGTGGGGATTCGTAACTTAGCAAACCAAAAATAGTTTCTCCTAGCTTTTTCAGCTTTGCTCTTGTCTAAAAGTATAGAGACTATATGGGGGGAGTATACAGACTATAGGGGAGCCTGTATTTTGCTCCACATTTTTCATATTTCAAAGTTATTCATTCTTAAGGATGGAATAAAAATAATTCTAACCAGATGTCTGGTGCACCGTTTTTGCATTAACAAAATTGACTCAGCTGTGAAACAACTTTCGCCCTGATCTATATCGGCAATTTCCACCCATCGATGCCCAACAGGGTTTCCAAATGGAATATGATAGATGCAGGAAAAAGGGCTATAGAGTATGATTGACACTGACTGGGCTGCGAACAGGATTTGAGCTCAGTGTAAGTAACGTGGAGTGCAGGGCAAGAAGTAGCCAGAATTTGTGAAAATTATATTAGTTGTCTAAATATGTGGACTTCTCTCTGTACACAGGCATCTGAAAATTTCAGCAGAAGAGTTTAAAATGCATACACCTCCACCCCTCGTTTTATTCTCATGCCTGCAGAAAACATCACTGCAAAGGCACTTTTCAAACACAAATCTAGAAGACTGTGCCAGCCCCTCAAATATCTTACAATTTCAGACAGCAAGAAGCAGATTATGCAGATATATAGGGAAGAACATAAGGAAAATGGAATGCTAAATGTAATTTGACCAAATAGACAGAACAGATATATATCATATCCCCAGCCACATCTTTTCCAACTGATAAGATTAAAGTTTCCTTAATTTTAGCAAGTTAATTAAGACTATACTGAAGTATTGGAACAGAATTCATTCCACTATTCTACCAAAGTCTATGAATTTGACAATTTTGGCTCAATTTAGGGCTGTATACACTATTGGATTCAAATGGGATTATTTTTTTAATGGCATTTTTGCTTAATTTTAACAAAAACAAGAAATCTGATGCTACATTTCAGACCACGATTCTGTGATGTGGCAATACATGGCTGTGCCAGTCCCATCACCGAAGCTACTCTGCTGGTTCTCGGACGGCCACCGCAAGAGCTGGTAGACAGGAGGGAAGGCCATTTTTCATTTCCAGCTGCAAGAAAAGCGTTTCCATCCTGAGGGGACCACAGGAAGCTGCGAAAAGCTGTTATGTGGTCAGGGCTGACTGAGCTGGTCTGCCTCGTAGGATGCCAGCTTCTCTTGGCTCACGGCGGTTACAATGAATTTCCAGAGATTTCTCCTCTTCTACAGGCTCTTTTACATGACTAAAACACAGGGTTTTTAAATTAAGAGTCTGGATGTGCTTATACGGGTCTTAAGTGTTCTCCTAGAGTGATTAGCACAGAAGTACTGCGATAGGGGCACCTGGTTTCCTTTGCGGGTAAAATGTGAAATTCTCAGCCTCGAGAGAATGCCGCAATATTAACAATTGTTTGGCATATTCACGCTTGAATCGTTCCACTGTCAATACACATTTTGAAGTCTGCCACTTCCCAGCACCCCAGCAGATGTCCCCACAGCCTACACACACATTCAGATACATCTCGTTTTAAAGCGGGAATTTTCCTTAACATCTTCCAGGGAAAAACATAAAGTTTTCTTTTTAGTCACCAAAGAAAAAAATGCATTTATGACTTCCAGGCCAAAAGCTTGTTGCTAGGAATAACTCAAAATAATATAATAAAAGCCACTTTTCATTCTAATTGGCTGGTTGATTGAAATTGAAATGCCCATTGAAGCCCAACTTGGAGGCGGGTTTCCCAGGGAGCCAGGAGAGGGTGTCACGGGGGACCATCTGATCCCACGCTGCTTTGTCAGCTGGTTCCTTAATAGCTTATCAGGTTGCTACTGAGGAATCCAGTTTTCTATCTGTTCTTAAAATCCAGCCTCCAGGAGACTGCCCTGGGCTACCAAGAAAAAAGAAATCACCTCTAAGAGCCATGACCAGCTCATTCTTCAGGCTGTGGCAGGCTGGTAGCTCTGAGCGCCTCCAGGATCTGCAGATCTGGGCAGATCTCTCTGGAAAGGTGACCTCCGATTTCTTCCACACTGCGTAACAGCTAAGAGTCCAGGCTGGCATCTTAGTGGAGAAAAATGTTGATATTCTTTCATTTTCACTTTTAATCAAAACAAGTAACCAAAATCCTGCATGAAACAGGATTACTGTTACTTCTTTATACAGTTTTACACCTGATTGGCTTTCCAGGAGGGACTTCAACATTTTGCCCAGGGAGGTGGTAGAGTCACCATCTCTGGATGTGTTTAAGAAAAGACTGGACATGGCACTTAGTGCCATGGTCTAGTTGACAGGGTGGTGTCAGGGCAATGGTTGGACTCGATGATCCCAGAGGTCTCTTCCAACCTGGTTGATTCTGTGATTCTGTGATTTTAAAATTAAGATAATGGCAGAGCTGTTAAAACTCATATTGATACGACACCAAGGATTCAAAGCCCCATTTCCTACTGACACTGACGATCAACTCTCACTTAATTAGCTACAAAGGAGTACTCAAAACAGTAAGCTGGATGTGATCCACTGCAACCCTTTCCAGGCCACTGGCTAGTGGGAGTAGTGCTAGCCACATGGGTCAGCTTAGGTCAGATTCACTTCTGCCCTATCTTAATTTCTATCTGCCCTTAATTTCACACAGGGCATTCTACCATTGTAAAAAAAGAAAACAAAACAAAACCAAAAAAACCTCCCACAAACCAACCCCCAAACAATTTTAAATTTATTTCTTTATTCAGCTTTGGTCTGAATTAGCTTGATCCCATTAGTCAGAATGAATCATATCTGCAAGTAAATATTTTCCTAGTATATTAACTAAGAATGAAACATTAAATTCTGTGGCTTAGCAAAAATAACGACAGCTATGTACATGGAGATTTTTGCTTGGAAAATGCTTATAAAAGAAATTCTATGGTTAAGGGGTTTTTAATATATATTTTTAAATAGATTGTTAGAAATGTATTTTAATTGTTAGTTCAGTGATCCTAAAGGAGCTACATAACGCCTCTCTAAAAACTGTGTCTGAGATTTCAAGACCAGCCAGTTCATCTGGTTACAAAACTCCAATAATTTAGAGGACAGTGCCTTAGATGGTATTTTTTCTGCCAGAATTGTCAAATTCTTAAGTTCTGCTCTCCACAAAGAGAGGCGGCAGCAAGAGCACAGCTAGCTTTCCTAGCACAGAGGAAAGACTCTCATCCAACAACATCCCAACAGGGCAAGCAATGACTTGCAGGAAGGAAGAAACAATTCGGTTTTGTGCATGCTTAACCTCAGACTAAGGGGTTGCCAGTCCGTTTAGTACAAGCTTCCAGACATCCGCCCCCGAATGCCTACCACTGGAATAAGAAATCATGGAGTTTTTGTCAGTCAGCAGAGGGAAGAGGATGGAGCCAAAATGCAGAAGTCCCAATTTTGGATTTGTGTGGTTTGCTGTCTTGTCTCCCTCCTGACACTGGAGAGATGCAAAGCGGATGGACCTATCAGTGCAGAGCTGCTCTGACTAAAAGATCTTGCAGAAGCACAGAGCTTGTCTTCTGACGTTTCCATTTCCAGCCCTGGCTGAGCTAGCTTTTGTACTCTGGCTATCTGCTGCTAGGAAATGAGATGGAGAGGATCAACACAAGGCAGCATAAATCACAAACTGCTCTGGTCTGCTTGCATCTCCATAATCCTAAGATACTAACATGGCACACAGCTCACTGATATTTCCCTTCTTCTTATAATAGAAAAAAGAAAAAATTAAAATATTCCATACTAAGAAAGAATTTGAATGAGCTCTGGGGTTCTCTGTATGAAGTTCTGAGTTTTTTAAGTAGAAACATCATCTTCAGTCACATTCGTATTTGTCTTCTAAGTCCACTGTCTTGCTCTTTTAGCATTATTAAAAATACATTCATTCAATGAAAAGGGCTCAGAAAAATCAGCAATCTAAAGACGTGTCCCTTTCAGTACACCAAGCCTCAATACGGTCTCGCTGTTTCAGTGAAGGACTTCAATGCTTGCCATGCAGGGAAGGAATTTTTCCAGGGGTTCCTACCAAAGGATGTTACTGCACCATTGTTCAAATAGCAGTTTATACACTCACCTAGGCCAGACAGCAGCTGTCTTAAGTTGTAATATATTTTCTATGATGTATAACAAGCATCTTTCCTGCACCAAGTGACACCCCCTAAATCCAAAAAGAAAGTCTTTCACACTGAAATCCACAGATGAACTAACAGACTTGACGTGATACCCGTGCAGCTATTCAGAGGGGAAGACACAAACTCACAAACTCTTTCAATAGAAGGAGGAAGGTAAAGTTAGAAAAAGAGGCTATATATCCTTCTTGCTTTAACTTCCCAAATGTATTCAGCTTCCCAAGAAAGAAATAATAAAAAAACCACCACCAACATTTCATTATATAACTTTTTGCAATGCTATGTATTCTTATATTATTTCCTTATCTTTTGTAGATTAAGTAATTTGCTAGGGGCATTATAATAAGTTTGTTTGAATTAAAAAAAAAAACAAACTACATACTAAAGTACCAGGAAGACAATCATAGCATCTTTAATGCATACTCAGGCTGCCTGAATAAACTATACAGTACACCTTCACCAGAATGCTGAAGGTGAAGAATATTAAAAACACTCAAAAAGATTAATAAACCTTAAGTCCAAAGACTCAGTGAAAATGTCAGAAATTACTTCAGAGGGGAAAAGTATTGCCTCTATCACAGTGCCATTTTGTCCCAAGAAACCTATGGGATATTTTGGATTTGAACAAAAGAGAACAAAGCAACCTGAAAACAGATATGTTGCTATACTAGAAGTCACTGTGGTATCTCAGATGGAAAGTAATATGAGCTAAATTCTTTATTAGCAAATGAGTTACAATGTGGACTGTGTTAAGTCAGCAGATGAAGTACAGAGATAAAGAAACAATAGCAGCATTCTCTGATGGTGACATTATGTATGAAAGATCTTGGCAATCCTAAAATGTCTATAGTCCTTAATGGATGAGAGTCATTTGCATTATATATTATTATTACAAATATTAAAACATAGTCACTTGGACACCAGGACCTTTTAACTCAAGAAGCAAAAGGAAGTAACAGGACTCAGTAGTTAATATTTTAGGAAAAACTGCTTGTATTTTGGATTTGAATTGAAAGCAGTTTTTAGTTTTAGGGAGGGCTCTTAAGTTTTTAGTAGTGGCTGATCAACAGCACAAGAAGCAAAGGAGATACTGGGATCAGGCTTCAAGCAAATGTACATCGCAGTTTCCACAGAAAGTTACTCATATCGTCATATTATAGAACCAAATTGAGGCTCAGATAACAAACAAAAATGACCCATCAATAAAACCCTGTGAAAATTCATGGAAAACAGCTGTAAAAACAGGAGACCAGACTGCACAGCATACATCTATATGGGACATTACAAAACAGGAAGCAAATCTTACAAATACCACCAATGTGAAGTCTAATGCCACAGCCTGTTTGAGCTGGTCCTGCCAGGGCTGCCCCATGAACCGGGGCTGCCCCATGAACTAGGGCTGAAGAGCAGAGCAGCTTTATGTCAGGAGAGCGAGAGAGGCAGGGCTGGAAGCTCTCCAAGATTTGCTCTTTCCATCAGCTAGGAGGCAGCTGAGAATAAGCCAGAGCACCCTGATGACTGCACTGTCCCACATTAGAGGCGGTGCTGGCACACATCCTGTCTCACAACCAGGGAGGCACAAATCTATTTATATAAACACTTGCCTCCATTTGACTGTGTCAACTGCAGCTTATTTAAACAAGAGAACAGAGATCAGTACACAGATAAATTAATAAATTCATCCGAGGTTCTTAAACACTGAAGACATGGGAACCACAAAAGACATGAGAACTGTAGACCAAAAAGCAAAGCAATCCCTCAGTAAGTTGGGTATTTCCAACTTCAAAACGTTTTGGTTTACTTGCATATTTCCTGGGAGTTCTCTAGTGCAGAGTTAGGAGCAAAACAACAACAAAAAAGCAGTTCTTAAAGAATCAAGGAAGAAGGCGAAAAAAAAGGATGTGGTTAAGAGTCATGGGAGAAGGTGGTGAAACATCCCCCTGTTGGGAGATGACCCCTACATGGCTTCTTATCTCTTTCGCCACAAGTAAATCCATGGTCTAAAGGTTGTTGATGAACCATCTGGAGGGATCTAGGCAGGGACTGAGACAGCACTGGGAGCTGAGAGTCCTCTCTGGGGAGTCCCCCAGAAGCATGAAAGTGAAGGGACAGGAGAGGCACAGAGAGAGTGCTAGGAGGGGACCGGCCAGGCTGCCCTCCCTAGCCAGAACTCCAGGAGAGTATCGGTTATGAAGAGTCACAAAATGCCAAAAAAAAAGGTGGAGGTATGGGTATGGGCTCACTGGTCAGGGGTTACTGAAGTCCAAAGGCTTGCAGGTGACAGGCACTCCTGTGCTACCTCATTTAGGAACCAAAAAGCAAAGACATACAAGCCCTCCCAAATCCCCATACCGAGGCCCTAACTATAAAGTGACTGTACCTCCTGATGAGGCCCATCACCTAACACCCAAAGGTGAAGAGAGCAGATTAATACCAGGCGAGGCAACTTGCACACATAATTAATAAACAGTTTGTTGCCAACTGTGTGAAAAACCACAACATTTTGAGGAAATAATGTCACAATTGTTGGCAGTGAAACATATGATTTAGGTAAGAAATGTAATTCTGGTGTTGACTTTAAAACACATTGTTAGAAGATTAGGGCTGTTTACTTAAGTCCTGTAAAATTTATAAAATACCCTTTCCATGTAAATAAACACACATGGTTAACAGGCAGGTCAAAATTTATGAAGACAATTATTTCAAGAAGATAAGATCTGAGAAGCAGAGCAAGTCAGGAACCCACAGAACAACAGAAACATAATGGAGCAAAACAATCATTCATTTCTATAACAGCATGAGCAAAAGAAATCATAAACCATCCAAATTAGGTTGCCATCTCATCAGTATAACATAGAATCACAGAATCACAGAATGTTAGGGATTGGAAGTGACCTCGAAAGATCATCTAGTCCAATTTCCCTGCCGGAGCAGGATTGCCTAGACCATATCACACAGGAACGCGTCCAGGCGGGTTTTGAATGTCTCCAGAGAAGGAGACTCCACAACCTCTCTGGGCAGCCTGTTCCAGTGTTCGGTCACCCTCACCGTAAAGAAGCTTTTCCTCGTATTTATGTGGAACCTCCTGTGTTCCAGCTTGCACCCATTGCCCCTTGTCCTGTCAAGGGATGTCACTGGGAAGAGCCTGGCTCCATCCTCATGACACTTGCCCTTTACATAGTTATAAACATTAATGAGGTCACCCCTCAGTCTCCTCTTCTCTAAGCTAAAGAGACCCATCTCCCTCAGCCTCTCCTCATAAGGGAGATGTTCCACTCCCTTAATCATCTTTGTGGCTCTGCGCTGGACTCTCTCTAGCAGTTCCCTGTCCTTCTTGAACTGAGGGGCCCAGAACTGGACACAATATTCCAGATGCGGCCTCACCAGGGCAGAGTAGAGGGGGAGGAGAACCTCTCTTGACCTACTAACCACACCCCTTCTAATACACCCCAGGATGCCATTGGCCTTCTTGGCCACAAGGGCACACTGCTGGCTCATGGTCATCCTGTTGTCCACTAGGACCCCCAGGTCCCTTTCCCCTACGCTGCTCTCCAACAGGTCTGCCCCCAACTTGTACTGGTACATGGGGTTGTTCTTGCCCAGATGCAGGACTCTACACTTGCCCTTGTTATATTTCATTAAATTTCTCCCCGCCCAACTCTCCAGGTCTCTCTGAATGGCTGCGCAGCCTTCCGGTGTGTCAGCCACTCCTCCCAGTTTTGTGTCATCAGCGAACTTGCTGACAGTGCACTCTATTCCCTCATCCAAGTCATTAATGAATATATTGAATAGTACTGGTCCCAGTACCAACCCTTGAGGGACTCCGCTAGACACAGGCCTCCAACTGGACTCTGTCCCATTGACCACCACTCTCTGGCTTCTTTCCTTCAGCCAGTTCACAATCCACCTCACTACCCGATCATCCAGACCACACTTCCTCAGTTTAGCTGCGAGGATGCTGTGGGAGACCGTGTCAAACGCTTTACTGAAATCGAGATAGACCACATCCACAGCTTTACCATCATCTGTCCACCGGGTTACATCCTCATAAAAGGCTATCAAGTTGGTTAAGCATGACTTCCCCTTGGTGAAGCCATGCTGAGTGCCCCTAATGATCCCCCTATCCTTGATGTGCCTAGAGACAGCACCAAGGACAAGTTGTTCCATCACCTTTCCGGGGATGGAGGTGAGGCTGAGCGGTCTATAGTTACCCGGGTCCTCCTTCTTGCCCTTTTTGAAGACTGGAGTGACATTCGCTTTCCTCCAGTCCTCAGGCACCTCTCCCGTTGCCCACGACTTAGTAAAGATGATGGAGAGTGGCCTAGCAATGACTTCCGCCAGCTCCCCCAGCACCCGCGGGTGCATCCCATCAGGGCCCATGGATTTATGGACGTCCAGATTGCTTAATTGGTCCCTGACCCAGCCCTCATCTACCAAGACAGATTCCTCCTCTATCCTGACTTCTTCTGAGGCCTCAGGGGTCCGGGGCTCCTCAGGACAGCCTCCAGCAGTAGAGACCGAGGCAAAGAAGGCATTCAGTAACTCGGCCTTCTTTTTATCCTCTGTCTCCAGGACCCCCACCTCATTCATCAGTGGGCCTACATTGCCTCTAGTGTTGGCTTTACCTGCAATGTATTTGAAGAAGCCCTTTCTGTTGTCCTTGACCTCTCTTGCAAGGTTTAATTCCAAGGAGGCCTTAGCTTTCCTAGTTGCCTCCCTACATCCTCTGACAACAGACTTATATTCCTCCCAAGTGGCCAGCCCCTCCTTCCATGATCTGTACACCCTCTTCTTCCACTTGAGTTTGCCCAGCAGTTCCCTGTTTAACCATGCAGGTCTCCTGGTACCCTTCCTTGACTTCCTGCCTGCTGGGATGCTCTGATCTTGAGCTCGGAAGAAGCAGTCCTTGAATGCTAACCAACATAATATCCAATGTACATGCTGTCAAAGAGGAAACAGTTACATGCTAACAAATTTAACACCCAAATTGTTGGTGGTGTCTCTTTTAAAGAAAATAAGGTGGGTATTCCTTGAGCACACCCCACCAATCATCCTTTTGCCTTGTCCTCACTTGTTTTCATATATTACTGCTGAGTATGAGTAATGCCATGAGCGTTCAAAGACAAATTAATGTTTCCTTTCTGCAAAACTTATACCTCATATAGAAGAAGATCAATGCAAAATGAAACTGCACAGATAATTCCCCAGACATCAGAATAACTGGCAAAGCAAACAAAGATTGCTTTGTTGGGATACTACACAAGTAAAATAAGGCAGAAACTGCTTTAAGTGATTGTGGCACCTTGGAGATACCCCAGACATTGCAACTCTGCTAAGATGCAAAGCAGTTTTTTGGCTCAAAAAGTTTTTTGACTCTAACAGGAGCGACCACACCTATATGGCACTGAAATTCTGCTATCAGTCCCAAATGTCCCCCTTTCTCTTCCATCATTCTCTAAGCAAAGACTGAACTATGTATGTATTCAGCTTTGACCAACCATGAACTTTAACAGGGTCATATCCACTCGCTGCCAGTTAAATGGTTGTGAGGACCTTTTCCAATTAAGATTGCCAAGGATATTCAAATGGTGGAAGGAGGTGGGAAAATGAAAACATTTTAGAGGATTATCTACAGGATTACCTGGGTATCTCCATTCTAATGTGACAGAACGTGACAATGTGACAGAATTCAGAAATTCAGAACTAAAGATGAGTCCCAACCGCTTATGCATAATCTTCAACTACACAAGAGTGCAAAAGCAACTTTAAAAGTGTCTTTTAATTAAACATTAAAACTTCCATCTGAATGCACTGGGATACTTAAGACAGGCATTTCAAGAGGGGTGATATCTGTTTCAAAGAGTCAAGTCATATAGTTCAAGTGGCAAAATTCCAATGATATTATGATCTGTAAACCTTCCTCATCCATCTCTGGAGAAAAAATAGTTTTGAAAGGTGAAAGCACACTGAACAGATTGAAAAACACCTCAAGAACCCCAAGACAACATGAAGAACATTATAAGGTCTGTAGAATGAAGTACAGAACAAAACTATAGACAGTATAACAAACATAGCCTTCATCACCAGCTCTTTCACCACAACATAGCAGAAAAGTTGGTCATCAGACTTGGTTTAATGAAAAAAAGATGGTTCCCAGGGGAAAAGAATAAAATATTGACAAGGAAAATGAAAACACAGCTGCACTCAAACAATTAAAAAGCCACAAAGGAAAAATCAGCTACAAAAGTCTGATAAGTGACTTCGTGGCAGTTTTTGGGGGCAGGGATGGGGGGGCGTGGGGAGAGAAGAAAAAGGTGGAAACTGTTTGCAGTCAGGTCAACAAAAGTTCCAAGGTTATTTTTCTTTGGTTTGCACTGGTTGAAATACTACAGAAAGTAGATGAAAGAAGAAACAATGTTTAAATCTATAATCATGCATTGAAAAATTAATGATCAGAGGACAGCATAGAATAAAAATGATATAAAAATTAGTTTAGTTAGACAAAGTAATCGCTGAGTCTTCAGAGAGTCTGTTATTTCTCATACTGCTAAAGCAACAGATCAGATTATTTCTAGGTCTCCCTGCTTCAAGTAAAACTCTTTTGATCAGGTAGTTTTTGATGGGGCAAATATTAAGAGACTCGTTGAATAGGTTTTCATTGATACACCTCCTTAGTAGTAAGAAATAAAAGTCAGTTTAGTTTATGCAAAAGCTGGTTATCTGGTGATCTATGCTGTGGCTTGGCAAATCTTACCTTTGCAATAATAAAAGGTTTCTAACAATGGATTCCTTCCCATTATACAGTTTTCTCACAAATCTTCCTCATTTTACTTCTCTTATCTCATTTCTAAGAGTTTGGAAAGTCCTTCCAGTCTTGCAGCACTTTTTGTGCGATCAGCTAAAGCCAAAATAATTTCCTAAGCAGATGTAAAATACAGGATTCTCTCTCAGGCCAGAAAAAGGAACCAGGAATAGCTTAATTATTTACTTGCTGTATATATGACTTACCAGCAGTTAAATCACAACCTTCAAGAGCTTACATTGTATTTTCTTTCTTGGGGGGAGGGAGGGCTTTTTTTTTTTTTTTTTCTTTTTAGGGGGAACATTTAGCTGCAGATGAAAGCCAAGACATGACTTGCAGAGCCCTAGACCAAGGATGAGTTTCCTTATGCCCAGCTCAGGCCTCACGCTGAAGTATCTCCACCTTCTAGGTCCATCAGGCTCTGCACTCAAACATCACAGCAGTAAGCACCCACCCATTCCCAAGCTCCCCCAGCATGGCCAGACAGGGGGAACGGTGCTCCTAGGTCTTCCAGGAACACCAGCAATGACCCAAAATGTGCACCATCAGCTCCCGCTGCTTGCGTCAACATCTGGCCACAAATTCAGCCCTAATCTCTCTCAGACAGCTGTTATGTCTGGCTATCATGAGCAGTTCACAAATATACTCCAGGCAGGACATGAAATTCAGTGGACAGCTTTTTGGACAAAACCCAAATTAAAGCCCCACCAAGAAGAATAAGCAGAAAAAAGAAGTTAGAGGCTGCGTGAGACGCTGATTGGTTTTGGCCACGCTTGAGAACGCTGAACGCTGAAGCTAGAAGGTGGTGAGGAAAGAACATAGTCACCGAGTCACTAAAAATTTAGAAACTGTGAAAGGAATTAGTCGCTGCGTACCAAGAGCAACAACGCAGCTTCTCGGCTGACTAGCAAATTAGCAGTGAGAGGTGTAAAAGAAACAAGCACGAGAGAAGAAAGGCTGGTTAACCACCTTGGCTGGACAGACACGCAGCTGAGAGCTGTTTTACTGCTTTAGGGTTGTAAAGTTTCTATATTTCTGCCCCTGTCAGTTTGTTTCCTTAACACCACCAGGAGGTGATTTTAGTTCAGTTGTATTATTTGATTATTCCAGTCTCCATGGTGGAGGAAATTGTGCAACACACCATTCTTCTTAGGCAACCTCTAGGTTTCAACAGCCACAGAAGATACATAGGCCTTCAGTCATCTGTGTTTGGACACAAAAGCCCTTTAAGTTTATTAGATGAAAACCAAAATGATTAAAAACACTAATTAAAACAAACAAACAAACAAACAAAAGCCTGTATCTTAGATAGTAGCGAATACCAGCATTCATCTCTACCTGATCAGGTTACTTTATACTTTCTGGCAAGGTATGTCCAAGATGACCTTAGTAATATTTTCCCATCTCAGTGTCTATGATCCTACTGTTTTGCCTTTAACAGTATGAGTGAAGGGTGCTGTGATGCTGTTCAATAAACCAACACAGATACTGACTGCAGAATGCATGCTCCTGATGCAAAGGTATGTGAACTATAAAAGCTCCTAAATATTAGACAGATCAAGAACACTGCGCAAGAGTGCAGTACCAACGAAGATGACCATAAACACTGCTAACCAACAGGCAAAGTGAAAAAGCAAAGCCAACTGGCCTCTCATCCATTTCTTTTAAGTAGCTCACAAACTATTAAATACATAACCACCTTTTAAAACATACCAGTTTCTTTATTCTGGCACATGGAATTCATATGTTTCTTTATTTTGGCACACGGAAGGAATGAGGTAAGGGTGACTGATGAAGTCTCTCAGCAGCTTCAAATTCTGACCAGTGTTGATAGCACTGCAGACCACAACATCTGCAACATGAGCTATATCACTGTGCATAGAAGCTATTTGATGCAATATAGCTTAGCTCTTGCAAAAGGATGACATGCTTGCAACACCAGGAAAATATTCTCTTCAAAAATATTTTTGTTCCTTTTAAAAAATCCTTGAATGCTATACTAATAATGTATCTATACATCTTTGTGCAAGATTGTGCTAACAAATAATAGTCGCATTAACATGGGAAATATTAAACCCACAAGTTGAACATTTCTTTCCATACATGCTTTTTAATGAACTGCTGAAAAATTCATTAAAACTCTACTTCATTATGTGCTCATCCCTAATAGAAGTAGAGCAGGAACTCCATGCATAATCATGCCCCCACCAAAGTAACATGGGATCCTGTCATATATCTAATGACAGAAAAAAAAAAAAACAGCTTGCTGTGTCAGGAGAGAGAAACTGTTGCAGCTGCTTTCACAAAGAATACGTTCTTGCCTTTATCTACAGACTGCAAATAACTATCATGATATTTAAAGGAAAAAGAAAATTGTACTACCTTTACTATTAATCCCTTTGAGTCAACCATCCATATCCTTTTGATAGCTGCATCTTTAGATACCCCTTCTTTTTCCATAGCCATAACAATGAGGTTTGCTATCCCCAGTGCAGCCTGAAGGAAAGAGAAGAAAAGTAGTATATGAAACTAGAAATGAAAGAAATCCCCTGCTCACTCGTCTCCTCTACCTACTATTTTAGATCAGTTTCCTAATTTTATTTGACAATAAAACTGAACCTTTGTTGTTTTCATAAAGTAAACACTAATGAACTGTTGCTACCATTTGGTAATTAGAAACCATAATGTAGATAAACAGTATAGACAAATCTTAAATCATATTAGATAAATCATAGTACAGATAAATCTTAAGATGGCATTTACAGCGTGCATAATAAATGTTTAAACTCTAACAAAAAATGCCAAAACTAACATTTATTCCACATAATAGTCTCAGAATACATTAAATATTTTTTCTTTTTGAAAATTTTATTTTGTTCATTAAGACTTTTTTTGTAATTTCAACCAAAGGAAAACACACTCTGCATGCCAGAAAGTAAAATGCCGTTCTAAAAGATATTTTGCTCTTATCTTTTTTAAAAATGTCCATCAAGAAGGTAAGTCTCCTTTTACCTACTATCCATGTATTTTGTAACTCTAGACTTGGCTGTGCTCCCAGTGAAAGCAGGGGCGAGAAAAATTCACTTATCAATATTTTTCTGAAACATGTATCATTCTTACTGGATTTTATAGTATTTCATCCAACAGATCAAATATCATACAGGTACAGATTGAAAAACAGGCAACAAAACGAGCCAACAGACCACTCAGTATTTCTGATTACCAACTCATATACATATTTATGGGGTTGATTCTATTTCTTGTTCTTTATTATTCAGTTTCACTAAGAATCGTGAGATTCCCCTTTTTTGGTTAAGAAACAAGTAGTTTTATTAGGAATGAGCTCCTGCAGCAGGGACGATATCTGCAACAGGCACACTGACAATACCAACGAAAAAAATAAACATTACAGAATCACAGAATCACAGAATGTTAGGGATTGGAAGGGACCTCGAAAGATCATCTAGTCCAACATTAGAACATGGATTCATCTGTCTGTTGAACATGGAGCAAAACCAGGGGAAAGAACTTCAGAGAGATGGACAGTCTTGATGTACAAAGGCATTGACATGGCAGACATGGATGCAAGTAATTCTGAAAACTACAGACCTGATCTCAGTAGCACCAAATATTGAATCAAATTAAAGATATCTGATCTACACAAAGCTGGATTAGTATATGGCACCTATAGGGTGGCTTGGTGACCACGAATAATGTTTTTCAGAAGTCTGCATGGGGTTGTAGACTTCATACAAGAGAAGACAGCTAGCCACACTGTAGATAAGTACAACCTTCACTTGTGTGTCAGTGGCTCCGAAATTTATACTGAAAAATTAGCATCAAAAAATAACGTGCATAAAAATCTTCAGAAATGGATGATCTCAACATGCAGAATACTGAAAAACTATATTTAATGACAGGAAAAATCAAAGGGGCACTGCTTCTTACTAAATAACACTGACTCTGGTAAATGCATTTTATTTCACTTCTCTTTGGTGGCCTGATATATTTCCTCATCTTTCCAAACAGTTTTGTTTGTTTATATTGAGCGCAGTTCAATAATTTACAGCTGAAGAGCTAAAACCTGAAGTTTTAAAAGAGAACAGGTCTCCACAAAATGTCTTATGAAAAATAAGAGGCTTGATCAGATGATCAGAGATTTTTCTGTAAGTTTACATTCGAATTAAGAACAAACTTTCAGCAGGTGTTAGTGATCATTCTACTCATTTAATCTTCTTGTTAACTGGATACATATAACGATTAAATACTGAGAAAAATGTTCATAGTACAATTTTTCCTGATGTATAAAAATACATACCTCTCCAGCTCCCTGGAACAACACTGTGTGATCTGATAACCTGTTCTTGGTGATACGCAGAGCTGCAAGAAGACCTGCAACAGCCACAGATGCAGTTCCTGAAATTAAAAAAATGAATATATTTGGTTATTCTGGAAATAATTACAAAGCACTACATTTTAAATAGTTCCACAGCATCTTTCAGCTAAAAGATACAAGTACCTAGGGTAGTTACAAAAAGTTCAGTGGAATTGGAGTTTGCTCTGCTTTATTCTCATGAAAGTTAAATGTAAGTGGGAATATCTTCAGAGTAACATTAAACAAAATATGACTGATTGATTCTACTGGATGGGCATAATGGCTGAGGCATTCGAACTATTACAAAATATTCTGGTTATGACCTTTTTCTGAAGGAAAGGATGTGAGAGCCCAGCCAGAAGTATTTTGAAGGACTCCAGATACTGAAAATTAAGATACTGATCTCATTCTTCAAACAGATATACTTCAAATACAGTAAAATACAATACTAAAATAAAACTTTATTTCTCATGGGGAGGTTGTCAGAGTAGAAGGGCAAACTGTGAACATTTACAGAAAAGCTAAGCTGTCTGAAAGAGTAAGGCCAGCTTACTTAAGACACAGACTGTCCTACTGCGTCTGAAAGACCTCAGGACTCGTAGTCCACTGTGAAAGGGGTTCCAGATTACTAGCACCTAAAACATTGGCAGTACCTTTTAAATCTGTCTTTGAGTTATGCCACACAGGGAAAAAGGCTAACATTTAGTTTTATGATTTAGCCTGTGGAGGCCTTTCTTCTCCAAATCCTCATCACAAAGAATGAGATACCTGTCTGTCTTTGAATGGAGAGATTTTGGTCCTCATCATGAGAAACATCTATTAATAAAAAGTAGGGCAATAAAGCGATCTCAAGCAGGCATCTAACCCAAACCTATTCACAACGGCAGGATCAACCATACCTCTGATTTCTGACAGATCTTTGTCTAACTTGTTTCTAACATCTTCTTTCAAATACTCCTATGATCTCCTCAGCAGGCTATTCCAGTGCTTCAATATACTTTTTGTTGAAATTCTCAGATCTAAGTGTTTTTTCTTCTATTTTGGCCTCTTGTCTTATCTACCACTGGTAAACCTGTTCCTTTCTCTTTGCAACAAGATGTGTATTATATGTGAAGACTAATGGTGTCCCTGCTTTTCTTACGTGGGGCAATCCCAATTCTTCCACTTCCAAAGTTATGTTTTCTAAAATACTTAGCACTCATTTCTCTCCTCTGGACGGTATCCACTTGTTTCTTATCTTTCTTGAATTGCAGCACCCAAATTTATACACAACACTGCAGATGAATCGTTAGCACTGCTGAGTCTAGCTGTCAGCTTCTGTCATGCCGAAGAAAGTTGTGTTTAGTCACCAGGACCTGATATCTGGCTCTTCTGGTCTAAAGACCAGTTACTCCTTCTCCCCAACAAAGCCTACTGGAGGGGTAAGGCCTTCTTTCCTGGGTTACTGACTTCAGGTAACAAGCTTGTATTTTTCACAAATGATCATTGTCACTAAAGCCCAGGCACAAGGTGGACCAAAAAAAGACAGTCAGACTCCTTATTCCTGCAAAGAACTTGGATCCATTAAATACCGGGAAAAAAACTGAGAACGTGCATCAGTTTTCAACAAGTTCACAGAACCCACAAAGCCATTCTGTGGATGGGGATATGGTAGTGAGGTAGATCATGCCAGCAGAAAAGTTGTGCTCAATGTGTCTTTTTAGAGGAGATTCCGAAGAACTGATAGCAGACAGCATTGATTTCATCAGGACTGAAAAAGCTGTATCAGCCACTAACAATTAGGTATTGAAAGCAGAAAAATGGATTTCAACAGTCTTTGAAGATTTATGATGCCTATCTGATTCAGAGAGAGCTGAACCACAGGGACATGAACATGGGCCCTGAGATGTCCCCCTTGTTCAGTTCTGGGAATAAGAACCAAATTCTTCCTTCTCCAGGCAGCAGCTGCCATTGACTGATCCAAAGAAATCAAAGATGAGGCCATAAATGATTCTGAGAAGCCTGCAAGAACTTAGGAGGAGAACAAGGAGGAGATCTGCTGGTTCCTACAATTCTGTTCCTGATCACCACAGCCCTAATGGCAATTGTCTACAAGCCATCTGGTTGCTTTTGAGGAGAGAATTCACATTGTTACTGATTTTTCCTTCAGAAAAAGTGTGAAATAGGTATAACCAGCCCTCCAAAAGCACTTGGTGCAGAATCTGCACATTGGACATTTGTCCTCAATGAGCATCTCCCCTGAAGGATGTACTTTTGCTATTCACAAGTCTACTTTCTCATAAGCAAGGCGAAGTTTAAAGCTGAGACAGCAGTAATCTCTAAACTCAAGAGGATGCTCAAAACAGGTATTCATATTGCAGGCACACAGACCATTAAGTTTCAAATACACGTAGCTAAGGAACTAAAAGAACAGAAGTAGTAAGAAGCCTGGAACTGGGTAAACCTCTCCTTAAAAGACACCATTTGTGTGTTGAAGGCTGGGTTTGAATTTGTGGTTTATAGGTAGGATCATCTGAGTTTCATGAATGGTTACTTTTTCAAAAATAAAAGGTAACCCTTAGTAAAATTTAAGAACATATTTTAAAGTTAGAAAGTCCCTTAGAAAGTCACTTTTTGAAGTAAATCCACCTGAACAGTTCAAAAACGTGTCTTTAGAATTCAAAAGTTTGTTACGTGCTTTTGATTATGACTGTTCCCTTCAATCATCAGAAATACAGGACAGCTTGTTCTCAGCTCACTTAATGTTTAGACCATACAAATTTGTCATTTTTAGCTATTTAGTCATTTTTATGACTTGTTCTGAGAGCTGAGATAATTTACTCTCTTCTCCCTCATTTCTAAAAAAAAAAAAATCTAAAAAATTGTTCCTGTGAGGCATGGCTTTGTGAACAACTGTCGGGCTGAGACACTTCCACCCCACAGTATCCAAGAGCTAGCTTGTTTCTTTCCCAGATGAAATTAAGTCTTCCTCTGGAGAGTGCCAAATTGGCAAAGACCAAAAATGGCAAAAGAGAGAAGTCAGACTGCACTCTCAGTTTCCCTTGGTACTCTACCAAACAATCCTCATAATTGGCAATAAAAAAATCCCATCCTCTTGTTGGATGCCAAATTCTTTCTTCTATTTTATATTACACAGCCGTGCTTGCAGGGGAGGAGGAAGCCTACATAACATGGCTTATTCCTAAGACCATCGATCTGGTCTCCTGAAAAGGAAAGCTGAGCTGGAACACTGTAAGGTCCTGTTTCCAGGCCTCGAAGACAGAAGTTGTGGCCATCGCAGCACCTTGCCCTCATCAGAGGACTTCTCAGAGAGCCGAGAAAGTTGCTCTTCAAGCTGCTTTCTGGTGACAGAGACAAAATGAAACACTGTAAATTTATAACGAATGGGAATGCTGGGATCCTGCTTATCTTCACGGCTGATGTACTGTTGCTAAGTTTGTGAGCCAGAAAAATGGACTACGATGAAGTATTACCAGTTGGGATACTTTTACAAACTCTACTACAATACCACCTTCTGTTTTAAGGAAAAAGAAAAGAGGTATGAAACATGAATAAAATACTACATTGAACATCAATAACATTTTGCATTGATTATTTACACAGGATGTGAGTTATCATTACCCGTATGTTCATTAAGAGGGTGATTCAGAACAAAGGTTATAATAGCAATATATAAAGGCTTAAATATTGCATTTCTCACAAATCACGATTTGCACAGAAGAGCTGCTCTAAAAATGGTATTTTAAAAGTTCTCCACATCGCTTTTATTCAGTCATTTGACTCTAAAAAGCATAATAACTCCGTTTATTAGATTACTGAACACACTATCACTGCTGCTGGCAGCGGCTGTCATCACTCCTCGTCAGCAGCTTCCCTCACTCCTTCCTATTGAAAGGGGGGCACCGCCAGCGTGAATAGCAGATCTGTTTAACCGGAACTGCTCTGACTAACGGCATGACCTTAAATTTCACCCTGAATACTGACTCGAGTTTTTGAAAAGAATCAAACTGAAATTCACATCCATCTGCCAAAGCCTAACCACTTCTCGCGGACATTACGAAGCAGAAAGAGAATTTCTCTGCTTTTCCGACTGTCATCACTATAGAAAGGAGAGAAATGGCTTCGCCTCCCTCTCCCACAGAGCACAGGTTAAATATCTTGTGTGCAGAATAAGATAGACATTGTTCACAGATATTATTTTGAAAACCGATTCTATTTTCCCCAAATTTCTAGAAGAATAATCACAGCAAGTTTAACAAAGGATATTTTCCTACAGCAGTGTCAGCTGCTGTGACAGCGAAAGCTTCGTTATAGTTTTCTAGGAAGGTGAGTCATATGTTGTAAAAATATGGTAGATGTGAAATTTCGAAGTACACTATCCTTTATCAAGTCTTCGTTTTCTGTCCAAGATTCTTTTGCCTTTCTTGTTACTGTAAACTGAGCATGAAAATGTCAAAGGAAATCCTAGAGACCATGGCCTTTGGGGGATGGCACATTATAAATGCTTTGGAGCACGGAGATTTCTTTCAGCAGATGCAACAACTAAAGAAAAAAAGGGGGAAAAAAGCCCCAAAACATGAGGAACAAGAACTTCATTTTTATTGGATGTAGTTTAATTTAAATTAGCAAGAAATGGCTTATGGCACTGAAGTATTTGTCCATTATTTAAAGTTTCAGAAAACAGACCTTGTAATCAAGTATTACTAGGTCCTTTAAGTCATTTTCCCTACCTCGTCTTAAAAAGCTAGCAAGCAAGAAGAAGGGTGGAATTTCTGCAGCACATCCTAAAATCTGAGCTATTCGTTCTGGACTAAAAGATTAAGAAGTGGTAAAAGTAAAATTGATTATTTCTCAATACACAGCATAATAGAAATCACATGTTAACAGGGACAATCTTCCAAATAACATTGCATAGAGTGCCAGGGAAAAAATAAATCCATTCCCCTCTCGTACACTTACTGGAAAAAAAGGTGAGAGTAAAGATCCTACCTAAAAGGTGCAATCTTAGTTGCAAGTGAGGCAAATGCTACGGCTGTGGGTAGTTCAAAAGGACCCTCTTTTTAAGACATGGGAGCTCCTTCTCCTTGCCATGAACTGGCCTTTCAAAGCTTTGTACATGCACAAATACACGTACAAAGCACAAATACAGGCTAGGTGGAGAATGGACTGAGAGTCGCCCTGAGGAGAAGGACTTGGGGGTGGTGGTTGACAAGAAGCTCAACATGAGCCAGCAATGTGCACTTGCAGCCCAGAAAGCCGACCGCATCCTGGGCTACATCAAAAGCAGCGTGGCCAGCAGACCGAGGGAGGTGATTCTGCCCCTCTACTCTGCTCTCATGAGAACCCACCTGCAGTGCTGCATCCAGCCCTGGGGCCCCCAACATAAGAAGGATGTGGAGATGTTGGAGCGAGTCCAGAGGACGGCCATGAAGATGATCAGAGGGCTGGAGCACCTCTCCTATGAAGAGAGGCTGAGAGAGTTGGGACTGTTCAGCCTGGAGAAGAGAAGGCTCTGGGGAGACCACATAGCAGCCTTCCAGTAGCTGAAGAGGGCCTACAGGAAAGCTGGAGAGGGACTTTTTACAAGGGCAAGTAGTGACAGGACGAGGGGGAATGGTTTTAAACTGGAAAAGGGTAGATTTAGATTAGATATTAGGAAGAAATTCTTTCCTGTGAGGGTAGTGAGACGCTGGCACAGGTTGCCCAGAGAAGCTGTGGATGCCACTTCCCTGGCAGTGTTTAAGGCCAGACTGGACAAAGCTTTGAGCAACCTGGTCTAGTGGAAAGGTGTCCCTGCCTGTGGCAGGCGGGTTGGAACTAGATGATCTTTAAGGTCCCTTCCAACCGAAACCATTCTGTGATTCTATTATTATTCTCTGCACTGCCCTGCTCTGCAGCCAGCAGACAGTGCAAAGAGGGTGAAAGGCTCCAGTGAAGGAGGAATAGAGCCTTTTTAGAAGAGCAAGCATTTGGTACAGTTGAAAAGGTATACAGAGTCCCAGAAGCACAGGGTGGCTGAGGCTGGGAGGTTGTGTGGTGCAACCCCCCTGCTCAAGCAGGACCACCTGGAGCCACCTGGACACAGAAGTATACTTCTACATAGACGTACTTGTATATACACATACTTGCATTTGCACACGGAAAGTATACAAAAAGCTACAGTGAGGGATTTACTTGAGAGCATACTGATTTCAATGTAATCATTGAAACTACTCAGTTACCACTGAGTAACGGAGAGGTGATATCCTGCATATACTGGAAGAAAAATACACTTCACATAACCCTACAGTATATGTCTTAATAGGATTTTTTTTATTATTTTCTTTTAAAAATCCCAATGTCAGTTTCACCTGGAAGCAAATGTCACTTCATATTATGAAAGAGGTTTTCCACAGTTTGCACATAATATCAGAATTTGAGATATATGATACTGACATATGAGCTATTACATGTCATTCAACTTTGCATTTTTCAAATTCTTGGTCAGAGAATGAATTGGAAGCCCCATGCCTATCACAACCACAACAAGAAACCCCAAACCTTCTTTACAATTTGATTTCAAGAACTGGAATTTCCAGGTACCAGATGTATCATTTCTGATGTTAATGTTAAAAAGAATTAAATCTTAAAAAGGAGAACATTTGTGACAGAGAAATTCTAATTTCTGAGAACTGCCATGACTTAATGCTAAATTGGTCGTAACATAACTTCCAGGTACAGTTTTCCTATTTATTGAAATGGCAGTCTGCTGAACATTTAGCATATATTTTAAATCAAACCACACATGTAAGATGGAATAATAATCTTAAATTATATGTGCTCTACATTTTTATTTTAGGTCTGTTTCTTTTCATAAAATTTTGATGCAATTAAACAGCACAGCTGTTAAAGACTAATGACATCTAAGGTCATGATGGATACTGAATTCCACTCCAGTGCAATCTCTCCATGTAAATATTTATGTTGGCATAAAATACAGGCTCTGTGCCCATAATGGGGGAAAGAACTGCAACTGTGGGCACAATGAAATAGAGCTATAACACTAGAATAAAAACAGTATTATACTGCATAGAGAAACACTTACTTTACGTAGATTGGCTTATACTGCAGAAGTTTGTCATTGTCAATTGAGACAATTTTAAAGTACACTGATGGGGAAAAAATTAAAACAATTTAAATAATTGAAATAATTGGCCTGCATAGAGGCAGCAAGACTAGAGAAATTCATGTCACTATTTCAAATTTATCCACGTCAGCAACGACTACAACCAGCTACCACGTGATAAGCACTGAGGGACCCACATAAAAAAAAAGCACGGCTTCTAAGACGCAGAAACTTGCCTTAAGCCACTGACTGTGCTCGAGTAGCAAAAATTCTTTCAACAGATGCCAAAACCAAGAAGGTGTGGAAAGGGAGCACTATGAAACCCTGCTGTGCCACAGCTGGGTTTGACAAGGGGCAGGCAGGTATGGCCCAAGCTGATCCCACTCATGAGTGGGATTCCAGATACTGCAATCCGGGACTTGTACCTAGGATGACTTCTTTAACTGATCTTAAGAGATTCGTTCAACATCCCTGCATCAGGGAAGGTAAAAGGTTAGTTTCTCCAAGGGGATTTTCAACCTCCTAAACCGTGAATCCCAACCCTTCCTCCTTCCAGGGGTGATCAAGCAGAGAACATCTTCCACCCTGATAAACAGCTCTGTTTGGCACCACAAGCCCCAATTCTTCTTCTGGCATTGGTCCATTCCCAGGCAGGGGTTGGAGAAAGAAAAAAAAAAACCACATCTCATATCTTAAAGAAAATTCCACCCTGTCCTTATGACTCC
The DNA here is from genome assembly GCF_013368605.1 of Nyctibius grandis. NCBI lineage: Eukaryota > Metazoa > Chordata > Aves > Nyctibiiformes > Nyctibiidae > Nyctibius > Nyctibius grandis. The sequence continues at coordinate 92,460,797 of NC_090658.1, read as the reverse complement.
TTCCTCAATATGTTGGAGATGAGCAAAGCTAGCAACATGATCTAATTCAGGTATTCCAAAATGTTGTGAAGCTTGACATTACAATATTAATTAATATTTCTCCTATACAGGAAATTATGATCAAAAACCCCCCAGTTTTCGAAAATGCTCTCTAAGAGTTAGAGAGAACCAGAAAAAATCATTTGTTTTGAACCCAAGGCTTTCACTGATTTTCATTTCCAAAAATCATATTCTATATGTTTCAGAGAGGAAAAAAAAAAAATAAGGAAGCTGATTTGTGGTCAGAATAAAACCAAACAAGAATCCAAGGAAAAAGGTGAATATTTTTGCCCTAAAGCAACATTATTGCTATTTTGTCTGTAAAAAAGTACTTTGAAAATATAAATGTGAAGAAATTATGATAATTGCAGAGGGAAAAATTCACTATCCACCCAAAAACCAAGATGCTTTCTAGAATGATAAAATAAGAGCAATTTTATTATTCCAACACAGATTTATAGAAGTTGGTCAGAATCCTGTTCGCCCTTGTTCCCAATTCCTTGAGTACAGAGAGGGGATGTAGAAAAAGTTACAAAGCTTTTTCCAAAGTAAAGGATGTTACCATGCTGTAGCAGGGGTGGAGACAGAACTATTTACAGAAATTCTTGTATATATCTATAGGTGACCTTTAATGGCCAATCTTTAGTGGTTTTATAAGATCAGTGTTTTGGCAGACACTTTCTTCCAAATGTTCTGCAATGGCGTCAGTTAGGGGCGTGCTGACACCCTGCAAATAGCTGCGAGCTAACAGAAGGCAACTGCATTTCTCCAAGTTACTACTTGCAAATGGGTATGCAGCTTGCCATATTTTCTTTATCTTTTATAGTGTCTGGCTGGAGTCAGGATTGTATATTAATTTTTTAAAATTTGAGATACTTAAAGGTCCTCATTGCATCACTAAGATATACAGGAGTCCTTTCTCTGGATATCCTATGGAAGTGAAAAAAGCCTCAAGCCCTTCCATGAAACATATTAAAAATTTCTTTATATCCTTGAAGTAGCTTTGGCTTGACAAATATTTGGACTAGGAGGAACTATGCTTAAAATATCATAAAAGCACTATCTTCAGAAGATGATGGCAAATCAGATGTAACATTGTGTTTGTTTGCTTTTATTGGCCTGATGCTACTTGTCAGCTTTACTACTCTAGAGGTAGAAAATACAACTTGCATACACAGAAGGCCACTCTTTCAAGCAGCCTGGTAAAAATCATGCCATTTAGAAACTGAAAATCTCTAAGGATTGCTAAAAAAGTTAGCACCATCTATCCTCACTAAAGTTGTCAGGTGAAAGATCCTTAGGGTTTATAAAGCTGGAACAGAAAGAGGGAGAAAAGATCTCTGGATCTATATTTGGGCTGTTATTCCACTTCCACGTTATAGGGGAAGATGACATCCTACAAAAGAAGATACTGAAGGTATTTATGGGGATATGATGACAAACAGCAGAGATCAGAGCAGGCCAAATGCATCTGCTTTCACCTCTTGGAAGCTATACAGGCATTAAGGATGGAGATGACCCAAAAGTCCCAGACATCGTTTATGAAAATATCAAAAGACTCACAAACACAAATTGAAGACTCTCTCAGCTCAATTTGCCCATTTTTGTTACACTTTTGCTGAAAAGCTTCCCTTCCATTTCTTTAAAATTACATTCTAGTTGAGTCTCTTTCTGATTTGGGATGAGGACCTTTGTCCTGCAAGGAGAGAGAATTCCCTGTGGGAGCTGGGTCTCTAAACAACTAGGGAAACTTCTAGATGCTGTTTCGTCTTCTGTATTGGACTGTTGTAGCCATGGCTACATTCAAACCCTGCAGGGTAAGAAGCACCATGCTCCTTACAAAGGGAAATGACATTTTATAATTAGTTTATTTCCCATCTGGGAGTTTGTCCTCCATAATCTGTTTCAGATGCAGGAATAAAACTCAGCCAGGCTTGTAACAGAAACATAGTTCATGTGGCTAGCCAAATCCCTAACATCACAAAGACAAAGGCTATTTGAATCCACCACCATGCAATTTAGTCCCTGAAATAAGACCTAGGTCCCAAGAATGACTCAATAATGACTTCTGGAGAACTCACGCTCCTAATGCTTGGCCTAAATTGTCACTGCAAACTGTTAGAAATGAAGACAAATTCCCATTTTTGATCCTGTCACTGCTGAGGACCTCCACTAACACAAAGAAACATGAGGCGGGTAAGAGGCAGCTGAGTGCCCTGGGCCCTTCTTGGGTACCTCTCTCCAGCAGTTCATCTGATTTCATTCTCCTTGCAAGGGTGGGAGCCAGTGCGCTTACTGCCCTAGAGAAAGTTATTTTCCAGTGCTCTTTTCCCAACAGGAAATAAGGCAATCCGAGGAGCAGCATCTGCCACTTCAGCCCTGCTTGTCTTTCTTCTCGGGAGGGAAGGGACAAGATGCTCATCTAGATTGAGCACTGGGGGAATCCCCCTTACTGACGTTTCCCATCCTAGATATTTTCCTTTTGCCAGCTGCTACGAATGATTCAGATGGGAAAGCAGAGTCAGGGGGATAATTTCCCTCTAAAATTGAAAGCAGCCCTGAGACTGCAAGTAAAATTAGAAGGATATTTAACTGAGTTGTCAGTTTAAGAACTGAAATACAGTTTGACATTTATCAAGCAAGCTCTGTCTCATGGAGGAACAGTGGAGCGGTTGTCACTGCAGTGACAAAAAAAATGAGGCAAGTATAGTCCAGGCTTGAGCTTTGACATTTGCCCAAAGATCTGAAGTTAATAATTTATATGGGAAAGCCATTCACACACTAAACTATTAAAAAAAACCCCTGAAGAGTGAACATCTAAATAAAGCATGAGGCATAAATGAGAGGGGAAAGGTTAAGAGCAAAGACAGCTCACCAGAAACATGCTGAGGAAACTCAAGGCAAAATGTGACCTGTACTGAAAATCTTCAAATGTCACAGGAAAGCTGAAACATTTTCTTCCCTCTGGTACATCAATTAAGACTAATTTTTCTGGCTTGTGAGCATCACAAGAGTGAAGAGAAGAGAAAGAGAAAGAGTCTGTTACCTTGAATGTCATCATTGAAAGTGCAATACTTGTTACGGTACTTATGCAGGAGGCGGAATGCATTAACATTAGCAAAATCCTCAAACTGAATGAGGCAGTTCATGCCATACCTAGAAAAACAAAAAATTGTGCGTTACATTAAAAATAATACATAATTGTGTATTAAAAAGCTATTCACATTATCAGTCAGATTTTGAATACAAGTATAATATGACTTCTACATCTACTAATATGTTTCGGTTATAGTATGTATCTTTACAATCATATAAATTATCTAGAAGGCACAGTTAGACTACTAATATGCTTTACTCAGTTCTAAGTTAGGAATAAAAGATCAGGGGGAAAGGCCTTCATCTCATTGCAGACATCTCAACAGAAGTCTTCACTGAGCAATCAGCTAGGGAGCAAAAAAAATTGGCCCCATAAGGAAGGCAGTAAAAAGGTAACACATTCAGAACATGGATATTATTTTATTGTCATTACGCAGGTCAACAGCATGACATCACTCACAACGCGATGCTTGACCGTTCTTATTATAAAAGAGGTATTGATCATAAACACGGTTAATCTAGACAACTGATAAACATGTGAGAACACTTTAAGGAAGAAAAGTGATAGCTGCAAATTTGAATCGAGTTACACTTGGCTAACATACGTTAAAACTTTGGGTATATGCAGAGATGAGGTGATCTACATTTCTTACATCTACTGTTTCACCAGATTGTCAAAACTGATTTTCTGGTATGAATACTAGATGTTTCTTAAACAGTATGCTAAGAACCAATGTTATCATCCATTTCAATGTTTTCTCATCCTTGTAGCTAATGAAACAATTCAAATTGACATTTCCTATAGTACTTTGAAATCTCTATATACTATATTTTGAAAATACAGTTTGCAGTTGCATCAGATGAACAATTTCTATCATTTAGCTGATATGACTATCTAAGTCAGTTCAACAGCAACAGCATGGGTAAGTAACTTTTGATTAACCTCATGGTAACAGTCTCAAAATTAATGCCAATCACTACATTTCTTGGAAACCATTTACTGTGTTGCCTTGCTGCCTTGGATCCACTATGTACCGAGGCTGCACTACCAACAGGGAGCAAACAGCAGCATATTTCTAGTATAGGTAGGTGCCTATGTTGACTTAAACAGGCATAAGGCATGTCAAATACATCTAAAAATTATCAAAGAGAGGAACACAGGAGGTTTGTTTTTTTTTCAATAAGGAAACTCCAGACTCCCAGCAGTAGACTCATATGCCAATACCTAACAAGTAACAAATTGCCCTGGTGTGCCAATAAGGTTAACTCCTAAAATGAAAGTTAATAATAAATTAATTTAATATTACCAATATGCATCCTCCAGTCCTTAGATGCATTTCGTAATAGTACTGTCTCTGGATTCCTTGCTTAACATTCCCATATGGCATTTTCAAATACTTTCTTAAAACAAAGCCCAAAAATCCCCACAAAACCCCAAAAAACACTGAAGACATTTCTAGACAAAAACTATGTAAAGACTGAATTCAAGCTCACAGCACATTGGCATTAGGAAAAAAAACCCACATAACTTGAATACTGTCAACCTCATATGGGAAAAAAAAGTAAAACATGAAAAGTTTAAAATATAGGGTTAGTACTAAAACTGTCTGTACAAGTTTGGATCTGGAAATATCACATAAACATTATCCCACCCACCCTGGAATAATATTACAAGAAAAGTTCTTAAAAAAAAAGTATTTTAAACTTAAATAAACCCAATGGCAATTTGCACAGAAAAAAACCCCATTTGATTAAAACTTAAAAAATATATTGCCTTAAGGTGTTGCTATGAAATTACTACCACTAGGGTCTAACAGGGCAAGATCTCAACAGCATGTCCTGTTCCAGCTAAAGGAGGTTTTTCCTTATCTGCTAACAGCACAAATCCACAAGAGACACTCAAGCAGTTCCTGCTTCATCCAGAAAAGCAATACATACATATACTGAGCAGTTCAGTATAAATAATCTACTCTAATGTTAATCGAGTTTTTCTTTAAACCATACATGTGTTTGGCAACCACGTTAAGCAAAGCCATCAATATAAAAAAAAGGACAAAAATTCCTGTGACTAAATTAATTTCCATGGAAATCACATATTTACAGCCATATTACAATTAGCCAAAACTACTGGGACTCCACTGGCAGGAATGGTAATCCCTGCTGAAAATAAATACATCTTCAGGTTTTATGGAAAAACCTGGACTTCTTCAGCAGCGTAATGACAGTCAACTTTTTAAAAGAGAAGCTGGCGAGTCAGTAATTCAGTACAGTAAATCACAATTGAGTTAAAATAAGAAACTGGGGCTACTTTTCAATAATTAATTTAAATTTCTAACCTGATTCAGTATCTGACATGGATTTCTGTGATTCCATAAGGGTCCAGGAGCTGACAGTTAGATAATAATATGAAACTAATGAGATTAACACTCTGGAATCCTGGATCTGGGTTAGAAGTGTTTCTTGGATGTCATTAAATCAATGTCTGTTTCTTTATTTTACCATATATAACATTCCATTTTCTCACCAGCATTTGATTTTTCTCCGTTTTCTTACCTCTGTAGACACAGATCAAAACTTCTTGTGAATTATATTAAATCAGTGTCCCTGTAGAAAACATCCTATACTGGGCACGCTATCCATACTAATTCTCTGAGCAAGATATTATGGTTGTTTAATTAAAATGGAAAAAATGCAGGCAGTCTAATTCTGGGCCTCTGAGATTTTGGTATTATACCAGAAAAATTTCTAAGCAGCATTCTTATTCATTGCAAGTGTTATACATGACACTCAGGTAAAAACCCGAATCTTCAGTGCTGCCCATGACCAGCAGTACCTCATAAGATTCAAGAAGTTTGAGGTCTATGTCCTCAAAAATGTCTAATCAAATCCAGTCACGGGGTACCCATGATAGACAGGAAATTGACACTGTTTCTCTGCTTGGAGTATTCCTGTTCTCAAAACCACTAACAGATGAGACATACAGATGAGGTAATACAAAATAGCTAATCTCTGGCATTCCAGAAAATCCCCTTGCTATAATGAATTGGCTACAAAGGTGTCACACGGTTCTGGAAGCTGTGACCATATCAAAGCAGCTATCAATTCTTCTATGACTTCCACATCTTACTATCCCAATCACTTACAGCAGAAAGTTGAGCCAAAACCTACAATGATGTTCACAGCCAACAGTTCAGTTCCACTTTCCTTCCTGTACCACTCCGCAATAACCTTCCACCCCTACTGCAGTCTGATGGATGGTTGTGGTTTCTCCACTATAAAGGGAAACTGAATCAACCCTCATGAAACAGAACGTGTCCTCTCTGTTTGCACCTCATACTCTATCGTCATCGTGAATTTTCGGTTTGGAACTGCACCTCTTCATAGGTGGGTATGGTAGACAAATGACTGCTGGATGAGAAGGGAACCAAGCACTTTATTGCTTGCCCATGTGCAGTCATCAAATCCTGTTGTGCCTTCTAAACCACTCGAATTCCAGCAACTGTGGGCCACTATACTGCTGTATTTCATATTATCTTTCAAACATTATGGAAAGAGAAAACAAAGCGTACAGCCATCCTAAAACATGACAATCTTAACATCATCATCAATACTTTATACAGATACGGCACAGATCGACTTCATTGAGTTTCCTCAGATGACACAGAGTGACTGATCACATATGTCCAGAAGCAAGTGACTGAGATTTGCTACAAACTAAATAATCAGATTTAAAACCACCATTGAATGGTTGTGGTTGACTTTTACAGGGGGCATGTTAAAAGCACAAGGCCTGCAGTTGAGTGCCAGCAGCTCCAGGTAGGACAAGAAGATTAGGAGGGAAAGTTACGAGTAACTGTCATGATAGAAAACACTATGAGAGATATTTATCCATATTTTAAAAGTAGTGGACTACATGACGTTATAGTGTGAAATAAGGGTGTTAACCTGGGTACTGCTTATCTAAGTAGCTAAACTTGATCATCATATAACTTAGAAGAATTTCACATTCCTATCTGAAATTTTAAAGCACACACATTTAAAGTGTAACCTAAAATCCTTTTAATTTGAACGTGTCACAAACAACAGAGTCACAGGAGCAAGCAGACACTGTATGCAGTTACAATGCTGCAAACATTAAGTCACATACAATATGTCACGCCTTATCGCTTGCCCAAAACAGAGATAACATTTCTCCAGATATCACTACTTTTGACCCACGGATACACAGGGGATAACTGGGGAAATGAAGAAACACATAATTAACATGCATGTTTGCATTGAAAAGTGGTACAAATAAACAAAGAGAGAACCTATCCAGTGGGCATCAACTTGAAGAAATGATGGATCTAGTCCTAGGCTACCAAAACTAAGAAAATAAATGAAAATCTGGGAGGTATTCCTCCTCAGTGTGCAACCATAACAAATGCCCTAGTGAATTCTTAACTATTTTCCTGCACTGGAAAACACTTCTCTGATAGCAATAGCTTGGCTTGAGTAGCCTGGCTAGGACTGCTGGATTCTTGCAGGCAAGTGTTTTGTAGCTGTGAATTCCTCTCTTCCGCCTGTTTGGGATTTGTCACTGTGGTAGCTGATTAAACATACATAAATTGTCCCTAGAAAGTGATAATCCAGATCACTGTTCCCTCTCGTAAATCCTGTTTTGTCATCCTCTTCTTTTTGTGTACTTGGATCTTAGTCTCCTGGTCCAAGTCATAGAAGCCGTCTGAATCGGGATCCAACTGGACAGAAGTTCAAAGCCATCTTTCGTTTTTCTGTTACGGACAGAAAATACGGACAAGAGTAGTGGCAAGCATGCAACATCAGATTTGTCATCAAGTATGGGAGGCAAATGCTGGACAATGGATTAAAAAGAACCTTCCCACTGAATAATGTGTGGTTGCCAGAAAACACTGTTTCCAATACTTCTCCCAATTTACAACACATTTTAATGTGACAGTCTTAGCTTAGTTTTCCCCATTTATAAATAAATTTATATTCAATTGTCTGTGACAATAATGTTAATCTTTCAAATCATTCTAATTATATCTTTATGTAACAGGCTGGAGAAAAATGTCCACAGCTCTTTAACCATCCCAAATATACAGTACTAGCATTTTGGCAACCTGACGCTCTTAAGAACCTCAAACAAGGAAAACCCTCAAGAATCCAATGGGAGCTATAAAAGTTTGGGCATCATTTTGAATTCAAACCATATGATCAGTAAAATCCATGCTTACTTCAACAGCTAAGAAATTTTTCTGGAAATATATTTGGATCATTTGTTCTTACTGCCAGCCATTGTTTTGGAAACCATCCTAAAGGAACGAGTGGTTGCTTTTTAGGTTTTTAGAGCTTCCAAAATCCTATTTGACTATTTTCTTTGTTCATATGGGCCTAGAACTGAAAAAGCCTTAGAAACCACCAGAAGTGGTTGCTGACACCCATTCCTAAGAAGGAGCAAAACCAAAATAATAGCAACATTGGCATTCTCTCCCTCGCCTCGTGCGTCACACAGCCACTCTGCCAGCCAGAACCATGCACCAGGACGATGTAGAAATCATCTCCTTCCTCCCCACTCCAAACACTGTAAGCTTGTTCATTTCCATATACCCCACTGCTCAAAACAGGTTTAAAGCATAATGGCTACTGCTATAAAATCCTCTTTGTGCCAGAGCTTTCACAAAAGGATGCCTTCCCACCTCCCCTCCTGACAGCTCTTGTGATCTGGATGCCTTACTTCCTGCTCTCCCCCAAGCTAACTTTAACTTCATTTCATAAAGCAACTATTGGGGGTTGGAACTAGATGATTTTTAAGGTCCTTTACAACCCAAACCATTCTATCATTCTACAAACTGCTGCAATGAGGTCATACATCCATCCCACCACCTCTTCCACTTCAGTTTTAACCTACTCATTAAATTCAACCAAATTTGACTGAGGTGGAATAGTTTTCCACAATAATGGCTACGTATATGTTCTGTGGAAAAAGGTGGCCAAGATGAGAAACCCTCCAGCAAACACTGCAGCCACTCTGCAGCAGACATCGCTGCTCATGCTGCCTAACAGCCTCATGTGCTACAGCTGCACAGGACAGAAATCTGTCCAAGGTGTACTCAGCTCTACTCAGTGCTACAGTGCAAATACCTTCCCAGAAGAGGTATCGTTAAATTACAGATAACTTTCTCTCTCTGTCCTGAATTGGACCAGCAAGTCAGAGACAGGACATTCTTCACAGGAAGAGATTTTCTAGAGAACTTAATTGAAACTGTCAGCATCTCTGCTTTCCACATGAATGGCCCTATTTAAATTTCTTTTTTTTTTCTCTGAAGGTACCTATTGTTTTTGTCTTATCTACAGAAAGCATTTACTTTCTTAGGAGTATTTTTCATAGCCATTTTCTGTTTCCAAACCAATCCTTGCCCCGATGAGCTGAGTACATATCCAAACTAGGCATGGGAGTAGGGGAGATGGCAGCATTTAGCACCCACCCTAGTACCAGCAGCAGGCCCTTGCTTCATTCACTTTCTCCTTAAGGAAATATAATTCCACAAAAGCTTTCCATGTTACTATTCCCTGGCACGACCACAGTGCTCCAGTGTCTGGAGTGCAGCTCTGCTTCATACCAGTGCTTCTAACACTCCTCTGCTTGCGTTTTCCCTCTCCAGAACAGGTTTGGTGTTCATTTCCATGGCCTTTCTGTCCCAGGAGTGGTGAAGAGAATGGGCTGGAGATGGCCCATAATTTCCCTTTGTTTTTCCCCCAGCCAACAGCACTGCTACATGTGTGGACTTTGGAGGCCTTGGGAATGGCAAGGCTTAGGAGCAGAGCAGTGCTGAAGTAGGAAGATCTTGTGGTTGGCAGTCCTAGAAGTTGTTGCTCATAAGCAGAGAAGCAAAACCAGATTCTCTGTCCATGGTCAGGCACTATTTACATAAAGGGCTTCTCTCATGCAAAAAGGTAATTAAAGTAAAAGCTTTTGTAGTATACTAACATAAACAATTCCTACAAGAAATGGACGGTCTGCTTTTTTGACTTGATTTTTCATCAGCTTGGTTGCATCATACTCGGTAGTGAGGACTACTTGCTCTTTAAATTGAAGTCTTAGAAATCCACCCTACTGAAACATTAAGTTGAAAACACTTCTAAACATACCCTGTCTAATTTTTTGTGCATTTTCAAAGTGCTGTTAAAGGATTAACATTGACTGTTACTAGAAAACCTGAACTAGATTTCTTCTACTTAAATAGCTCATTGAATTAACTATTAGATGTCTTAGGGATGTAAAATATAAAGGCCGTGAAATAATTAACCGTAAGTTACCATTGTTGTAAAGATTTATTCCTTCTTGTTGCAAAAATATTCATATTTTATTTTGGATTTAGATACTTGTTGTAAAGTACTTCACACGACCATGTTGCCAGGAACTGGGCTTGATCCTAACTTTGACTTTTTCAGTGCACATGTATAGAGTCTTGTAACAGAAATATGAAGGGTGGTATGAATGGAAATGCATGCACTACTGGAAGCAGTGGAAAAACAAAGGCAAAAACAGTGGCACACATGGATAACAAGGGACAAAACTGACTGCAGGAAAATTAAAAATGTCTCATTTACATCAAGACAAGCAGGCCTGAGCTCTGGTAAGGCCACAGCACAGCCAACTCTTAGACCAGGATCCTGCACCTTAGCAACAGCAGAAGAGCAACAACAGCAATTTGCTATCACAGCACATCACATGTGCCACTCCTTATCCTATGGGCACAGCAAGAAGACGTATTACAGTCCGAAGAAATTCAACATGAGGACACACAGACAAATGGAGAGCAGACTTACCTAAAATTTATGGAGCCTGAAGTAAGCAAAACCCTGAGGCAAGATAACCATGCCAGCACAGCTGTTGGATCCCAAAGGCATAAAAGACCCATATAAAAATCAAGTTTATCACCACTCATCACCAGAAGCCCAGAAAAAGCACTGACGACTTGACAGCCAGGCCCCTTTTGCCTTCAGTGTTGCACATGACCAATCCTGGCCAGACCATGCGAACACATACATCCTGATGCTTTGGGTACGCAGGTGAGAGACTGACTGAGGAAAATCAACTTGTTTAGGGATTTTGTAACATAAAACCACCTCTCTCTTCCATAACATCTTGCACTGAGTGCTGTCAAATTAATTTCCTATGGTGGACTGTGTTGCCTCCTCTCCACTGTGAAACAGTCCCCTCAGCAGGAAGGTGGCTGGATGACACAGTGCTGAGATACAGTATAATGCACGTTATACAAATAAATTACACTTTTGAAATTTCACAAAGTCAGACATGAGCCAAACTCTTACACTCAGTTCTTGACATACACAAACATCAGCCCCAGCAGACTAGATCACTGCCATGAAAAAAACATACCACACAAACTTCCACAAACGCAGAAGTATGCGGGCTTGGCTAATGCTCAGGTTAAATCTGAAGAGGAAGAAAACTATACTGTAAATTTTGGTAGTCTTCCTCCTTAAAAAAAAACAACTTTCCATGGGGATTTGAAGTAAACCGCAAATTGAATTACTGTGACGTTTTCTCATGAATTTGTATTGGTTCACTTGTTCTCCGATCCTGACCCCACCTAAGTCAAAAGTAAAACTCCAGGAGCCTGAAAATGTAATTCTACCTCTCCTAGCTATTCTACTGCTTTTTCCAGTGTTACCGCTTAGCTGCTTTAACTGTGACTTAGACCAAAGAACAATCTCAAATTACCTTTAGTTTTATATTCACTTAAAAGAGATGAGCCCAGATTCGAGATAGATAATCTGAGATTTTTTTTTTTTCAGCCTCTTCAGTTCTTCTTTAGAGACTTGGCACTGTGACACTTTTGGCTAAGGGAGGGAAGGGTACTGACCAGATGGATTGGTCAAGTGTCTGAGCAGGCTAAATCAGAAAAACAGAGAATCAAGAAAGAAATCCATCTCAGATGGAAATAGTGAGTAGCTTTATTCCTCATGGATCTTTAGCTGTAGCTAAAGGTGTGTGTCATGTCTTGCGCTCCCAAAATATAGAGTGGTCCTCAGCAAGCTCTTCAAGCTTACATTTTAATTAAATGGCTTTACACTAAACCAAAAAAGAACTGTCATTATCAAAAAAAGAGCATATAAAATACATTATACTGTATAATAAGACACTCTACAGAGCTTAAACCATTTTAATCTGGTTTCAAATGGGTGTTTCCTGGTCACTTCATGACTGCGATGTTTAAACATTTGTTAAAAAGTCAATGACTATTACTGTCTGGTTTAGATTGTCAGGAATTTTACTTTGCCAAGAAAAGCATCAGAAAGCCACAGTTCTGAGGTTTCCCCCATGTTGGCATGCACCTGCATATTTTACAAATAAGATTTTTAACATTCAAAATTTTGACAAGAGTTATCAAAAGAAATAAGTACATCAGCACTTGAACAGTGGTCAACAATAGCATAGGGCTGTCACAGGGAAGTCCTTTATAGATGAAAGATACTATGTTTTGTATATATATATCACTATTCATAATTACTGTGATTAGTGGAACCATCTATTCCAAGAAGCCTGGATTCCTAAATCTGGACATGAAATGGTTCTCTGGGCAAGTTCCCAGAGCTCTGTATTAAAATGAGAGCTGCACTTGGAAAAGGTAAAGGTTCCCATTTGGCTGCACGTATGAGGTTTGCATTGACTGTGTGTACTTTAAGGTGGCATTTTGCTTATACAAGCTGCATCTTATTTTCTTGAGAATGAACCTTCATATATCCACAGCCTAGACACTAATCTTCCCCACTTTCCAAAAAGGGGAGAGGGTTTGCATTACAGCAACCAAAATAAAGAGATCCTTGGCTGATAATTGTACACCAGGAAGTTTCATAATAATTTTTCAATTGTATTTATTTAACTGTGTCTAATAGCATGTAAAAATACTACTTCAATAAAGGCTAATTTATTAAGGTATTTATTTAAACATATGAGAATTCCAGCTTGGGTCAACAGGATTATTCCTTTGCTTTAACTTAAGTGCATGCTTTGATGCCTTACTGAATCAGGCCTGAGTGATTTACAGCAAATGCAATGCCTTTTTGGAGAAGATACTGTACCTTTTGTCAGATCCTAAAGATTGCTAAGTGGCTTTAGGAGGTTAAAACAAGACGCCTGCATTTGCTCACATATTTGATTATATTTGTATGAGTTTATAGATATTCTCCCTAAAATAAAAGATACAGTTCGATAGCCAAATTAGTACAAAGCCTGGGGCAGCACATCTGCTACTTCAGGTGTAATAAACAGATGGAAATCTTGCTTCCGCCACTGACAGCCTTCACCTTGACTGCTAACAGGCAAAGGAGTAATGACCTTTCAGAAATGTCAAAGGGAGGTTGGTAACAGAAATACTTAAAGTATTTCTGACAGATTAAACACACTGCATAATCTTTGTACTGTTTGATAATTTAAGAAACACACCTCTCCCTCCCCAAATTCTTGATGGTGTTTTTAAAGCATTAAAATACCTTATGCACCTGCAACACAAATTACACTTGAGAAAAGAAGCATATTGGAGGCTAGATCAAAGTAATGGATAACGTAGAAAGAATTTAAGGGAGAAGGAGCTTACTATTGTCAAAGCCTTATTTAGACAGCATGCTGTTTAACTAGAGGAACTGTGGATATTACAAGGGAATATCACAGAATCACAGAATGGTTGAGGCTGGCAGGCACCTCTGGAGATCATCTTGTCCACCCCCCTGCTCAAGCATGGTCAGCTAATGCAGGCTGTGCAGGACCACGTCCAGATGGCCTTTGGGTATATTCAGGGATGGAGACTCCACAACCTCTCTGGGAAACCTGTGCCAATGCTCGGTCACTCTAACAGTAAAAAGTTTTTTTCTTAAGCTTAAACTTCTCTTACCTTTAAGAACAATGTTTGTGTCTGTTTTCTCTTGTCCTGTCACTGGGCACCACTTCTAAACCACCTGGCTCTGTCCTCTTTACACCCTCCCTTCCAATATTCGTACACACTGATGAGATCCCTCTGAGCTGCTGCTTCTCTGGGCTAAACAGCCCCCAGCTCTCAGTCTCTCTTCACAGGAGAGACGCTCTGGTTCATCATCTTAGTGCCCCTTCACTAGTCGCTCTCCAGTATGTCTCTCCTGTACTGGGGAGGCCAGAACTGGATACAGCGCTCCAGTTGAATATGGATAGCACATAATACAAAGATCTATTTCTTCTCCAATTAGGCAAGACAGATTTTGCAGTGTGACAAATAATTTATATGTAAATAATGAGACTTAATGAAAAAGAGGATAAGATAGGGTAGTATTTGGCTAGTTTTTCAGTATCAAACCCACTTCCATTTACATTGATGTCTTTAGAACTAGATCTAGGTGATCCATATTATAATTATGAAGAAAGCCCTCTATTGTACAGAAAAGCAGTAACTCCATTATGCCTAGACTTGATGCTGGTCTTTACTCAACATCAGTAATTGAAGGGGGGGAAAAGGGGTTTCTTCTGTATACATATAAGTCAGAACAGTTACATTTCTAAAGCATTCTTCAGCATTCCCCCCTCTGGATTACAACAACTTCACTGGCTCTCTATGCCACACTAACTGTGAGGGGTTGAGTGCTTTTAAATCTCACTGTTGCCTCGAGTTGGAGGTACCCGACATGTCACAGCGCTGGATCTGAAGAACAGACTTCCTTCTTCCCCAATGGTTCCACAGCAAACATGGCATGCTATACTGCCTTTGCACTGTAATCTCAATTATGTATGAAACCTCAAACTGGAAACCCCTGTACTTCACAATGGAGCTATTATTTCACTATGTAGAAAAGATTTAGCTTCATTACATTTATTCTAGCATCAGCTTCAATGGAGAATTGCCAGGATCAGACAAAATCCTGGGATGTCAGGAAGGATATTTGAGAAGCCATTTGGGACTAGATACTCTCATGGTACTTGACAGTAAAGAAACTGGTTCTTTAAGTCTCTCCTCTTATCTCCCCAAGACTGGGAGAAAGTAGGTTGCAAGAGAATTTTTTGTAGGTTTTACAATTACTGATTTAGTTTCAAGTTTCTACAGTTAAAAACATGAAAAATTACAGTCTACCTTGGACACATTAGAGATTTTTTCCAAAATAGCTCACAGCATTAACGATCACCATTTACCTATGTGAAAATTATTCTACACCCCTAACTGGACAGCATGGTATATTCCTTAAGTCAATCCTTATTTTCTTTAAGCTTTTCTTGGAGGGAAGGGAAGCATAAATTGGAAATTTATCTGAAGCATCCAGGAAGGAGAGCTGAGAGTGCCACAGCAACCACTGAATTCTGTAATATGCCCCACCCCAGCCATAAAAACTGTTTTTAGTATTTCAAAGCTGGGGAAGTAAAAAAAGCTCAAAATTAATTTGGAATCCCTTCAGTCAAACCCAATACTGCTGACTCATTAAAAGAGGCTCAGGCATATGAAATAATTTTCCTAGATGGGTAAATGCATGGGGTGAGATCTAAGTGACATTTCAGTAGGAGAAGATGGACAAGGGTGGAAAGGAAGTGTCACATCTCATCTTAAGCACACTGGGACAGAATTGCATTTTATGCCTGGGGTGTATACCATAGTCTTAGGCACTGTGGAATAAATGCCCTTGCAAACATACACGGGGAGAGAAAATCAGCAGTATCTTCAGATGCTAGGTGTGGTTGTATGGATTTCTGTATTTTGGAGAGAAATATGACAGCCTGGTCTCTTGTGACACACTTTCCTTCCAAAGTCAGTCCAAAGGATGTCTCCTTAACAGAATACCCTCTCAGAGCCTTACAAAGACGAGCAACCTCAGCTTCTAGTCATCACACTTAGAGGAGATGCTGAAGTGCCAAATCTCAGGAAACTGGCAAATCTCCATGTCTGTGGTTTACCAGCTTCCCCAGAATGCCGGTCAGCAGTGTCAAAGACTAGAGCCAGGAACCAATGGGATTCAAGGCTTCATAAGAAAATCAGTAAGTTGTATGTCCTGGAGCACACTGAACTTTCTGATACAAAAGAGGAAGGGAAGATGGCCTATTCCAGGCAACTATTCAGCTCCACTCTGACTCAAAGGAGAAAGAAAGAAGCATGGAACATCTGCTACATTGGTATCAAGACAGTTTATGGATTTTATGCCCAGCACTGCATTAGAAAGTCTGCCCAAAATCTGAACGTATCCTGTGTGATTTTAAAATTCTTCATAATCATGCTGTGATCATTCAGTTTCTGCCACCATCCTGGTCAGAGATTTTTTACATATGAAGAAATAACCTTGACAGTTACAATTGCCTGAAGTCAATCTCACTGTCTTTAGGGATGGCATTACTCCAGAAAACACTAGATTAGTGTTCCACAACTCTTCTCTAGTCTAAATCTCGTGTCAGATACAGGCCAAAAGGGCATCCAACTTCCAATCTCTCTTTTGACTCTTTTCCAGGAACACCATCTACATGGGCTCTAGGATGTTTTTTTGCAACATATCTTAAGCATTTGATCTTTTTTCCATTCCACTCTATTTGCATTCTTAAGATCATTCAGACAATTAAACTATGCAACTAAATCTCTGCTCTCTGTTACATACAACCTAAATACCATGGCAAGACAGGTCCAGGGGCAACTAAATAAAAGGAGAAAGGGAGGAAGAAGGAGAAAGCAGCATTTATCCCGCTGGTGAACACTATAGGAATTAACGCTTAGGCACAATGTTATTCAATATTTATAACAACAAAAACATGGGGAAAAATAAAATCATTACTAATAAAGTTTACACATGACACAAAGATTGAGGTTGTCATAAATTGTGAAATAGGGTGTTCTCTTGTAAGCTGGGCAAAACCAGAAATATATTTATTTTAATGTGGCCAAATGTAAATTTATAAAGCAAGGACCAAAACTGAAGAACTCTATTCTGGAAAGATATATTTCAAAGAAAGCTACAGGTAATGGACATATACCATTGCTCACCAAATATCACAGCCAAACTGGTTAACCTACATAAGGGCTGTACAGATAAGGGATTATCAAATATGGATGGAGTAATCTTACCTTTATATTTAGTATAGTATAACCAGTGCTATAGTACTCTGCCCATTTATGGTGTCTATAATTAAAGAATTAAACATCAAAACCAATTGACTCTAACAAAATGCCCCATTTTATGCAGGTCAGACTAGTTTACAAAAATGTTTTAGCTTTATAAACTTGCAGTACACTGAACATGGCTAGAAGAGTGCTGAAATAATATACATTTGCTTCCAACCATTCAATTATGTTTACACGGTCAACACCCTATGGGATGTTTGAAAGGACTTACAAAAGGTAGGTTTTGAACAGCAATCCGAAGCAACAGAAAGAAGTTGTGTTGCAGACGTAAAGAGGGGAAGGCTTTCCACATTAAAGATTAAAAAAAATTCCTCTTAAGAAAAAAGTGGGAAAAAAAAGATGTGGTGGGTAGCAGACCCGTGTAACTAAAGCAGAGATTTGATAGAGGCAGAAACAAAGCTGTGTAGAGCCATGAAAGAACAAAAATTATTTTGGTGTAGTAAAGCAATGCACAGCCAACGAGGACATTATCTAAAGAGGAAGCGTGCACAAAGCACAGGAGAGGAAGAAGAGTTTGGCAGCAGCATTTGGACTGCCTGGAAGGAAACCAGGTGAGTATCAAGGCCAGAAATTACTGTAATCCACGAGGGAGATTACCCAAGACTGTAAATGTTTTGAAATCTGTTCTAATAAAAGACAAGCATAGACAAGAACTATGCCCAGGGAAAGACATCAGAGTCATCTTACACATCCTAGTGAGATGGAGAACACTGTTACTTCCTTCATAGAAGCTGGATGGATTCTGTTTGATTAGCGTTGCTAGTGCAATTTAATTTTCCAGCTCAATGCTATTCAGCAGAAATTAAACGGCAATAAAAACAGGTAATACTACCAGTGTACCTCATACAGAAGATACGCCAAACCAGAAAACATTATAAAATTGCATGTAAGTATGTGTTCAGCCAAACTCTTCAGCTCCTGGGAAAGGTGACCTGCCTTTTCTCAGACAGCATCCTTCCTTCTTTCTGCCCTTCCCTGGGCAGTTATACAAAACAGTAAGAATCTGGATTACAACTTCCACACTGTGCCTTATTGTAAGCAGATCAGAGATTCTGTAAAGATAAATGCACCAAGCACTTTTGGGTCATGCCAGAAGATTACCATTCTGTATTAATAAAAAGCTTTTCCAATCAGCTCTGCAAGTGAAACAGCAACTCAAGTTAATAAATAATATGCATTTAATCTGCAGCAGTTGGCACCAGCAAGCTAAAGTAAATCATTATCTTTCAGAAAAAAACAGAAATTAATAAAAGTTCAGAAGGGCTCCACAGACTCTACATAGTTGCATTTAAGAAAAATTCTTCTAGACTTGGGACATTTGGTCTAAAACTTGAGCACTTCCCACTCAAATATAGAGCATTTTGCATCTCCCTTAGCACATGTGGCATTCTGACCAATCACACTGACATTACAAAACCAGGTTGCAACTGCTTGGTTGCTCTCCAACTTCACATGTGATGAATGACTCTCTGGTTATTCTGGACCACGAAAGGGAGTTCACAGAAAAAAAACCCCACATTCTTAGATCAATGACCACAGATAATTAGGGCAGAGGCATATCACAAATTTTTAAACAGAACTTTGTACTGATGAGATTCAGTATTACATGTTTAAAGGTAAGAAAGAAAACATAACTGAGAGGATTCTTTTCTGAAGTAGTGAAGGAATGAACTGTTTTGAAACTATTAGCCAGAATTTAAGGGAAATGCACATTTTGTTACTACCAACTATATTAATTTTAACTTTACTACTATGGTTTATATACATCACAATATTCAAAACTCCACACGAACAATAAACCCTCAAAGACTAACAAAAACCCTTTTCATGGCTCTTTGATACTACAAAAGTTGCCACCACTATTAATATTTACATGAAGTCAAGACTTCACGTATTAACTTCAAAAACCTGTAATTGGTTTTATAGTTGGGAAAAATTGGAGGAATGTTTATAAATTTTGCCATAGAAGTGGAATAGTCAAGTTCAATAAAATGGTATATTTGTAAGAGTAATCTTTTTTCCAGAAGTCATCATAAAGAAATAATTGCCACTTTTGCCTTCATTGCAGAAACAGGAGCTTTCTGAAATCCTTAGAGAGAAAGGGAAAGTATGAACAATGTATTTTACATTGAAAAACTGGCAACGCTTTAGGCTGACCTGCACTGGACATACTATTGCAGCCTGTGCTAGTGGCTATGGTTGTGTTTTATCATCATGAATTTAGCTTTCTTTAAAATTGCCTTTGTAGCAAGTTCAAACTTTTCAGTCCAAACTGTCTCACTATATTCAAATATTTATTAACAATGACTGGAAAAAAGGTTAATTGGAGACTTAATTAAGGTCTCAGAAGAGTTCTAACTCTATTTTAACATTTTAAACAGGTGGTTAGAAGTTTTAGATGGCTCCCCCTCATAGTCTCTTCAAATATTCAGGATCTGAGGGATTATGTCAGTGATCTCAAAGGAGTAATGTATAAAATTATAGCTCTTATAATTGGGGACTAGGTGAGAAAAGGAAGTGGCTGCATACTCCTCCAGACTGCTTATAATCCTCTGCTAAGTCCAATGCTATCTATCCTTTTCACAGTGTTATTTAGGCCTTCCTCAGGAAACCTCAAATGTGTACCAAGTAGTGTCCCAATTTCTGGTCCAGACTGAAGTTAAGAAATTGATGCTTAACATGTTATTGTAGATTATAGAGGCGGCACACCAATGGGATGCAGTTTTTTTTCTCTGATTTTATTTCAGGCTGTTTAGAAACTAATGATACATCTACACTAGGATCCTTGGATATGACTGTGGCATATAGACTTTGCAGAATATACATATGCTTCAGATTAGCTGGCTTAGATACCACTCAGTATACTGAGAAAGTAGGATGTACCAAATAGTTAAAAAGAATATTTTTTATGTTCTTTCTAAATTCTATTTCTATCTATATTATTTACCTTTTTGCATATAACTCCACTTTACTTATTCCTTGGATTTCTGAATATTAATCCAACAAAAAAAATTATATGTAAATAATTTACCGACTTGGTAAATCGGTTTTTCAGAGATGAGCTGCTGGAACTCCTACTGGATTCAATCACTGTTGACGATGCACAGTATTTCTGAAACTAGACCCAGGCCCCACCTTTTTGGAAGGACTGAGGGGAATCATGCAGGAAATAAATTTATACTAATTCCAGATTCTCTTATTTTGGTGTTTGAAGAAAAAAATCTTCCTGTTACTTGTAATTTCTGGTAAATTCTGTGACTAATCATTCCAAGTTATTGATACACATGTATTCCGATAACTTCAGAGAATTGCATTGTTTTAATAGGCGTTTTCAGGATATGTGGCTTTAAAAAAATACTTCTCAGTTGCTTCAGTAAGTTCAAGTTCGCTGTTCATGATTTATTGATCAGAGATCCATGTGTCTTTTAAGATTAGTTAATATTCCTTTTCACTAGCCAACAATCTGACTTCTGTTCTTTGTTGTCCTGGTCATCATTAAAATGTTCACAACCATGGTTAGAATTACTTGGTCAACATACAATAATACTTTGGAGTACTCCAGAGTTACATACAGGACAGTGTAGTATCTACCGAGATTGGTCATATTGGAGCAGTTTAAGAATGTCAGTTAATATAACAGTTACTCACTCACAAAACTATAGAATTGGATTCTCCAGTCTCCTAAGGCTACCTTGCATCCCAAAAAGCAGCATCCTAAATCCCAGAAGAAATCAAAGAAAGAATTTTGCTTTCATAGCTGAACTGTCCTGTCACCTCAAGACAGTCAGAAAGTTAACTTCTGGAGTAAGGAAATCATATTTAATAGGTTTTGTAGAAAAAAATATGTGGATGTGGGAAAAATATGGCAAAGTATTCTATTCCTGTGCAGTGCCTGCACCATGTAATCAAGCCCATAATAAGGAAAATAAAAGTAAAACTACTTTTTTCTTCTTGTAGTGCCTTCTTGAGAATAAACAAGTTCAGCCTGAGCTTCCTTAGAATGGCAACAATTATTATTATGCAGCATAAAGCAGAACATCTGAACTGTCTGCGTACTTCTATGTCTGTGAGTTTTCTGAAAGAGGTCTGATAATGTATTCACAGTATTAGACTACATAGCCTAAAAAAGCAACCAAAGTTTAATTACGCTTGTTCTATAATAATAATTTTATCTGTTTCTTTCAACTACCTGTCTGAAAGCTATTTTCCCTGTCACTCACCCAATATACGTGATCTTTTTAAAGGCTATCAACCCCATTACATGTTGGAATGACAGCCAGACCAGAACACCCACAAAAGCACTGTGTGACCCAACAGCCTAATGAGTGCCTGTAACTGAGTAAAGCTGCTCACTCCATCTTCAGCAGTAGCACTGGATAACTCTCTAAACACTTATTTTTGCAAAAATGCAGGGAGGAAGGAGATGGAAGATGCTACAATCATTTTTGTTCCAGTCATGCAGAAGCAAATACACACATGCACATTACCATTCTGGGAAGAAATGTTTAAATGAGAAGTCTTATGAAGAAATGAGTTAACAGAATTAATAATGCTTCCAACTTGCACAGTATCAGGCAGATACTTGAACATTCACATTAAACATTCAGTGTGGCATCTGAGGTGGGCCCCACAATCCACCCCTCACTCTCGGGTTGCAGTTCAATGGACGCATATGATCTGCAACATACTAAATATAATTATGCTATCAAATGCTGTTCCTCTTATGTAAACTGTCACGTACTATCAAAGAAGCTCAACTGGACTCCCTTAACGAAAAATTACTTACTTATCATTTTTTTCTTACACAAGATAGCTTAGAGCTTGACATCTGTGTTTCTCCTTGGTCCCTAAGTCTCCAAATTCCATATCTCTGTGAGTTAAAGACAGAGCTAAAACTTGGTTTGATTAATATTTGTATTTGCCCGTAGGCTTTAGTAGCTAAAAATACAAAAAGGGTCAGAGTGATTACATCATGAGATTTGCACATACTGGCAAGATCATCTGCACATTACAATAAAAAAGTAAATAACAAATGTCTCTACTCACTGTCAATAAACAAAACTGCTTCAGAACCATTTATCATATTCAATCATGCTCAAGCAATGCAGGAGATAATGAAAAGACCATTGATTCTACTTCAAGAAGCTACGAAAGAAGAGACTGGCTAAAAAGAATGCCACAAGAGAGAAGTGTTATGCTTTGAAACTGCGTATTTGCTTACAATTGCAATGTTCCATTTAATAGATCAAAAGGAAAGCTCATATAGGAACAAATGGTCGTGAATCTCAGACTGTCCATGTACCCTACTATTAAAGTACCTTGTAGTTTCATAATTTATTTTTGTGAGCTGTAATAATCAGGCAAAGTTACGATTTATGTGATCTATATTAAGGAAAATGATAAATTGCAAAATGTATTTTTCACAAGCTTTGGGAAAGCTGCCATCTGACTCTAACCACTTAGTGAAAGGACAGCCACCGAACATGGAGACGGCTGTCAGTAGCAGATCACATCGCTATCAAACATCCTCGTTCAGGACTCCGGAGGAAACTCCTCCAGAATTCAGGAAAATTTCCTCTTACACAGAAACCCAGCCAATTTCTTTTTGTTTTAATTTGTCTCAGGGCTCTGACAGGCAATGATAAACTGAACTCAACTTAAAACTAGGATCAGATGGTGAACAGAGATTAGTTCTGTAAACTTCTCACAATTTGACAATGCTAGCACAAGAAAGTCTCCCCTCATTCTATATCTCTCCCCTATATGATTTAGGAAGCTAGATCATCTGGACCAAGCCATTAGCTACTGTAACCAGGGTTTCTTTTTTGTTGAATTTATTCAGTTTCTTATCCAAATGCTCAAAAGACATTGACACTGGGATGGATTTTTGGTCAGGAAACACATATCCATTACACAGCTTCCCTCCCCACACTTCCCTCAAGAAGGCCAGGAAAGATGTACAATAACTGTAGCTGTCTGCAAAGTCTCTTCCCTAGAGATGAGAATAATGAGCTCTTGGAAACGTTTAAAGTCTACTAAATAAGAAAAGCATCTAGCAATGATCTGGTAAAACAGTTTTAATGCCAGATTTAATTCAGTATCTCCAGTACTATTATTTTTAACTGAAAAACTAGGACTGCAGCCAATTTTATATTTCTGGAATTATTATTGTTTTATAAATTTATACATATATACACACGTGTATCTTTTACAATGTCTACATTTCCTGGCATTCAATGTAGACAGCTAGTGCTTCAAATCTTGACAAAATTCAGCTAAATAATCAAGTCCCCACCCATCTCCAAATATTTAAAGTTGTATTCAAAATATTTTCAGTTTCTTTCCCTTTGTTTGAGCTATTAAAAAAAAAAGGCATTAAGATTTTGCAAATTCATAAATATTATATCATTTCTGGGATAACAACTCAGAAGAGTGAGAAGAGACTGTTTCTAGGGACTCCTCCATGAAGTTCCTGGTTGGGAGCACGGATAGTGCTGTGAAAATAGTTACAGCTTTTAAACACAGTGAAGAGAACTCGGCTTATGCCCTCAAAGTCAGTATACAAGGGCTAGCAATTATGAGCTACTGCGTAGCATAAAGACTAACAATGCCCACACAGAGAAACCCTACAAATAACAGTTCTGGATGTCCATTTGTCAACTTCCAGATGTTGTTTCTTATCCTTCAAGCATCAACACAGGCCAGAAGCATCATGAAAGCTAGCACGCACTAGCCGAACATGCCGAGAGTTGGGCTCTTAAGCGTAGCACTCAGCAGCTAAACTTTTTCAACGCTTGGCTCAAGTCTCCAGGAAAAATTCCAGAAGACTTCTGAAGTCATGAGCAATAATGCCATGACCTGAGCTCCAAAGGAATCTCCTCTCAGTGAGGAAGAGTGACACTGGGGCTTTCGCTCTGTCCTACAAAAATCCCCTCATTAGCTCTCCCCTTTCATCTCTAGTCCAAGAAAATCTTTACTGCCCTTTTTGTAGTTTCAAAATACTTTAAAGACTTCTTAATAGATCAGAGCAGTTTTTAGATGCTGGAATCTCATATTTTTCCTGATATTCTTGCAGTGTTTGCTTGATACAAATTTGAACACCGATCCAGTAAGTGTTGCTGTAGGGGACAACCTTATCTTTATGCCAAGAGACAGACAAATTGTTCTCCTAGAAGTACAGCCTATGCCTTAACCAGGACTATCTGGACCATACCTGATGGCAGAAAAAACAACAATTTTTCAAACTGCAACACTACAAACAAACTATACAATCCAGATTTATGTTAACATTGACGACAACTCCTCACCATATGCTCTGCATGTCATTACTTGACCAGAGCAGATCTAACCGGGGGAGACCTAGCAAGCTGTGAGAAAGGGGGCTGCATCCTAGGCATTAACACCAGATGGTTGTGACACTGAAAACAGGTGAGATCTGTCACTGCAAAGGAGCAGCTACACATACAAAAAGAGGAAAAAAGGCATGTGGAGCAAACCTGACTTTCTCAAATACTTTCACTTCTATTTACAGCACAACTCACTGATAATGACCATATGCTTTTGACTATAATGTTATGCTGCAGCATCAATGTTCAAGTAATACTATATATCAACTGTAGAAACGCTCCCCAGGTTTTCACTTTTTACTTTTGTTTAGTAGTAGGGTATGTGACTACAAATATTTTAAAACTAAGTATGACAGATTTGGAATTGTACCAGCAAAATTAATAGTAGTGTAGGAACAGTCCTTGGGACAGTCCTTGGGACGTGGCGAAAGTCCTAAGTCAGTATTCACCACACAACCTTTTTTTGGATATTTTGCAGAGTTTAAATCATAAACAGATGTTTGTGGAAAGAAACTCTGTCTCCTCTTGCTTACATACAATGTATTAATCACTCTAAAACAAGACTATAAAGATAATATCTTGCTGAGTCCTTAGTACATAGCAAGGTTACTAAATACTTCATTAACATCCCATTTGGGACAAAGCTTAAGCAGCAAAATCTGAGATGCTTCAGTGATCTATAGAAACAGTTACAAAAACTATTTAAATATTTATAGTCTCAAGGCTGACAAAAGGAACTGATGCCCCACCATGCTGGATGGTGGCAGAAGACACAATCTCTGCCTTCAAGGGCTACAGGTCCAAACAAAAGAAACCATCCTGCGCCCTTCTTGAGACTGAACATACAAGCAAATTAGTTTGAGAAAGAATGAACACAACTTAGTGGCATTATGACATTCCTTTCTTATTTTTAGTGGGGATAGTGATAGCAAGGAAGTAGTAAATAAGCTGAAAAGCAGTAGTTGTTGCTTATGATCTGTTTATGCCTTATTAAGAGACTGGGAAGGGTGGGATGTGTGCTGTGCTGTGACAGAACTAGCCAAGAAACCAAGGCTGTGGGACATACCACAGCCAGCAAGAGCACGACTGAGACAGCAGAAGTTAGGAGATCATGAAATGAAGTAATTAAATAACAAAACCAGTACTTCTAGAAAACCTCAGACTCAGAATCATGAATCACAATCCAAAAGGATATGAAAGAGGGAACAGCTGACATAGAAGGATTAGAGATAATTATAGGTAAGAACAAAAATGGGTAAGAACACAGGTAGGATTAGGATTGAACAAACCTCTCCAGAGAGAAGTGGGCAACGAAGGAGGAAGCAGAGTTGGAACTTACAAGAGTCAATCAGAAAGAAAAAGCAACAGGATGAGATACCACTGGTAGAAGGCAGCTATAGGAGGTAAGCAAAACCAGAAATATAAACAGGCAAAACATGTGCAATGAGTGAGTCAAGGAAAAGTTGCAGACTGTTATTACACACAAGCAAGCATTTCAGAACCCTTAGGTCTGATTTCCACACCAACTTAAAGCTCAGGCACTGCTCAAACTGCAAAGCTGCACGGTATTTTGTGCTAACCAGCTGCAGTAGATGGTCTGCTGCAAAACAGCACAAGGGTTCATTTTCTCATTTACCGGTGAGGCAGGGTGCTGTCGTGTTAAGCAAAGAATGTCCAAGCCACATCACACCAGACAAGGTTATTGTCTTTAACAGCTTCTGCCCCTCCGGGGAAGGAAAAATTCAAGCAGACTACAAATAATTATGCCATGACATTCAAAATCTAACTAAGGTTTATACCATATTAGAGGAAAAAATATGCAATTGGTCATTCTGCCATCAGCTGCTGGATCAGGAATGCTTAAATCCACAAAATCTGGCAATTTTTTTGGGGGGGATGCCTTCACTATCCTTAATCCCCAGCGCTGCTGTGATAGAAGTTGCAGTCATTTAGTGGTGCTGTAGTTCACTTGCTCACAGTGGTCCCTACAGTCAGGAATCTCAGCTACCGTTTAATAGCACAAAAAGTATAACCCACCACTGCTCCTCTGACACAGCACATGGAAGAGCAAAGCATACAAAAAGAAAACATCAGATTTTGCCCAACGGATTATCATCTTTAGCCCTATCACATCCTCCTTTTGAGGATATAACAGTCATGTCTGCATTCGAGTCTCAAAGTGACACTTCTGAGCAGCACAACGCTGGACTTAATTACCTAGTAGCTAAATGAGAGAGAAAAAAACCCCAAACGTTAAGCTTCTTATAAATGAAGGAACACAGGTTCCTGTAAATGTGATATTTAAATAAAGTCTTCAACCACAGGCACAATCTGAATCCAAGCGTCAGGCACTGTAAATGAAGAGTGTCCCTTGCACGGATGGTAGTTAAGTTTATGACTTCTATAAACTGAATGACATTTCACAATGATAAAAGCAGGCTAAGCCAGGTCTATTTTAGTACCATCAGCACAGCTCAAAACTTCAAAATTAGTATGTAGCGCTGTCTTGCCTTATAGCTGACAAGTGGGTAGCACGATAGCACTTGTTTTCTGCCTCCTACTTCTCCCAAAAGTCAGACCCTTTTCATAACACTGTACTACAAAAAACGCCTAAAATTAAGAGCATTTTCTTTTTTTTTCATTAAAATAATTACAATAAAAATGGAATTGCTTTCCGTTCCAGCCGTTCTTATCCAAAGGAGATACTTACTAATGTTTGTACACACACTGGCAACTCAGCTTCTTTGGGCCTATATTAAACTATACATCCATATTTGACTTCTAAAATTGGATATGGGACTGGAATTTCATGCTTTCTCTAAAACATACTTTTTTCTTCAGGAAGAAGCAAAAGGTAGCCTTGGCCATTAGTCTTAGAAGGATTCAACAGCTCCAAAGTAATTTCTGTAACCCAATAGAAGAAACACAATGGAAAACACCTAAAGCTTGTGCAGTTTAATTATTTTTCATTTTTAAGTTTTATCTTACAGAACCGGACACATGTTTAAAAGTCTCTTCAAATTTTGACTATGTATTTACCACCTTCCTTACTTTCTATCAGCTCAGTTAGATTATATACCTGAAACCACATTAAAACACCTATATGCAAACAACAGTTTCAATGGTACAAATACTAAGGCACAGCACATTACTTAAAACCCCCACCCCCATGAGCTGTATTGTTATGTTTATCAGCCAAAAAAAGAAACGTAGGTGGATTTTCCTTTTTTTTTCCAATCACAGTAGGATTTCTAACAAAGAAAGAAGGTAAGGTGACAAAAAATGAGATAACATTCAGAAACTTTTATATAGTACAGTGTGGCAATACTTACTGAACCTGAAACTAGTTTAGTGGTTTTCTTTGGAGCATTGACTATGTTCTTTGTCAAGAATCTGTTTTGTCCCATGTTCTGTGAAGCAGATATTTGACATTGCCTCTGCTCCTTCAGCTAAACCTGCTGCCAACAAGCCTCAACTGAGAAAACACTATAGCCCCAGTAACCTTTTCAACTGCTTAAGTGCATATTAACTCCTTGTTCTCAACCATCTGACCTCCTGCCCCCAAACAGAGTAGAAAAACCTGTGTTAGCACCTAATTCTAAAACAAAAATATGTTGTGCAGATACTTGAGTCCTATGAAATGCAGCCATTTCCCTGTCTTCTACTCTCAAGTTTTCTCTGTAACATGCTTTTATACCAATAGCTGCAATTACAAACTCCTCTACTCTGGTATTTTGTAATACAACAAAAGCGCAGAGAAGCAGAGTGATGGCTACAACATGTCCTGTGGAAGAAGAGGTTTTCAAGCAATATTTAACATTTGCAGAGGACACCTTGAGTTCATTGATGGCATATGAGGATTGACTCTAAAGAAAGTATGACAAGATTTTTTTACGAAGTCACTGTAACAGGAATACTATTGAATATAATAAAAAGTAATAATAATAATAATAATAAAAGTATGGCAATTTTTCTCTTGTAGAAAAAAAAAGAAGTCTCTTGGAAGCTCCATAAAAGCCAAAATAGGGTTTTCTGGAGACCTGGGGAAACTCAAAATGATTCTAAGCAAACCTCTTTTATATATGCTGCAATGTTGCTATTCTTCATGTACAAAATATAGTATGTCTCCATAATATTTAATATATTTTTTAAAATAAAACAAGTAAGAAATGCTACAGCATATTTTGATATTGATCAAATCTACCTTTTAAAATTTCCCAATTTATCAAAGTTTGTGTTTAATACTAAGGAAAAAAATATGAAGTAATATTTAGCCCTACAAAAACCCTGTGATACTTATTAAACACAAAAATCGCATTCAGATCAAACAAACTTGGCCCCAAGTCTAAATCAAAGGCCTTAAGAACACACTGTTCACTGCAGCCCTGTGTTTGTTTTCTATTAACAGTCCAATCTAGATTTCTTAATGTGTTTGTCAGCACCTCTGCTGAAAAGGCAGGTCTGATTTAAAAAACATGTATCCCACACTCCCAGCGAATTAACAATAACAACAACAAGTAGTCTGCCTCGTCCCACCTCCATCTCAGTTTTCCTTCCTGTGCCAAAGACCAGCATCAAAGCATACCTGCCTATAGAGCTCAAAGGAGAAGGCATCTGGGACAAAAGCAAAGGGTGCCAGTTCTTATGTCCAGAGACCAACACAAAGGAGCCGCCTGCTGAGACGGTGGTGTCTGCTAATGCAATCGAACAGCACAGCTGCAAGTAACTGATTACTTCAGGTAGAAAGCCTGTTGAAAATGCACATGGATGCTATACACCACGATTCCCTCATTAGTTTTATTTTGGATTTTTTGCAAACAAGTCACTCAAATGTCTTTAGGGTAGGGGCCTGCAGCATCTGAAAATGGTGCTGTGATCAGGTGAGGATACTTTGCAACTGAATCTGACATCAAGATCATATCCAGTATTCCTCATGTGTATTATGTCCAAAATGGCCATCGTGCGACAACCAGTATACGCTGGCATTTGAGCTAAGAGCAACAGATGAGCAGCTGGTTCCCATTTTGAAATCTGATTTGGAAAATATACCAAACCAGCTGCACTCAGTTCTCTTATGCTGAAAATGCTGTTCTTTAAAAATACTTTCCATATATAATTTACAGCTTCTATACTTTTCTGGCAAAGAAGAGAAAAAAAACCCTAACACTGTGCAGTCTGGCTTCAGCTGAAAAATTACTTTTTTAATCCAAATTTAGAATCATTAACAAATTTAATAGAGCACTTTTTTTGTAACTGTTATGACATTCTTAAATCAGCTGGTATAAATGTGAAGGATCAATGATTTAACTAGCTTTTTTTCCAGTATAAATTCAGTAGAATCACTGCAGTCCCACAGCTGAAGAAATGCAGTATTCCAGAAGTCAGACACATGCTTAGATCATAATCAATTTTTCAGAAGAAAAGATTAATTAAAGCCTTTTTAATAAAAACTCGATACTGTAAAAAGATCTCTAAATGTCTGGACCATTATGCCCGACCACAGAAATGGATTCCATAGGTTTTCAGATGACTCCAGGGCTGACAAATGCAAAACCTCTAACAAGGCAGGCTTTCTATTCTGCATCTACTGAAAGAAGCTATAAAAGAAAAAATCAAAAAAATCCATTAATTTTAATGGTGCAAAACCAAAGTATATGTAAGCAAGTGCACTTCAATATTATTGCTAAATTTGAAGATTCTCATAGTTCATTAAAGCACGTTAGATATGAGATTACTGTGAGAATTGTAGTGTTTCAGAGACTTGCACCACAAGTGTTTTCTATCCTTAAGTATGGAACCACAAACCCAGATGACATCCAGGTTAAACATTTTCAAAGCTTGTACTGAACCTAAAATTAATACAAGTTTAATTACATATGGCAGCTAATTAGAAGAGCACTATTTTTTCTTGCATTTTTTCTCAATATGCTTTCAGATTTGCAGTCTTCTGATATTAATAATTACCATTATAACATTTCAGTTTATCTAACAGACACAAATAATATTGCTCCTATTCATATGTTTTGTAAAAGAAAAAATAACTCCTGTGCATGTTTTCTAGATCAGAGCTCTATCCCAAGCAAGAATAATGATTCCAAATATCTATTCCATTAAGGTCTTTAAAAAAAGGGAAATAAAGGGAGAGAATTTACTTTTAGCAGTAGGAATTAATCACAAAGCAATTATAATAAAATGAACTTTATAGTATCATTTAACTAAATATTTGCAGAAACAGTATCTTCTATGATTCTAAAAAGAAGGCTTAACTTTTTCTAGCAGTATTTAATTCCATTTTTATTAAAATCTGCGTAGTTCATTTTCAGCAAACCCTGCCAGCAATCTCTTTCCAGTAGCCATTTAGGCTTGCTACAGACAGCAAGAAGATGAATGATTAACTTTGATGGTAAAATCCACCAAATTCTGAAATAAAGTTAGCCAATTAAGTGATACTTCTCACGCTGTTTCCAAAGTATAATGGTTGAAACAGATAACTTTCTGGTTTTGTACTAAGCTAAATCCCATTTTTAGGAGAAATATCAAAGCAACATTGTGCCGGAGATAAAACAGTAAAGAATTTCCTTCTGCAAGAGCCAATGCAGGGACAGCAGCAGAAATTCTTCCCTCTAATTATCAGCAAGATCTAGAAGAGTAAGGGATTAGGTGAAAAGGATCTTTGAATCACTGAAACCCCAGTCTATTTTTCAAAATGTATTCCTTTTTTCTCTCATATACACCCCCAGTTATATAAAGACAACCTATTACATAATTATTATCTGTTTCTGGGGGCACAGTCAGCATCCTTTGGAACTCCAGAAATCCAGTTATCCAAATAAACTCACTTATAAAATCACAAAGCACTTTTATAATTTTGTAATTAAATAAACACATTAGCTAAACAGTTTACATGATTTATTCAGACGTTGTTAGCACTGGCACCACCGTGGGCGTCAATGAAGTGTCAGTTAACTGCGCTTACGTATGGTAGTGGGTCTGAAGTGTCATATTGCATTTTTCAGCCATTTCCAGGCTAATATTTTTTACAGTGGTGTATAAACACTAGTGATTGCTAATGCAGAAATAAGATGTGTATCTGGAATTTCCAAGAAGTGTCAAAAATTCTGCGGATACCAAATACTGTCTCCTTACCTCTAGATTAAATAAAAAGACAATGAATCAGTAAAATAAATCAATTGCACAATCTTGCAATTAAAAGCAGCAGTCTTTAGCTCCCTTCAATTAAGCAAACTCTCAGTATGCCTTATTGGCATGGAAGTGGTACAGAGAGACTGCAGGGTTAGGAGGAGAGAGGCAGTTCTAAGTATTCAAAAATAAGTCAAGTGCAAAATCTGCATGCAACCTCTAATTCCACCAAAACTATATCCATAAGAGAAGTTGGTCAGGGATAGCTGTACAAGTGGAAGACTACCCCAAAGGATATTTAGGGTTCTCCTCTATTTGCTATAGTCTTCCTTGTGCAACACTAGGAAGGTCACACAGAGCCAGTGTTTGAAAACCTTCAAGCACCTAGAGATACAGATAGACAATGGGGCTTGATATAGATGCTGAAACACAGGAACCTAGTGCCATTCAAGACACTCCAGGGTATCCACAGCACCCGCACAGAGCTGGCAGATATGATTGAGGAAGCGTGGGACAACTTAGGTACCTGAACCAGGTACCTCAACAGCTGGAGGCCAGACAGGATATAACACTGGACCCCTATGTTTAGGCAACTGGATTGTGCCCAAGAGGACATCTAAATCCAATTTTGTGATATAATGCTCTAGTTCCCACATATAAAAGAGGAAAAATTTTACTCTGCAACAGCTTTAAGGACTATAAAGAGGCCAGACTGATGGAGAATGCAGTAATAGGCACTGGATATGTTTATTATACTGAAAAGTCTATAAGTAGAATCTTCTTAACATAGAAGATACTTTATTTGAGGTACTCTACATTATTTTTATATGGATCATACTTACTGATACTCATAAGGTATACAGCTCCAGAATTCAGTTCTGACATGCTTTCGAACCTTCGTCCCAAATCTCTGGCAGACAGTTCATATCACAAGGTTTGCAAAGCTGAAAGACTAATATGGCCATGATCTCAGGATACAGTTAAATACTTGCATTTTACAAGTCAGCATTTAAATCCACAGTTAAGCACTGAAAAAAGAAGTATCCTGATTTTCAGAAGTGCCATACGTTCACACTTCAATAGGCTATATTGCTATGTAAGGACATATGGATTATACTGCAGATTCCAGGATGGACAGGGAAGGCACTGAAGTGTCCATTGCAATTTCCTGGGTAGACTGTACAAAAACTTGTTTGTGAGCCCTTGATCCTAGCAAGTGCTCTGTCTCACAACAATCTCAAGGAGCACAGATAATTAAATTCTGGGAATACTGTGGTTTGTCTAATCTGGGATCACAGTTGTTTGTCTAATGTCACTATCAATTTTTAATACAGTGATGACAATGCTTACAAGAAAAAACTTTTGATACTCAGGTATGAAAAGATCTAAAAGAATTTACTTCAGCTCTAGGATATTCACTGAAGATCCATGGCAATGTATCTATTCTCTCATGCTAGATTTTGTTAAAAGAGGGTACAACTACGGTGAAAAACAGTATAAAATTACAGTTATACAGCAAATTCGCAAGTATCTGACATACCAAACAGTGAGCCATAAACAGTAAGGTAACAAATGCAGCTTAGACTGAAATAAATATTTATTATGAGCGTATATGCACTATACATTTGTATATGTAATCAGAGACAAGTGATGATACACAACACCACAGTAGCATCTGAAATCTAAAAGCATACCATATGAAAAACATGACATGTCGATACTATCATCCGTTTTCATGAGCCTCGGGACAGAAACAGGTGAGGGAAAGGCATGTGCTGAGTTGGGGCTGCTCATGTCTTGGGGACAGAATAAGTTCTCCTCACTGTGTCACCTCCTGCTGCAGACACTACCATGGGATGAAGTTCCTCGGGGACATGTCCTTGACACCCAAGGACATTGCCCCCTGCCCCAAATCAGTATAGCTGGGATGCAAGATGTTAGTAAAAAAGGTCCTTGCCTCCAGTTACAGCTCCCTAATCCATGTCAAAAGGTTTAAAAAACAGTGGATAACATAGTGATATCAACACATTTACAGTGTTACAATACTTTATTTCCCCCTTTTGTATCATCTGAATCTTTTAGGGTCACTGATGTTGTCCACCATTAATATTGACAGCAGGTCATTATTATATTTATTTCATCAGCACAGATGCAGGTTTACTCAGTAAATCAGCAAAGGAACCGAGAAGGTATCACAGACTTTCTATTGGGAACAAACTAAGCAAGACAGTCTTTCTGGCAGAGCCTGTGCTGGCCTGTTACTTTTCCAGGTGCAAGTTATAAGGGATCATTTAAAAATACCTAAGAACAAGTCTATTTCTATTCTCTGTGTAAATTCTAAACAAAAAAATAGAAAGTAGGTAATAACCCAGATTATATAAAAATCATATTTTCAAGATTATGCCTGCTGATTTACAGTTTTTCAGTATTTCTGTTCAGAACTGGAGCCAAATGAACAGAGACTCTGAAGATGCAATTCCTTAAAGGATTTAATTTGCCATTCACCTCTAATAACTTCCCTCTACTACACTCACTTGTTCCAAATTCTCTGTCAGGTGTATGAATTATTACATTTTTAGCTTAGTCCAGTCAAATAATTTAACAGAGTGATGTGTTCACAGAATCACAGAATCAACCAGGTTGGAAGAGACCTCAGGGATCATCGAGTCCAACCGCTGCCCTGACACCACCATGTCAAATAGACCATGGCACTAAGTGCCATGTCCAGTCTTTTACTAAACACATCCAGAGATGGTGACTCCACCACCTCCCTGGGCAGCCCGTTCCAATGTCTAATGACCCTTTCTGAAAAGAAATTCCTCCTAATGTCCAACCTGAACATCCCCTGGCGAAGCTTGAGGTTATGTCCTCTTGTCCTATCGCTAGTTGTCTGGGAGAAGAGGCCGACTCCCACTTCACTACAACCTCCCTTCAGGTAGTTGTAGACTGCAATAAGGTCACCTCTGAGCCTCCTCTTCTCCAGGCTAAACAACCCCATCTCCCTCAGCCATTCCTCGTAGGTCAGACCCTCCAGACCCTTCACCAGCTTGGTCGCCCTCCTCTGGACTTGCTCCTACACCTCAACATCTTTCTTGAAGTGCGGGGCCCAGAACTGGACACAGTATTCAAGGTGCGGCCTCACCAGTGCCGAGTACAGAGGGACGATCACTAATCAGCCAGTGGCAAAACAAGTTGGTAACATCCAAATGATGAATAGGTTATGTCAGTGATATTTACTAACGGCTTATTATTTGGAGGCAACTGGGCACCAACAATGTTTATAATCCATAGCAGACACAAAACAAGGTAATTACTCTTATGATACATTACATGACTGCATTACTCCAGACAACAATTGACACTTGGGTGGTGGGGTTTTTTAGGTCCCACCAAACTCATGGGGAAGCTCTTAGACGTTCTAGATCTGGTCAAGTCCTGCGCCCTCCTGAGCAGTGGATCAGTTGTGCTTAACTAAAACGCAGTGGCCCCACCAGCCCCTGGGTCTGCAGCAATGACTCTGCTTAATACCTTCTTAAATATTTTGTGTTCTGTCATTTGCACATTATCTGATAAATGCCATTTCCTTTAAAAGGAGAACTGACCTAGACTCTGACATCAATGTTTCGCGTTACAGAAACTGTACTGCCTGAAACATTTTCTATCACAAAGCACAATGGAGAAAAATATTTGTAGTCTCAGGAGTCTGGGCAGGATCTCCTTCTTACCCCTGTGATACTCACTCTGTGACAGCAGCAAACAGATTTAAATCTAAAAGCTGTAATCAAGCAGATCAGGAAATTCAGACTACCAATTGTTTGATCTATGCCATCTACCCAGGGTGGTCAACAAGCCGTATGTTAAAAACTTCTTGTAACTGGCACATATGCCTCTGAGGGTGCAGGGAAAGGAGAGATCTAAGTCTTTCCTAGGTGGGAGATGACCATGGCCCTCAGTGGGTCCAGGCCCTCTCATGCAGGGCAGGACTGGTTCGGGCAGGGCAGGACATCTAGGTCAGTCCAGGAGGACACCATTGACTCTGGCCTCAGCCGTAACTGTTGCCTTCAGCCCTCCTGCAGCAGGGCTTTATTTTACCAGCAAATCTTGGGCTACCAAGGTCCCGCTGCTGTTGGCGTCCTGCAGCCCCAGCCTGCGAGATGCAGTAGCGGCACCCATGGGCATGGGCTGATCCGCTGCCGCTGATCAGGAATCTCAGGTGGGAGCAGGTGCAGTTCGGGTGGGATACTCTAAGTAAAGCACAGTAGTGTTGTTTTCTGGCAGGGGTAAAGGACCAGGGAAAGTTGAAGAGCTGAGGTACCCAATCCCACTAGCCAGACTGACAAGTGAATTAAAGTTTTCCTGAGAGTTGAAATCTAGATAGAAATAATTCCTGACTTGTAACAGGAGAGAGACAGAAAAGGGATAAGAGGGACAGATATCTTATTACATTCTGATGTGAAATGCGGCCAAAAATTCGGTATTTTACTTTACTAGAGTTTCCAAAGGAAAAAAATAAATTAAGAAACTGCTGTTTTTGACGTCCTGGAAAACCACTATACTTCTGTAACAACAATATAAACCTTGTTAAAATATTACACTCGCACAAATTATTCAAACAAATCAACATTCACACCATTTACAATACAGTTGCACCAGCTAACTTCTGTTGAGAATCCTGCCCGCCATTTGCTGGAGCTATAAAAGAGGAAGGAAAGTAACTGAGATTACCCAGGCCTTTTCCATTCAAAAAATCCCTTCTTAAAATAGTTTGGAGAAGAAAAGCCTGAGAACAGAGTGTTCTTCACTTGTTGGGTTTTTGAATGACTGCAGCAAGTCTGGGACACAGCTGAGCATTATTAGAACATGGATACATCCAATTCTGAGCTCCAAAATCAGTATTGGTACACGAGGCATATTAAAAATACTAAAAATATTCCCCCACTGTCTCTATCTTGTTCTACAAAAACAAAACTATAGTCTTCCCCCTTGGTACTGTGTTTGTGGATCTCATTACTTTTTGTGTTCTTTAAGGGATGAGTAAGGTTTTCTTTCTTCAAGGCTCCTCTGCTGATCTTTGCTAAGAATTCCTCTAAGGTCTCGCATTACAAACAATAATAGGACTCTACAAATAAACTTAATGTGATTAGGGTCTGACTGTCCTGCTATGATTTTGCTTCACTGACAGATTCACTTTTCCTTATGCCACTTACTGTGCCTGAAAAGTTTGTAAAGCATGTATTTGTAACATTTCCAGCAATCAGAGATAATTTAACTTGCCCTGCAGGACTGATTTTTCTTTTTCCTAGATATAACAAGTTTTCAAATGAATCACAAAATGAATACGCAGAAGTCTTCAAAGCCGTCAAATGCTACCAGTCACAAAATCCCCAAAAGATCATACACCAGAGGCACAGCTGCTAGTGTAATTCCAAGTCTACTCCTTCTGCTCTGCCTGTTCTGGAAACTGAGTCAAGCAAGGTTCTAGGCAAAGCCTAGCAAAAGATGATGCCATGAACGAACGCATAGCCCATAAGCAAATAAAACTGGTCTAAAATTTAGATTTTCTGTCTTTTCCATGCTAGATTTTGCAACTCTAATAGTATTCATTACCATAGTTTTATTTTACTTTCAGTTTATTAAAGGTAAAAAAACCCCTTCTCATGCTTGCAACTGCAAATCTCCCTGAGCTTCCACTGCCAAAGGCTTGAAGCTTGGGTATTAGGCAGCACTGTACAGACTTGTATCATCTGAGCAACTAACCAGATCATTTGGCAGCAGAAAATAGCATTATAAGAAATTCGGAAAGACCTTATAATTGCATTATAGAAGATTCAGATCACACATGAAATGAAAAACCCAGTGTGACTTGTCCTTCATTCCCATTTTGCCATAGGGTGAACCTTATGAAACTGAAATTTTCTGTTTCAGAAGGCCTTTTCTGCCTCGAAGTAGGACAGCACATCCTATTTCTGTGTCTTATCTGAAACATTCCCAGCAGTGTCCACTGCTGCTGCTGTTTTGACTGTCACCTAAACTCAGAGGATGGAATATTTATATTTATTAATTACTGCTCTGGCAAGCTGTCAGCATTTTTTGAGTGTATGCAAAAGAAAGGAAATGATGAATCAGAACAGCTTATATCGCTGTGAGAGCTGAGTGTGGTTTCAGATGACAAAGCGTAGGCCCTTCCCTTGCCAAGGACATTGATGGAAGAGGACTCAGAGCTTCTGCACCGAATATTCGCGTTTGGGAAATGACGAGTGCTTCTCCTGTGACAAGAGAGATGGTCCTATTTTTAGGAGACACATGTTGTTATTGGCTACTTATACAATAGAGGCAAACAAAAAATCTTAATCAAGCTGATCTCCGTTGTGTTAAGCTGTAAAAGTGACAGGCCCAGAGACGGAATAGAAACAAAAGCTATTGAGAAGGATGCATAGAAAGCACCCGGCTAGAAGTAAAATATACACATTTTCTTAAGTTAGCTGGGCCAACTTAATTAATCAAGCAACACCTGCCATCTGTTTTCACATTCCAGTTAATGAAAGCACAAATGAACTGCAAGGAAAAATGTGAAGGTAGATAAACTAGTGTCACAAGTTACACGTTTCTGCAGTTCTAAGTCCAGAGAGAAGAAGCAGCACAAAATTTCACAGTTGATTTTGGTGTTAGAGAAAGCAGGACACAAAACTCTGGAAATACAGATTATGGCAAAACAGAGGATGGGTTTAAACTGGGGTTTTAAAAGAAGGAAGCAGAATTCAGATTTCTTGCTGCAGGAGGTCAGAGTGGGCTGGTTTTGTCGAGTCGTGTCAGACAACAATCCAATCCAATTGCCCAGCAATCCAATCTTAAGAACCGTACCACCAAATGAACCAGCAGGAAAGGGAAGAAGAGGGGTACAAGGCACCAAATAACAAAAATAAAGATTGCTTGCCTACTTTCTTCTCTTTTGTCATGTATTGTTTATAAGGATGTTCATACTGGGGGTGAATTAATTAACCTGCTCCCCATTACCTAATGGAATATACAGAAGGCATCTGCATCCTACCTAGTCTTCTTTCCCCCACCTCAGAGTCCCCTGGATTTGGCAAATGAAGGAGCAGCAAATGTGCACACAAACATCTCATCTCAAAAAACATACTACAGCTAAGTTACTTCTCTTTTTCCCCTACACAGGCATACGAGGACAACTTCAAGCAGGGTACCCCACCAAGCACCACAGCCTGAGGAAGGGTTCAGGATTCCTTAACAAAGTTAGTAGAGGTGGCATCACCTGTTGAGAATTTAAATGTTGCAAGTGGTAATAGTTACAAGCCATCATCCTGGTTATTCACAAAAATTGAAGAGTTTCCTCAGACAAACCATCACAGCTGCTTGAAGTAGGTTAAAAAATAAACCTTGATTATCAAACTGTTTTAGTTTTCCTCTTTCACAACACCCACTACTATCCAAAGCATAGTCCCTGTTTCAAAACCACAATGTTTTTGAGTATGAGGGCCTTTTTTAATAGCCAAACAACTTAAGGATCCTCCTGAATAGTTTTACCTTGTCAGTATAAAAGCAAAGTCCACCTGGGAGTCTAGATGGGCAAGGAAGCCTGAGTCCTGGGACCAGCAAGCTTCAGGAAGAAAACAAATCCATCAATGACTGGGAATGAACCTCAGATGTAACCACAGGAAGAAACTGAGGGTGGGTTCAAAGAGCAATTGTTACTCTACTCAAGGCAATGTATGGGCTTCTGCCTAAGGACCCACCTTTCTCCTATCTTTCTGTCCACTGTGACCTTCACTAGGAAGGTAATGTTCACTGAACAGTGGAAGGAACAGGTGGTCATAGACTTGAAAATTTGGGTCAAAGGGCCTAAGTCCCACTGAGGGAAAAAATCTCTAAACAGAAAGATCTTCACCAAGTCTGCCATAGGAGGGAGTTGTTGCAGCAGTATTTCTTCCTGCACGCTTTCTGACAGCCACTTAAACTTGAACAATATGGGAATGTATAGGCATGATACAAGTCTTGCTCTTGCACCACCACAGTGCAGAAGAGGACAGAGGCATCAATGTTCTTGTACTCACAGTCTGTGCCCAAACATACTGTCAGAACCATCGTGTGGTCCAAGCACTTCATTACTGATGCACAACTACAATCACCTTTTATGTTGACTTCTTGCCAGTATATTCTCTTGCCAAAAGTAAGGGCTGTTTGAATTAATTAAGTTATTCACAAATTCCATTATATTCTAATGTAATCTATTAAATGAAAACATCTATTAAAATATGTGTGTATTTTTATTTTGTGGATATATTACTCTTACAGTTGTTCTCAAACTTAGATAAACCATACTTACCATAAAACACTGTTTTAAAGTAACATATGATGTGAAATGAAACCCTGCTACCATCTGTGAATAATGTAATCAGGCAAATGAGGAATAATGACTACACCATGGTAATTTAGGACAGAACATACTGAATTACAATTGTCAGCAGCTTGGTTTATAGTTCACAAACTTCAGAAAAACACAGCATATAAAAAGAGTGGGGAAGGATTTAATTAAAACATTATTACAGAAGAGAACATAAATGACACGATATTACTTTTCAAGGGTCCACCACTATTATTTGCATCTTGAAGTGAAACTGAAAACTCACCATCACACACACACAGAAAGATAATTTCAGTGATACAGGGTTGCTTTTATGCATCATAAACCCATGAATTTAGCTTATAACAGAATAATAATTCTGCTCAGCTCTTTGGGGTGCAAGGAAATAACCTACAGGAATTACACCAGATTCGTTCAATTTTCTAAAAATTTCCTATCTGTTCACAGACCAGAGGTTGAAGTCAGTATTGTCCCTCCTCAGTGCACAGTGGCTTCCATTGGGGATGATCCACAGCAGAAAGCAAGCAGGTAGGCTGCTGTTCTTCCCTACTCTGGCATTTTTTGGAGGGGTTCAAGGTGGAGTTATCTTTACCAGATTTATGAGAATGAACTCTCCTTCAAAACAAGGAAAACATTTCCAGACCCCTTAAATCTACTTTTTGCATCAAACAAGGAAATTCAAGTCGCTGTTGATTAAAAAGGTGCTTTTTTCCTCTCCCCTCATTTCTTGTTCCATCTCCATTCTACGTATTTCCCCTCAAGCGTTTCCATAATCCCTTCACTGTTGGACATGAACACCTCTTGTCCATCAATATATTTCTCTTTGCATCACTGCAGGCAAATAGGGAAGAAATAGGAACTGGAAAAAAAAGATAGTTATTTCCTCTGGTTACACACAAAGCCTTGGTGGATCTATCCCAGCTACCAAAGTCTTGTTTAGAAATCCCTCCTTTCAGAGTTTCCTCTGTAAACACAGATATTTAAGAACAACTTGTCATTTGGAAAAATTTACTTCTCTGTATAAGATGTTTTACGACCCATTTCTCCATAGGGCAGAACATAACAAACATTTCTGAATTCCCATTTCATTCATTCATATCTGTCCATTTTTTCACGTTATAAAACATTCCTTCCATTTAGAATATTCCTGTTCCCCTAAATTACCACACCGACACAAAAGCAAGAAACACCCGGTAATGTCCAGAGAAACTGTAGCACCTGCCCTCAGAGAGGGCAGCTGCTGGCACTGGTAATAAATAAATAAACAGATAAATGTATACATATGTAAATAAATAAAAGCTGTTCACTGGATTTATGTCAACAGAAATCCAGATACTTTCCATATGCTTCTGCCTTCCCACATCTGGGAAAAATCACATTGTACTAGTTTCATTCTGCCATGATAGCACACTGGATACTGTACCAGAATCTTTTAGTAATGGATGGTTTCACTTGTGCGTTTTTTTAAAATCCTAACTCTTTCATAAACAATTTTGTTTCATAAGAAGAACTTTTTGGGGTGAATAGCAGTGGAGGTTGAGAAGAGGAAAGTACTGTAGTTGATGAAACTATACCTATATGACACACTTTTTTATAAAGCATTTTCTTTATTATGCATCACGACATTTACTGTATAAAGGTGATGTTTCAACATGAAACACCATAAATGATGCTGCATCAGCTTACAAAAATCTAGATTTTCAAAAGTTAACAATCAATCAAAATGATATGCACGTCTGTGAAGTTTCCCTGGAAGCCAATGAAAAGCCCGTACAAAGTGCACTGCCCTGTACAGCTGCCTACTCCTGCTTGTTCCCAGGCAGAGCTGCTAAAACCTGGCTCTCACTTCTATTAGCATTTGGCTTCTCTGGAGAATTAAGAAAGTGAAAAGATCTAAAACAGGCATTTAACATAGTTTTCCAACTTGCTGTCTTTTCTCTTGAGAATATTTGTCATCACCTTAAAAGCTTGTCTTTGGATTTGGCTTATTAAAAATAACATGTTAGCCTTGTGCTTTGTGATGTTCATAGTTATGTATATCTTGAAGAGGAATACTCTGTGGTACTGAAAACATGACAACAGATTACCCCAGAACTTCTCCCATTCTCAGAATCGATAAGAAGACCGCTTTTGGAGTACCATGGCAATAACTAACAATAAATATGTCTAACCTAAAATGTTAACAGATCAAACACATCTAAAAGTAGCAAAGCAAATACTCCCTCTGTGAAACAGGCAGCAGAAGGCTAAGAAAAGTGAAAAGAGGAAAAACTTAGGAGAAACTTTCACAAGGAAAAGATAATTAGCATTTAACCAAAGTACACAATTACGTAGATCACCACAACAGCTCGCAAGAGAAAGTAATACACAATAAAGCAAATCATGACCTGCATCTTTAACAGTCAGACCCGCCACACCAGAATCAGCTGCAAGTGTCGAGTCTGCCAGTGGCACACTAAACACAAATTTGAATTTAGGAACATATGAAATTATTGAGCAAATGGAGTTGATTTTGACTTAACTACATTACTTTTCCCTTCACCTTAGCACATGAGTATCGTAATCAATATAGATGTCAAACCACAGCTAAAACAATTCGCAAGTAAGCCATGCGAAGTTTGAATTATAAGTGTTCCACTTTAAACATGAAATAAATTACACCATTGTAGATCACGACAGATTTAGCTGAGAACGAAGTGATCTTTCAGAAGGTCAAGCAAACATAAATTGCTCAAAATTGCTCTAAATTATAGACTTTTAAAGACGTTTAAGTAAAAAGAGCATGTTAACCAGACCTTCAAACATTATTGGCATAATCTTCTGCCTGACTCTGAAGATTTTGTTCAGTATGAAGAACTGTGGTTCATTTGAAAGAAAGGGTGAGTTAGGGAATGCATTAAGTTAGAGATTCTCAAAATGTGGTCCACAGAGCAATTTCTAATGCTCTGAACCTTCTATTAGGAAGGTGAAATAGCACACATTTTATCTGAAAGGGAATACTCAGAAGAGCAGCAAACACATTACAGGGTAGAGCCAAATCAGCAACTTCATAACAAGATTAAGAACAACAGAGTGTCAGTCAACTGGGGGTGATGGGGAAGAGTATAGTAATACATTAAGGAATATGTGTTTCAGGCATGGAAATTAATACAAGTTTCTTTTGCACAGGAACCAGGGCAGGAAGAACAGAGGTTGTGCACATCCAGGTAAGGTCCTAATATCAAAATGCAGATGGGGTACAAGCCACAGCTGAAGAGCTGGAAAGCACTTCCAGGTCCCACAGCTCAGCCCCAGCTTTGGGATGCAGACACAGAAAACACATTCTGCTAAGGATCCTGGCACTTGGGTTATTTTAGGTACACACATTGAATGCAGGGCTAGAACACCAAATATTTTAACAAACAAGGAAAATATGAGCAAACGTGTTATTTGACATATGAGAAGAACTATTTTATGCATCATGTTCTAATAATAAATTTAACTACTTTCTGTATAGTAAAAAAAGAAGCAAGAGAAAGAGCTGACTTGGTATAGGTCCATACCATGACATCTAAAATGGAAACACTGAAAGCTTAGTCCTGTCGTGGTTTTGGTGGGGGCAGTGACGGGGGTTGCCAAGTATGATAGCTTCTTTCAGGCTGCTGACATCTCGCATATGAAATCACAAAGACAGAGAAAATCACGGAGGCATAGCGCATTATTAGGCAAATACTTAACAATCCGAATCTTGAAAAAGAAGTTTGAAAAACTTGTTCACTCATCTCAAGATGAGTTTTACCACTCATGCAGTGAATTCATAAAACTGCAATATTAAAGGCAAGTAGTTCAGGAAGTTATAAAATACTATGCTCAAAATAAAAAAGATCAGGAGCCTAACAACTCTGTCTTCTTTTCATAAGGTACTGACCTTTATTTCTCCCAAGAGGAAGTTCACAGTGGAATTCACCAATGAATAGCACAGATATATCACATACCTTGAAGTCACAGCTTCCATGAATTCATCAAGAAGATCATCGTAGGCTTGACCTCTGATTCTCTTGTGTCTCAGCCCAATATACAAAGGATCTTTCAGCAATGCCTGTTAAAAAAAAATGTTTGAACTATTATATGAGCAAGTTACACTAGTACACTCTTCATAAGAAGGGGCACAACAATACAGTGTTTGAGGATTAACCGAAGCATATGAAGTACATATCCATTTATCCACCTCTATATAAAGACTGACGAAACCAACAAAGAGTTTAAAGAAACACCCTTCTGTATG
The DNA here is from genome assembly GCF_013368605.1 of Nyctibius grandis. Classification (NCBI taxonomy): domain Eukaryota; kingdom Metazoa; phylum Chordata; class Aves; order Nyctibiiformes; family Nyctibiidae; genus Nyctibius; species Nyctibius grandis. The sequence goes on along the minus strand of NC_090658.1, from coordinate 92,416,385 downwards.
AAGGACAAGGGATACCCTAGTCTCAAAGGAAGCGTATTGTTTCCAAGTCAAAAAGTAAAAGTTTATTCTAGGAAGTCAGGTTTCAAAAGTATCTTTCAAAGCTTTAGGTAGTGCTTTTCTCTTTTTCCTTTACATCCTGGCAGTGCTCTGACATTTTTAAAAGCTGTTTTCTTTACTTTTATCATCATGTTTCACAAACCTCTCCCAGAGTACATAATTTCAACTGTATTGATGAGCTGATATTCAGAAAACGTGCTGCTTTCTAAAACTGAATATGCCAAAACATAACCAAGCCTTTGACCTTATCCTTCCAAGCTTTTTAAATTAGCAGTTTAGATTCCAGCATTCTCCACTTCAGTTATCCATGTCCATCAGTAGGGTATGATTTCTGAATTTGTCTATGCTTAAAACTTGCACATTTTATTCCTTGAGATTTATGATCGAGACTTTCCATTAGGTCCACAAACACACCAAGTCTGTATTATTCCATGTCTTCCCTTTTGGAAGGTCTTATTTTGGTCTGATTTATTTCTAAATTTTAACTTACAAAATTTCTAAACATGTTCGAAGTGTTTTGCAGTCACTGTTGACAATTCACTCCAGCTACAGCAATTCCCCAGTCTCAATGCTTTCACTGGTTCTCCCAGGAACTCTCATATAAAGACACTCTTTGCTATTATTTTTCACAGGCCTCTGAAAATGTATAAGCTAATTTCTCAGCTGTATCTAGTATGCAATCCTCCCACACATGCCCAAACAGCTTGCAGAATCAGTCAGGAGCTTGACTAAACATTTTTCATCCAAAGCCAATTTGCAAAACCAACATGACTGCAGAAATTTGTAGACCAGCTTCAACTAGGAAACATCATAAAGAAAAATACAGACCACCTCTCCTTCCAAGAGAGAGCCTCCAACATGCAACATGAAGCAACAAGGCTGGAAAGCTTGCTCAGCCTGCTTCAGGCTGGGAAACAGAAATTTGATTTCTGTATTTTAGAGAAGTTCCCTTCACAGCTTTTCTATGTTGTAGAACTGAAAAATCCTTTGGGTCACAAGCCCCAGTCGAAGACTGATTTCAATCATCACGAAACTTAAAACCTTTGGTGGTATTCTGCCTCCCCTGGGAGTATCCTAATACAGACCTACAGACAAAGATGTTTGTCCCTCAATTTTCTCTCCACATCCATAAAAGCCTAAAGATATCAGATTGGAATGTTTAAAAAATAAATAGAAAAATTCAGCATGATTAAAAAGCTGATTTTTCTAAAATTGTTGCTAATTTCAAAACAATTTCTAATACATTACTCTTAGACTTTCAGAAGCTGTTAGTTCAACTGTTTGAATTGGAGAAAGAATAAAGCTCAAAATTAAAATTACTTTGTAAATGAAGGTGAAGTCATTACATTGTAAGAATTTTATTCATTCCCTTCAATAATTCTATGTAGTGTTCATGTTTAAGTAGCATATTCTTTGGCTGAAATAATTTTACCTGTGTAGTTACATTACTCTAGGTATTCTAGCAGCAAAATCAAAATCATAATTATGTACCTATTCCAGATACTGCAGGAAAAACTGGCAAGAGCTTGATGTCAGGTACCTTCCCTTTTGTATGCTCTTCTTTTTTTATATAATCACTTCCAAATTTGTAGTAAAGAATTATTTCTGGAATTATTTTTTCATTTCCATTTTGAGTTTGCCTGGTTATTTAAAATGACCTCAGGAAAATCTGACAAATCAAGGATAATTTTATTTGTCTGAGAGACAGATTCATAGGAATTGCAAATGAACTGTTGAGCAATGTGAAATCTTAAGACAAGTTTGGAAAGTCCGTGGGAGTTGCATCGTGCTTCCCACCAGACTGAGCACACAAGGTTGGAAAGCAGAACTGCCGAGTGGCAGGAGCATCGCGGTAGGACTCAGTAACAACAATCCCATTTCTAAAATCCCACTGCCACACCTTTCCATGCCCGTAGGCTTCTGCTACTCCATGTCCTGTACAAGCACACTGCATGCTCCACAGTCCAATTCAGTGTAACTTACCCCTTTCCAACTCCCATAACATTTATTCCCAAATTGATTTGCTCTTTTAACATACTTCCGCAAGATTTTTATTAAAAAAATAGTCTGTGTTCTCATTTTGTAAAACAATGCTCAAAGTGAAAAAGATAGATATATACATCTTTGGTCCCTTTATTTTTTTAAATTCTGAAGATCTATTTCCAAAACACTTTGCGGCCAGGCTGAGTCATACTGATTCCTTCAAGAAGCCAGCTTATGTTGGGCAGTGATTCTGTGGAAGTTCAAGAGAAATAGATGTTCACAGTTATGCTGTTTAAAAAGTGCTAAACAAGCTACAGGTCTGCCTTGAAACATAGGCTCTTACACTCCTTTTGCCACTTCTGCATCTTTTATGTCTGTGAGCATTTAAATCTGCAGCCAGCGCTAAAACTCAGAACTCTGAAACACCTCCACTTACAAGACCACTATATGAATTAATTCACGCATCTTTGATGCAGAAATTTAATGTGGAATATTTAAAACACAATTAACACAATGTTTCTGGTATATGTTTAAACTTCCAGCCTGGGAAGTCTCGCAAGCAAAGACAATTAATTCAGTGACACATCTCTGATGAAAAGCTTGGCCAGCTATATACCCAGAGTTCAAAATTCCTTTACAGCTCAGTGCATTCTGCTTCACAAACATTGCAGTTCGACAAGAAGTAGCTCTAAAAGTTCCTTTATAGTCCTGTTTGGAACAACCTACGAAGAAACCCGGGGCAGAGACAAAAGAATGAAACATTCAGCAAGTGAAAAGAACAGTGGTCACGTCTGAGCCCTGAGTGGCAAACCATTGTGGGACCGCTCCCTTTCCAAAGGGCACTGAAGAATGAATAAGCTGCTTAAGCACATTATCCCCTTATTCAGGTCAACACCATGCAAACCAGGGCCGCAGTGGTTGTTATTTTTAGATGGTTCACACATCTTGAGAGATTAACATTTGCTATCGACTATTTCATGGCTTTCAAAACAGATTACTGAAAAGAAAGTTCCATCCTACAATCGAATATGTCAAGCTGACATGATGATTAGGTACTTTTCCTCAATGACTTGGGTTTCTTTTGTTTCCCAGCTTGTTGTCAAAGATTAAACTTTGTTTTGTTCTTTTGGAAATCATATCTGCTTCAAAACATAACTCTTCTTTTTTCAGGTTAGTGGGTTTGTTATGCATATTAAATGATACTGAAAAAGCTGATGGTGGTTTACTTTTAGACACATTCTAAGGCTAAAAAAAAAGTTCTAAAACATTCAGGTTTAGCAATGTGGTACATTCAAGCTTTAACAGAAATAAGGTTTTACAAGAATAAAGGGCTTAATTGAGGTTCTGGTACTGGAAATATCATGTAGATCTACATAGAATTAGCTGTGTAAAATAACAGAGTTCTTTGAAGCACCACCTGAGTGTATTAAAACTGTAATGACCTTTGGGGTTTTAAGAAAAAGGCAAGCCCTTTATACCACCTTACTTATGTATGCTTATAGTAAAGAGATCAGCAAACCATCAAAGTTCAAGCAAGACTTGAGCTGTGCACCTGGCTCTAATTTAGCTACAAAAGCCAAACCAGGGAGAAACAGAAAATTGCACACTTATATATTTCATCAGTTGAGAGCAAACATGCTGAAATGTCATTTATTCTCAAACTTGGCACTGAGACGTTTCTTTGGAACAGATACATATTTTAGTGAACAGCTTCATGGAAAACTGGAGGTGAGGAACTGCAAGACACCGAGCCTCTCCACTCACAAAGATGGCAGCAAAGAGTGTCCAGAACCTCTCAGTGCCACCTAGAAAGTGTTCGGTGTACGGTACTGCTTCAGAGCAGCAACTCCCCCATGCCACTAAAATGTCAAAACTCTCCAGAAGTTCTACAATGGGAAATTATTTGCGTTAGAGCCACAGTTATAAATTTGTATGGTACATCAGAAGCTTTGGGACAAAGACATCCCACATGTCAGAAATCAAACACATTTCAGAGTATAATTGGTCTAACAGGGCACGCAGTTACCAAGAAAACCAGGGGAATGCTGCTGCTTTTTCAAGTGCTAATATTTTCTTACGTTAATACACTGTAAATTCTTCCTGTAAACAACTTCTTGTCTCAGTTTTCCCAGGTTGGGGAAGGGCTCGTGAGCACAGGGGAATTTCTGTTCTCCAGGAAAGTCGGATATTTCAAACCTTTTTTTTTGGTTCCACAAGATTTACATTTCACTCGATGTGAAACTTTTTCCAAGAAAAGAGTTAGCCAGTCAGAAACAACATCAACGTTTTGGACTTAACTTCAGCTTCTATCAATACTGATTACTCAGTAATCAATCTGCATTCATTTAAATCTTTGGTTTGCAAGCACTAACATGCTGAATCACAATTTTCTGTCCTGCAAGAACTGCTTACAGCTGCAAAGTGTTTTTTATGGCATTAGGAAGAACGTATAAGATTTCAATTTATATTAGACTAGGAAGTCTTTTTTCTTTGAATAAGCTTATTTTGAAGTCTGAAATACAGGATGATGCCTTTAAAACACGTAACAGATTCTGTTTCCAAATGCTAACTGAATTTTGGATGTGCTGAATGTGGCAAGTAACGCTGACACTAATCGGGTCTGAGGGTGCAGAATACTTTGCAAAAGGAAGTTTCATAATCAGAGCGCTAAAGATTTTTTTTTAAATTTGTTTTCTTCGAGCTACACTGGCCTCATGACATACTTACTAAGAAGAGATCATGGCCCTTCCTATCTAAAGACTAGATCTTTGTCAACATATTTGCAAACTGCAAGGGGCCTCTTGCACAGGAAAAAAGGGGGCCTTATGCTCTGTTTCTCCCCAAAAGAAGGAGATCTCATCTTTGGGAGTCTCAGCTTGCACTGTATCTGGACAACCCCAACAGACAGAGCATACAGAGCATCACCACTCTCTGCACCTCTGTTTCTTCCAGGGGATCCCCCATAGGAGAGAATGTCATAAAAGATCCTAAAATAGGAGGCCAAAAAATGGGTATCATGATGGGTCATTCTAGGTACAAATAAAGGAGGGAAAACCCCACATATTGGATATGAGTTTAAAAAGTTGAGCCTAACTTTGCTAGACTTGCCAAACACAAGCGTCTGTCAGTACTTGAGAGACAAAGATGTTGTGTGTGCAGACAGCAGTTGTATTCTAATTAACATTTTCCCATCTGTAACCCTAAAAACATCACCAAAAACTGTCCATTGTCTGTCCAGACAAAGTTCTAGACCTGCGATAGTAAAGAATCTAAAAGTTAATACATTCATAATGTTCCTTTGACATCAATCTTAAATACAGTGCTTGAAGGGAACAATTTCTGTGGAACAAAATAATAGCAAAGAATATTATGCATTTTTGAGACAGTTATTAGTAGTCTGATGAAGCAATATCCTAATGTAACAGAAAAGAAGCTACAGTATTTCAAATTCTGTTTAAAATAATTTGATTGTACTAAAAAATATAGAGAATATGTTCTCTTCCATACATGTGTAGTGATCCTACAGTTTTGCACAGCTACACCAGACATTTTCAGTTATTTCCCCTTAAACACAGGCTTGACTTATCCAATCCAACTTGTTCTTTCCTTTCATAAGGTTGTTTATCTGTCAGTTTGACCTTTACATCCTTTGCCTGCATTCTTCCCAGGAAGCTTACTAATTTCTTAACCTGAAGAGGAATTACTACTTGTAGCTTTGACTGCGCACTGAACCCCATTGCTTATATTCTAGTTATTTCCCACGCACGCAGACAGCTTTACCCAGCTGAAAAATTGTCAGCTCCAGCGAACTTTAATTTAACAACAAAATAAAAATCACTCTAATGGCTGGAAAGAATGCTTCATGAAGGAATCTTGTAACATGCTATGAAATTACCACAGCCTGTCCCCAAGCGAGAGACTGTACAAAGCCAGGCTGTGCCAAGGACATTCTGTGGGCTGCCTCGGGCACACGCATGTGTCACCGAATAAAGGCCCCAGCGTGTGAGGGCTGTGGGCAGACGGCGGGCTGCGTGCCAAGCGCGCACTGTATCTCCAGCCCTCTTCTGCGGCACACTCCGTCTGCATCCCTCCTTCCCTTGTCATGGGTACCAGAAGGGCTCTCCCAGGAAGTCAAACTCATTCCCTTGCACAAGCATGCAAAGCTAAAGAGCATTCAGCCCCCTCAAGGGAACATTTACAAACATACATAAGATATACAAAATAGCGCAAGCTAGGCGAGCTGTTGTTAGCGAGGGAGCACCAAGTGCAAAATCGAAACGGAAAAAGTTGGTGCAGCAAGAGGCAAGATGCACTTGATTTTTCAAGAGGCTCTTGTGCTGTCTGCTCTTCGAGTCAGGCAGAGATGCATTGATGTTTGTGTCCACGAGTCAGTCTGTGGAATCAAGTGACGGGTGAAAAGCTCAAGAGCTATTGATGATGCAGGGATGGGTAGCAGTGTTGCCTTCTGGTTTGAGTCTGTTAGGTACATCTGAGCCACTCTCCTAGCTTACCTCCAAAATACTGGAAATTATAAAATACTTTTTAGAAATCGAAAGTTTATCTCATGATTTTTAAGTGTAATTCAAGATTTCCGAGCACGTGAAACTCACAATAGCAGTTACAGCCAGCTGCCCACCGATGATGCATATGCCTAAGGAAGTTTCTTTCTAGACTGACTTTTCCATTCCCAACAACCTGGAATTCACAGGGACACCTGAACTTCTCTTCTGGATTGACTCTGAAAATTACAAGTGATACACAGCATAGCTACGCTAACTGTATATTCTGCCATACTTTATACCGAACACAATTACTTTTTTTAAAGTCAATAATACACCAGATATCAGATGAACTGTATCTTTTTCAGAGAAATTAGGCTTTTGTTTCACCTGCTCACCTTTCCAGTACACAGTATAAGTGATTCACTCAAAAATGATAAAGCTTTTCCAGCAAGTTTCCATGGCTATTAAAAAAATTTCTT